>NC_044033.1:510256768-510565685 GCF_901765095.1 Microcaecilia unicolor | reverse complement strand
TTTTCTGTCCAGCACACTCCCTGGAGCTGCTTTAGAAGTGTTGTTCTAGGGTCAGGATAGGTTGCTGGGAGCCTTTCTGAAGGGCATTCGTGTAGTCTCGCAGAAGTGGAGGGAGAAAGAGAAGCAGACCTCCCTGGAGTGGTTAGTGCAGTGGACTTTGATCCTGGGGAACGGTTCGATTCCCACTGCAGCTCCTTGTGACTCTGGGCAAACTGCTTTGAATGTAGTTGCAAAAACCACAGAAAGGTGGTAGATCAAGTCCCATTTCCCTTTCCCTATTTGAGATTCTACATGGAAGGTTGCTAGTGGAAGAGTAGCCTAGTGGTTAGTGCAGCAGACTTTGATCCTGGGGAACTGGGTTCGATTCCCACTGCAGCCCCTTGTGACTCTGGGCAAGTCACTTAACCCTCCAATGTATATACTATCAGGCTTATTTTCGAAAGAGAAGGGCGCCCATCTTTCGACACAAATTGGAAGATGGGCATCCTTCTCACAGGGTCACACAAATCGGCATAATCAAAAGCCGATTTTTGGGCGTCCTCAACTGCTTTCCATCGCAGGGACGACCAAAGTTCACGGGGGTGTGTCGGAAGCATAACGAAGGCAGGACTGGGACGTGCTTAACACATGGGCGTCCTCGGACGATAATGGAAAAAAGAAGGGCATCCCTGGCGAACAGTTGGGCGACTTTACTTGGTCCTTTTTTTTTTTATTTTTTTTTATTTACAACCAAGCCACAAAAATGTGCCCTAAATGACCAGATGACCACTGGAGGGAATCGAGGATGACCTCCCCTTACTCCTCCAGTGGTCACTAACCCCCTCCCATCCTAAAAAAAAAAGTGTTTTAAAATATATTTTCTAGCCTCTATGCCAGCCTCAAGTATCATACCCAGCTCCATGACAGCACAGTATGCAGGTCCCTGGAGCAGTTTTAGTGGGTACTGCAGTGCACTTCAGGCAGGCGGACCCAGGCCCAGCCCCCCCCCCACCTGTTACACTTGTGGAGGAAACAACGAGCTGTCCAAAACCCACCAGAAACCCACTGTACCCACATCTAGGTGCCCCCCTTCATCCCTAAGGGCTATGGTAGTGGTTTACAGTTGTGGGGAGTGGATTTTGTGGGGGGATTGGGGGGCTCAGCACACAAGGTAAGGGAGCTATGCACCTTGGAACTTTTTCTGAAGTCCACTGCAGTGCCCCCTAGGGGGCCCGGTTGTTTTCCTGGCATGAGAGGGGGACCAGTGCATTACGAATGCTGGCTCCTCCCACTACCAAATGGCTTGGATTTGGTCATTTCTGAGATGGGCGTCCTCAGTTTCCATTATCGCCGAAAACCGGGGACGACCATCTCTAAGGTCGACCTAAATGTTGAGATTTGGGCGTCCCCGACCGTATTATCGAAACGAAAGATGGACGCCCATCTTGTTTTGATAATACGGGTTTCCCAGCCCCTTTGCGGGGGACGTCCGAGGACGTCCTGAGGAAAACTTGGGCGCCCCGTTCGATTATGCCCCTCCACGTAAACCACTTTGAATGTAGTTGCTAAAACCTCTGAAAGATGGTATATCAAGTCCCATTTCCCTTCCCTTTCCCTTCTCGTCCTACCTTACAGAACCTGGGGATTTGTGCCTTCTTCTGATGCTTGGTCTAGGGGTGGCGGGGTGGATTCCCACCCCCAGTCTTGGGACTTGGAGGGCTAGCTTAAGGCAGAGGCTGGGATCTGGCAAGCCCAGATTATCACTTTTGTCCCTTGTGGCAGAGGGCGGTGCACTGCACCCTTCCATGGCTTTAGATACAGGGATATATCGCAAAAGAGAAAGAAAGCAATACTACCAAGTAATCAAAAAAAGGAAAAAGCTCTCAAAATAGCTGTGGCACAGAAAAAAGTACTTGAATCTATCCCACTAAAGATTCTGTGGAGTGTATCTGTTTGAATTTCGAAAATACAACAAGGGAAAAGCCTCAGAATTCCCCAACCTCCAGCCTATATCTATCTATATATATATAAAACTCACCTTCAACGTTCTATTGTCTGCTGACGTCACTGAAGCCAAGGTTCGTATGTTCGAAGCTCTGAAGGCACGAAAATCACAGTCTCTGGGCCCCGCCCTCGCGTCAAACGTTATGACGTTGAGGGCAGAGCAGATTCTCACCTCCAACGATCTACTCAGGCCACAAACTCCGGATTTCCACACTGTAGCTCTGCTCCGCCCTCGCATCAAAACGCGATGACGTCGAGGGAGGGGCATGAAAACCGCCACCCACACAGAGCTACAACGGCAACAGCAGCGGTGCACGCCATGAACCAGGTAAAACCGCGACGAGCCATGCAGCCATGAAACCCTTGCTAGCGCCCATTTCATTGCGCTCAGAAACGGGCCTTTGTTTACTAGTATATATATATATATATATATATATATATATATATATATATATATATATATATATATATATATATATATATATATATATATATATAAGGCTTCACATTGAGAGCCGTAGTGCTCTTCTAACATCGGAGGGGGTCCTCATCACAGACAGAAAAACCCTTGTGTTTCAAAAGGTAAAGGATACTAAAAGAATCCACAAAATCCCAAAAAAAGGGGAGGGGGAGGGATCCATATCAAAAGAACTAATAATAATAAGTTGAACATAACTTTTAAGCATGCAGGTATAGATAAAGAAATGTCATGGGTTCCAAACACACCGACTCAGGCCTCAGTTTCGCAAAACATCGCTGTATCAAGGCGTGTATTTACCACAAATTTAGACACAGGTCTGTTTCCTGCTTGTTAGATACAGGGATTACATAAAGGGTAGGCCCTCCAGGGACAGGTTGGTTTTGCTGTTCAGAATATAAAGCCTATAATTTGGTTTGAAATATCTGACCTCCGCCACTGATCAGGTTTCATCTCGGTGAGCTCTGATGAATGAATGTAATCAGTTTGTGCTCTTTTTTTTTTTTTTTCATTTCTTTTATTGATTTTCGATATACAATCAAGAGCTCACAACATAACAACAAGTAACATTTTACAAAGTATGGCAATCCCGGAGCTCACATGTAAGAAGTAGCTATCCATATCTAGGTTTAAAATTAAGTGAAGAAAAGAGATAGGGAAAGGGGGGGGGGGGGGCTGGAGGGTACAAATGAAAGTATAAAACATGCATAGGCCATAAAATACATCTAATTGAGTGCTTATCGCTGTACAATGCCGAGATATGATACAAGTGGTAGCCATTTCTCCCGATATGCAGCAAAGCGAGAAGATGTCTTTGCAAGGTGTGATTCGTATTTGTAGATTTGGAGCACTAAGTTCCACCATTCCTGGTAGGTGACTTGGTGCAAGGATTTCCAATGCGAGAAAATGACCTTCAATGCTAAAGATACCATGGTGCAAACAAGAGACCCTTCACTAGGAGTCAGCAAACTTCTATAGCACTGATCCCAAAGAATCACAAATTTATAAGTGATTGAGCCAGGAAAGTGGAAGATGTCTACCAGTTGTGACCATATTTCTAGCCAGTATTTACGAAGGCACAGACAGTCAAATAGAATATGCTTTATATTATCTACTTGAGAGTGGCAAGACCAGCATACATTGTGCTCTTTAAGAATTATGGCTCTGGTCTGCAAAAGGGGCCGTATGATAAAATTACATCCTTGGTGAGCTTACTGATAAACTCAGTTGGTAACACAGTTAACTGCTGCAGTAGATGGAGGAGAATTGTCTTCTCAGAAGGCAAAAAGGCCTTAGTGGGGTGGTTCTTGGAGAGAGAGGAGTTGGTGGCCCCTAGTTTTTAAGGCTGTGATTTCTGGGTAAGTCTTAAATGTACCAAACGTAATTCTGGGTATTCAATAAGAAACGGTTTCAAATTACAAAATTGGTAAATATAACAGAAACCTTCATGAAAATTGTAAAGCAAAAAATTTTTTTTATCTCATTACTCATATTGTATACATAATTATTTTTTATGCAGAATCCAATAAAGTATATAAATATTTATTTGTTGTGCTCAGTTTTTTTGGTGTATTGCTGTGGACTGAAAATCCAAGCTTTGCAGGGACACCACCTTTACATCATAGCACATCCTACCTCCATCCTAATAGTAATAATGTTCAATAGATGGGCAAAGTCCAAGAAAAATATTAAAAACTGATGTTCAAAAAAATTAAATAACAGCTACTTAGCTTAAGTGGAGATTGTGCAAAATCAAAGATCTTCTTCCTGCAAAGTTCTTGTCCACTGCAATACTTTTTTCAAAGAATCATTCCGTGCAGAATTTAAGAACAAAGGAATCACAGTTCAGCAATTTTAGTTCCCTACATGGGCCATGTTTCGCCAAACTAATGGCGTCTTCAGGGAAACTGATCTGAAATACAGGTTAGAGATTGTATAAAACCAGCACTTCATTTCACATCTAAAAATAAGTGTAGAATAGCCATACAAAACTTAAAATGTAAAATATACTCCTCTTACAACAGAAAATCCAAAATATAACTCACTGTTCAGCAGAACCAGGGAGGAGCCCCACCCTGTCTGGTTCACAAACCTACTCCCGAACGCCCACACATGCGCAGAATATATGTCAGGCATCAGCTGTTTCCAAACGGCGGGAAAAAGATTAAATGAGAGCTTGCCATTCTATTTCTCTATTCTCTTAAATGTGCCTTGGCAGACAGTAATCGGTGGTGGTGGTGGGGGGAATCCTATAATCCCGGACCTTAATAGGTCCTCTCCTCCTCTCATCTCTTTACTTCCTTCTATCATTGCAGGGCAGTAAGTCCATTCTGGCTGATTTGCAGGAAAATGGGAAAAGATATGTTTTGCTTGTTTTCTCCTCAATGAACCTACTTTCCTTTTGCTTCTGAAATGCTGGGGATCCTCAAGGGTATGCAGAAGTCTAATATACATTATTATGCGACATACTTCTAGATTACAGGTAGGCTCTTAATTTAGTTTTAAGCATAGAAACATAAAAACAGAGAAACATGAAGGCAGGTAAAGATTGTGTGTCCTATCCAGTCTGCCCATCCATATCATCTACAGTACACTATCCCTTCCTCTCCCTTACAGATCCTATGTATTTCTCCCAAGCTTTCTTGAATTCAGATACAATCTTTGTCTCCACCACCTCCACCGGGAGGCCATTCCACTCATTAATCACCGTTTCCATGAAGAGGTATTTCCTTAGGTTTCTCCTGGGTTTGTACCCTTTCACCTTTATTCCTTGCCCCTCATTCCAGAGATTCCTTTTAATTGAAAGAGACTCGCTGCCTATTCATTTACACCCAGTGGTGTGCTGGAGCAGGCTCTCACAGGCTCCCGAGAGCCGTTTAAGTTTTTAAGAATTTTGGGAGCCGGTTCTCCATGGCTACTTTAACAAATGGATCCCAAAATGTGGGCTTGGGCCCCTCCTGAATTCTCTTTTACTTTGCTGGCGAGAGAGAGCCCCCTGTTAACAATTTACCAGCACACCCCTGTAAATTACACCCCAGAGGTATTTAAGTGTTTGTCATAAGTGGACTTAGTGCCTTCTGCCATTGCAAGGCAGCTTACGCCTTCATTTTTTGATGGAATTGGGATCTCCGTCAGGCTAAGCCACCTGATTTTAGCTTTAAGGTAGCTATGACAAAGAAGGTGCGTTTTTGCTTGTAATGGACAGGTGGCTATAGTGTTAGGGCCAACTTAGCAGATTTGCCTTCAACTTCAGGGAGGAGCACAATGTACATGGACTGCTTTAGTTAAAAGGTTTGAGTCTCTGTTTAACCAAACTCCCTTTCTATAGCCTTTCTCCTTCTAGGCATCTATATGCAGTGGCTTCATGACTTGGGTCCAGTTTTGCCAGGAGGTTTTTCATGCAGGGCTCAGTCCGCAGAGAAAAGGCGCTTTCATCATGTGCATGGGACCTGGCAGCTCCTGGGTAACAACTGGTGAGTGTTATGATGCAGGGAAGTTCTTTGGTTGGACCCTCCATTCTCCTTGGTCAGAGATAGTTCAAGACTAAGCCACAAGGTTTAGTGTTGGGGTGTGTGTGTGTGTGGCCATGCTGTTCTGAAGCTCATGCACAGAAGGTCATCTTGAATTTGTTGTGCGATGTCTTGCTTCCGAAGACATAATGTTTATGTTCTTGTACCATAGTGACCAAGTTCCCTTCTCCACTACTGCCAACTCCAGACTTCGCGCCTTCTGTCTCACTGCACCCTACGCCTGGAATAAACTTCCTGAGCCCCTACGTCTTGCCCCATCCTTGGCCACCTTTAAATCTAGACTGAAAGCCCACCTCTTTGACATTGCTTTTGACTCGTAACCACTTGTAACCACTCGCCTCCACCTACCCTCCTCTCTTCCTTCCCGTTCACATTAATTGATTTGATTTGCTTACTTTATTTATTTTTTGTCTATTAGATTGTAAGCTCTTTGAGCAGGGACGGTCTTTCTTCTATGTTTGTGCAGCGCTGCATATGCCTTGTAGCGCTATAGAAATGCTAAATAGTAGTAGTAGTAGTTCTCAGAGGCTGACTGATACTACATATGGGAATCCTGCTTCACTTTCACCCCCCTCCACCTAAAATCTTGGTGGTCTGGTCTAATTTCAAAGACCAAAATTTACTTAACTTTCCCTCTATTAAAGGGGTTCATTTAAAAAAAACAGCTAAATTGTTTTTTCTCCTTTATCAAACTGCGTACTTACGGAACAGTCTTCCTGATGTAATTAAGCAACAAACTTCTTATTCTTTTTACAAGGCACTAAAAGCTTTCCTTTGCAGTAAATTTATAACTATGCTTATTTATAACTAAGCAAATTCTGACCTTTTAAATTCCAAACTTCTCAACTTTCTGGCTATGGGTGAGATACCTGATATTCTCTTTAATTTAATGCTTATTGCTTAATTAATTAATTTTGCCCTGTGAAACCTCTTATTTTCTTTCTTTCTCTTCCTGCCAAGCTCTGATAGAGAGGGAGGCTGCATTGCATTCTATTGAGGCTCTAAAGTGCATTTTACATTGTTGAAACTGATATAATTATTGGGAATATCTGGATTTATATTACAACAAGGAAAGTTTTTTTATATTCTAGGGCAATTTTGAAAGTTAAATCATTTGAAAATTCTTTGGCCAGACTGTACCAATTCTGGTCCCATCCAGAGAATTGCCTTGATAACAGCATTTAGCTGACCCATTGGGACTTATAATCCCACCCACCCCAGGGTTTTTCACTCATTTATAGACAAACCAAACCTCATTAACTTTACTCAATCACACACAGGCAGTCTTACAGACTGTTAACCCCAACTAAGTACACCTGTTTATACCCATTTCAACCAATCAGGATGACTTTTATTCTCTGCAATAATTGTGGTACTTTACTTTCAAGGCCAATCATCTGGAGACTTAAAGCTTGCCCTATCTGTCTTCAGCTATCTAGTCGCAGGAGGAATGTGAACGATTACAGGAGGACCTTGCGAGACTGGGAGAATGGGCGTGCAAGTGGCAGATGAAGTTCAATGTTGACAAGTGCAAAGTGATGCATGTGGGTAAGAGGAACCCGAATTATAGCTACGTCTTGCAAGGTTCCGCGTTAGGAGTTACGGATCAAGAAAGGGATCTGGGTGTCGTCGTCGATGATACGCTGAAACCTTCTGCTCAGTGTGCTGCTGCGGCTAGGAAAGCAAATAGAATGTTGGGTGTTATTAGGAAGGGTATGGAGTCCAGGTGTGCGGATGTTATAATGCCGTTGTATCGCTCCATGGTGCGACCGCACCTGGAGTATTGTGTTCAGTACTGGTCTCCGTATCTCAAAAAAGATATAGTAGAATTGGAAAAGGTACAGCGAAGGGCGACGAAAATGATAGTGGGGATGGGACGACTTTCCTATGAAGAGAGGCTGAGAAGGCTAGGGCTTTTCAGCTTGGAGAAGAGACGGCTGAGGGGAGATATGATAGAAGTGTATAAAATAATGAGTGGAATGGATCGGGTGGATGTGAAGCAACTGTTCACGCTATCCAAAAATAATAGGACTAGAGGGCATGAGTTGAAGCTACAGTGTGGTAAATTTAAAACGAATCGGAGAAAATTTTTCTTCACCCAACGTGTAATTAGACTCTGGAATTCGTTGCCGGAGAACGTGGTACGGGCGGTTAGCTTGACGGAGTTTAAAAAGGGGTTAGATAGATTCCTAAAGGACAAGTCCATAGACCGCTATTAAATGGACTTGGAAAAATTCCACATTTTTAGGTATAACTTGTCTGGAATGTTTTTACGTTTGGGGAGCGTGCCAGGTGCCCTTGACCTGGATTGGCCACTGTCGGTGACAGGATGCTGGGCTAGATGGACCTTTGGTCTTTCCCAGTATGGCACTACTTATGTACTTATGTAAGAGCTCAGTAAAGTAATGCAAGAATTGGATACAATTAAAGCAGCTTCTAGGACTGCACAGAAAAATAGCTTCTCACCACTCCCTCAAAGAATAAAACCACATAAGAACAGATGGTTCACAGTAGGCTCAGGCAGACTTCGTCATGTGACACAGAAGTATCCGCCTGCACAAGTGCTGCCACTAAAGAATTCTTTTGCTCCATTACAGCACTGTAATACTCCTGAAAATAGAACTGAGGCAGAGGAAAAAGCAATAGAGTTGGAACAAAAAGACATGAAGGTACCCAAAGTGAAAAGACAACCCCAAATCACTAATGTTGAAACACATACCAAGAAATATAGATGGAAAGCGATGGCCACAAATGCTCGTAGTCTAGGCAATAAAGTTCATGACCTTCAAGCCCTGATGTTGGAGGCAGACTTAGATGTTGTTGCAATCACAGAGTCATGGCTCAACGGTTCCCACGAATGGGATGCAAGCATACCAGACTATAATCTATTTAGGAAGGATAGAGAGGGTCGTAAAGGTGGAGGAGTAGCTCTGTATGTGAGGAATGAAATCATGGCAACTGAAATGACAGGGTCCTGGGGAAAAGAAGAAGCGATATGGATCACCTTAAAAAGAGAGGATAGAACCTCTGTCCACGTGGGTGTTGTCTAAAGACCCCCGACACAATTAGAGGAACTAGATAAAGATCTGATCGCAGATATTCAAAAATTAGGAAAGAAAAAAGAGGTTCTGTTGATGGGAGATTTCAATCTGCCAGATGTAGATTGGAAGGTTCCGTCTGCCAAATCGGAAAGAAGTAGAGAGATCATGGATGCTTTCCAAAGTGCTCTGCTCAGACAGATGGTGACGGAACCCACGAGGGAGGGAGCGATGCTGGATCTGGTGCTCACAAATGGGGATAGTGTGTCAAATGTCCGAGTGGGTGCACACCTGGGAAGCAGTGACCATCAAACGGTTTGGTTTGATATAACGGCTGAAGTGGAGGGCGGCCACTCTAAACTCAGTCCTGGATTTCAAGCGTGCTGACTTTAGTAAAATTGAACATGAAGAAAGACAGTCCCTGCTCAAAAGAGCTTACAATCTAAATCAGGACAAACAGACAGGATCAATAAGGATAAGGGAAGGACAGACAGAAGGACACAAGGATAAGATAAAAGTGACAAGTCAGCAACTTGAGGATTTTGATGCATTCAATTGTGAGAACTGGAGAAAAATGATTTCCATCTAGTCTGGCATGGACGCACTTTTTCCATTTAACTTAATCCTGACTGGTTTTTAGTGCATAGGGTTTACATATGTATTTTTGTGTTAATGGATGAGTCACATCTGCTCTTGATTTATAAGAACACTGTATTCTGTCTGTGTAATACAGTTTTCATATTTGAAATGACTTGAGTGGTCTGATATATCCTCCTACAGAAAGAAAGCCCTGTATTCTGTAACACCAATTAGTGCGTATGTTTTCCTAGATAATTGAAGTGTTTGGGACTGTTTTAGCAGCATAATTTCCTTTTGGCTTTTTTGAAGGGCCCTCGGGATAGGCAAATCTAATAATATGTAATAGAGGGGGAGCACAGAGAGACTGTTGAAAAGTGATAACATAGTCTGAGTCCATTTGTCTTTAATCTTTTGTTGTGAGACGGGAGCATGAAAAATTAGTTTCTTTGAAGGGGGGAAAAGAGTAGCTCCTTAAATTGGACCACAGAACCTAGCATCAGATGTGGGCCAAAGGGACAAGTAAATACATGCTTTATCTCTTTATTTATTTATTTATTGCATTTGTACCCCACATTTTCCCACCTATTTGCAGGCTCAGTGTGGCTTACATAGTACCGTCAAAGGCGTTTGCCCAGTCGGTGGATAACAAATACAAAGTTGTATAGTGATCGTATGAGGTATAAGTGGAGGGTCGAATGGATGAAGATTGCGTGTTGTCCTGTTCAATCATAGTCATGCTGTGTTGGTAGGTGAGGAGGGTTACGTGGGGTCGTTGGGGTAGGCCTTTTATTTTTGCGGAAAATGAACGTGCGTCAAAATCAAAATTGCCGCGTGTCCATTTTGGGTCTGCGACCTTACTGCCAGCCATTGACTTAGCGGTAAAGTCTCACAGGTTTCAACTAGACAAAGAATATCAAATTTATCAGAGAACAGGAGGTCCCTGATAACAAAATTCTTTCCACGAAGCGAGCAAGAGACCTACTTTCAGCTGAGGAACAGAATGAGAGGTGATGAAGGCAAGGGCCAGTACTAACAGAGTAGGACAAATGGTGCTTACCTGAGGGCAATTAGGGGGTGGAAATTTAGGCTGAGGCCGATGCCTCCAGAGGACGGGGATTGGTTCAGCAAGACATATATTAAGGGCAACTATAAATAGAAGGGATTGCATTGCAAATGAGGGTAACCTGAACATGTATACCTTGAAGGAAAGGAGAAACAGGGGTGATATGATACAAATGTTCAAATATTTGAACGGTATTAATCCGCAAATGAACCTTTTCCGGAGACGGGAAGGCGGTAGAACTAGAGGACATGAATTGAGGTTGAAGGAGGCAGACTAAGGAGGGAGGAGGTGGAGATGAAAACGGTAATGGAATTCAAACATGCGTGGGATACACAAAGGAATCCTGTTTAGAAGAAATGGATCCACGGAATCGTAGCGGAGATTGGGTGGCAACGCTGGTAATTGGAGAGTAAAACCAGTGCTGGGCAGATTTTACAGTCTGTTCCCTGAGAAAGGCAAGGACAAATCAAACTCGGATATACATATAAAGTATTACATACCGTGTAAAATGAGTTTATCTTGTTGGGCAGACTGGATGGACCGTTCAGTCTAGCTCTTCTGTCTTCTACAGTCCTTCCCACAATAGAAAATGTCCTCTCAGAAGATGTGCCGGTAGCAGGAATGCACAGGATCTCCCGTGCAAGTTTTGTCAGTTTTGGCCAGCACTTTTGCTTGTTTTTAAAAAAAAAAAAAAAATCAAAACATCGTCATCTGCATTAGAGAATGAGACAGGGACTAAGTCTGTCCCCGTTCCCACAGGCTCTGTCCCCATCCCCGTCCCATCCCCACATGCCCTGTTCCCATCCCTGTGGTTCACAGCATGTCCAGCAAACAGCTCTCGGAAAAAGAGCTCAGAATTTTCTAAGCCCTTAAAAGTTGCTTAGAACTTCTGAGAGGGTACAACACAGCTGAAAATTTTGAGGAAGTCACTTCTGTGACTTATAATTGCATCCCGAAACAGAAACAATCTATTCTACTCTCATAATTCGAGGCTTCGGACTACCGATGGCTCTCTTTTTTTCAACAATTTTTCTTTTCCTGTGTTCCATTGAAACCCCGGTATGGAAGAGGGTTTAGATTGGGAAGATAATTCATACCTCTTTCTGGGAAACGGCAGTGCCAATGAGCCATCATGCTTACTGCTCAGCAATCAAGCATGACAAGACTGCATTATTGTTTGTGCTCTAGACATATTGTTAAGAATAGTCAAGTGGGTCCGTTTCTATATTTTTTGGAAGAAGTGTTCAAGGCTGATTGATTCTGAAAAGCAATCATTTGAAGTAAAGCGATCGCAAAAGGAAACTTGTGCAACAGGACAAAAGTGACAGAAGTAAATGCATTAGAAAGGTTTCTGACTGTGAGAAACTGTGGTCACAGGTTTGTTTCTGCAAGGAGGTGACAGTCTTACAACCTGTAAGTGTTACGATGAGTCGAAAAGCGGAATGATGGCAGGCGTACTCTGTATAGTAGCAAAGAAGAGGGCGGTGGAACGGATCCAAGATGGCGACGTTGTGAGTTTAATCACCAGACGCGCTCCAACCTACCTCCGTTAGACGCTGAAGAAGGCGTTTTGCCTGTCGATTGCGATGGGCAAACGGAGAGGCAAAATCAGGGAGGCTCCCTCTACCCCTGGCGGAACCCACCAACTTCAGCAAACAACGTTGGAACGGTATGGAATTGCGCCGGACCCCGAGATGGTGTCGACTCCTGCTGCCGGAGCTAGCGCCTTGACGCTAGCCAACAGTATAGACGGGGCTTCCCTGAGCCCCGTCAAACATGCGGCTCTCCCGCAACCCGGACGAGGAAGTACTCCATCAAGTCCTGCCACGCTACTCCCAGGAGGAGAACAGAGTGAAAGGAGAGGGAACTTGCTGGAGACAGAAGGAAACTGGATGATAGCAACCTGGTTGAACCAGTCTTTAATTCTAGTTCTGTAGTAAGATCAAAAACAGTGAGTACTCTGGACCAGGTTGTTAAAGCTCCCCTCCCGGAGTTTTTAACGGGGAAAAGCTTAGCTGAAATTGGGTGGCGGAGCAGTTGGGGGGAAGAGGGGGTGGTGGTTGGAAGGCGAGGATAGTGGAGGGCAGACTTATACGGTCCGTGCCAGAGCCGCTGATGGGAGAGGGGGTGGTGGTTGGGAGGCGAGGATAGGGGAGGGCAGACTTATACGGTCTGTACCAGAGCCGCTGATGGGAGGCGGGACTGGTGGTTGGGAGGCGGGAAATACTGCTGGGCAGACTTATATGGTCTGTGCCCTGAAAAGGACAGGTACAAATTCAATTCAAGGTAAGGTATACACATATGAGTTTGTCTTGGGCAGACTGGATGGACCATGCAGGTCTTTTTCTGCCGTCATCTACTATGTTACTATGTTACTATAAAACGGAAAATACAGCCGTAGTGACCTTAGAGTCACTGTGGGACTTAACTTCCAACATGCATTCCACACTACAAACTTTGGTTTAAAAAAATACCGAGACAATTAAGATTCTAGCTGAGACTGCGTTGGCTCAATTGCAAACGAATGATCTCCACACCTCTGAAGTTAAAGCTCTGGCTGAAAGAACTGAGAAGGTTGAGCTCATGGGTCAAGCTTTTCTAAAAGACAAGAACTTTACTTCAAGGCGATTGGAGTATTTAGAAAATCACTCTAAAAGACTGAACTTACGTTTTATAAACTTTCCTAGATCACCGCTTGTTACTCCGTTGTAAATGGTTAGGAAGTACTTGATTGAGATATTAGGTATGTCTGAGAATTCATTGCCTCCAATAACTCGGGCTTTTTATTTGCAAACTAACACTAAAGATGTAAAGGAAAATTCGCAAGCCCAGAAGGAGGAGGTAATGAATCTCACTACCTTTCTTGAATCGTCACTTGAGGTGATAACTCAAAGAACAACTTTGTTAACTACCTTTGCACTGGAATTAGATAGAGATGCAGTGCTCAGACTTTCCCTTAGACATCTAGATTCTTTATTTTTGGGTTCAAAGATAAGAGTGTACCCGGGATTTATCTAGGGATACACAAAAGAGACGCAAGGTATTTTTAACCTTGCACCCTAGAGTGCTTGCAATAGGTGCTAATTTCCTGTTAAGATTTCCTTGTGTATGTAGAGTATTGCACCAGTCTAAATCCTATCAATTTTTTGAACCCAATCAGTTGGAGGATTTCCTGATAAGTACTAGATAAGTAGTACTGTATGACAGCTTAGAGTGACCACTTGGGACAAGATGTTCTCTTCAATTTGTTTTGCCTGTGTTTAATTTTTCTTTCTTGGATCGTTTTCTTAATAGTATTGTGGAAGATAGAAAGGAAACCTTAGATTTGAATTTTTTCTTATTTTCTATTGTATTACCTATTTGTGTAAACACTCATAAGAGATTATTATGATTGTTAAAAATTTAATAAAGAGAAATATAAAAAAAAAGAAGAGGGTGGTGGAATAGTATCCAAAGAAAATATACAAAAAAAACCCCCACTGCGTGTGATCAGGTGGGGAGCGAGGGTCGCCAAGCAGGAGAAGCGGGGAGGGGGAAGTCGCTTGGGTACCCTAGACCGCCACGGGGAAAACAGAGCCGAAAGGGCCAGAATCAAGGGTTCAGGGCCAGTGCGGGAAAGCAGTCTGTCTCCTTCACCATTGTGGTCAATGAAGCTGAAAGACTACAAGTCCCAACAGCCCTTGAGAGAGAGACCGGGGTAGGATCAGGAAGTGTTACCCCCCCACTACGAGTCCCAGAATCCTAGGGGAAAGGAGGAGGATCTGGGAGGCCTGGATGAACAGAATAGGAAACAGCTGGGAGAGGGGGATAATGATGATGGGAAGCAGCTGGTGTGGAAAGCTGTAGAGGAGCCCATGGACTGGCAGTTGGGGAAGGTGGAGGAGGATTGGAGAGAGAGGAGACTTCAGGAGAGCGTGGACATTTCATCCTTAGCTCAATCTAAAGGTGGGCAGGTAAAAGGGCTCCTGGCCACATGGTTCTGTGACTTAATGAAAGAGGGAAAGAAGTGGATTCAGAAGCACTCCAACAGGAGGTGAGGGTTTTCAACTGGGGTCAGGAGAGGGCTGTCAGATGTTAGAGACTGACAGAGATTGGGTGGGACCCCGTTCATCTCCCAAGAGGTAATGAGAAGGGAGTGAAGGAAAAGTTGAAGCAAAAACCTGCTGATTGTGTGTATCAAGGACTGTGTTGGAGAAAATAAATAAAGGGGAAAAAGAAAGGCTGTTGGTCTGGAGTTTGTAAATCTTAGACAAGGGGACCAGGAGGAGAGACAGCCACTGGAGGGTTGTCTCTGTGTTTTTCTCCTGGCAAGAGGACTGCTCAGCTGGGAGGTTCGAGGAATTGCTGTGTCCTGTGGTTTTCAAACCTGTGAAGGCCCCGTGGGGTGACAAAAAAACACCCTGAAAGTTTCCCTCACTTCATATATGAACATTTTTTTTGGTTACCAGAACTCTATTTATATTGGCAGTACAGATATTCCTTTTTTCAGCATCTTAGTATAGCAGTTGGCTCCATCTTTCTGTGAGAAGTGTTATATCTTGAGGTTTTTGTTCCGTGTCGTCGTCCCCCTCTCCCCGTTCTTAAGTCTCGCTTGGTCTCCATGGTAACCATGGAGACTCAGTGTTGCCCTGCTGGGTTTTCTGCAGGTGCAGTGGAATGTGTGACTGGCTTTCAACCTGAAGATCACATATTCAAGTTTGGTTTGTGCATAATGTTAGAAGCTTTGGAACTCAGCTGTGTTTCAAATGAAGCATTTTTTTTTACTTCACTCTCGCATATTGCTTGCCTTGATAAGCAGTTCATTGCATGGCCGGGACAGCTAACACTACGCTACAGTGCTAAGGTTAGCTGTGTTAATAAGTACATAAGTGTTGCCATTCTGGAAAGACCGAAGGTCTGTCAAGCCCAGCATCCTGTTTCCAACAGTGGCCAATGCAGGTTACAAGTCAAACCAGTACAATACATTTTACGCTGCTTATCCTAGAAATAAACAGTGGATTTTCCCCAAGTCCATCTTAATAATGGCTTATGGACTTTTCTTTTAGGAAGCTATCCAAACCTTTTTTTAAACCCCACTAAGCTAACTGCTTTTACCACATTCTCTGGAAACGAATTCCGGAGTTTAATTACATGTTGAGCGAAGAAATGTTTTCTCCAATTTGTTTTAAGTTTAATACTTTGTAGCTTCATTGCATGCCCCTAGTCCTCCTATTTTTGGAAAGAGTAAACAAGCGATTCATGACTACCCGTTCCAGTCCACTCAGTATTTTATATACCACTATCATGTCTCCCTTCAGCCGTCTTTTTTTTTTTTCTCCAAGCTGAAGAGCAGTCGACCCATCCCTTTATCATTCTCATCACCCTTCTCTGTACATTTACTAATTCCACTATATCTTTTTTGAGATCTGGTGACCAGAATTGCACACAGTATTCGAGGTGCGGTCGCACCATGGAGCAATTCAAAAGCATTATATCATCCTCAATTTTGTTTTCCATTCCTTTCCTAATAATACCTAACATTCTGTTTGCTTTCTTAGCTGCCACCACACAGAGAGTAGAGGGTTTCAAAGTATTATTAACAATGACATGTAGATCCCTTTCCTGGTTGGCGACTCTTAATGTGGAAAACCTTGCATGACGTAGCTATAATTCGGGTTCCTCTTTCTCACATGCATCACTTTGCACTTGCTCACATTAAATGTCATCTGCCATTTGGATGCCCAGTCTCGTAAGGTCCTCTTGTAATTTTTAACAATTTCCTTGTGGTTTAACAACTTTGAATAACTTTGTGTTGTCAGCGAATTTAATTACCTCACTAGTTACTCCCATGTCTAGATCATTTATAAATATGTTAAAAAGCAGCAGTCCCAGCACCGACCCCTGGGGGAACCCCACTATCTACCCTTCTCCATTGAGAATACTGACCATTTAACCCTACTCTCTGTTTTCTATCTTTTTTTTTTAAATTTTATTTTTATCATTTTACATTATCATTTATGCATATACATAAAATCAGAAATACGGAAAAGGAAGAAAAAAAAGAGAATTCAATATTACATCACTCAAGAAATTAAAAAGGAAAAAGAAAAAAATTTTCCTTCCTTTTTTCCCTAAATTATTAGACCACAACACTGGATCCAAGATCAAAGAAATATTATTTAAAGAATTATTTAAACTAATAAACAAAGGCGGAAGAATTCTTTTTGAGCACAGCCGATCTCAGCTTATAATTCAAGGCATGAATCTCTACTCTTTACCAATATGTTTTCTATCTTTTAACTAGTTTTTAATCCACAATAGGACACTACACTCTATCCCATGCCTCTCCAATTTCCTCTGGATTCTTTTATGAGGTACTTTGTCAAATGCTTTTAGAAATCCAGATTCACAATATCAAGGTACACAATATCAACCAGCTCACCTTTATCCACATGTGTTGCTTTTGCACAGCAACTCTGCTCTCTGGTATTGTATTCTGACACTGGACAAAACTGTTGCATACCAGCTCCAGCCACCACTGTATCAGTGACACCACTAGCTGTATTCCATAGTGTCTCTAAATGCTTCTAGTTCACTTTTGCACCTTTTAACTGTATTGGACAGCTAGCAGTATTACAGAGCTCCTTCAGTATAGAAGAATAGCTTAATGGTTAAAGCAACCAGCTGAGATTGAGCACAGAGATCCAAAGATTGCTGGTTCAAGTCCCACTGCAGCTTGTCATCAGTAGTGCACAATGGTGCAAACAGCTATATTCTGCTACTCCATCTAGCTCTGGTTCTTAGCCACACTAGTTAGCTCCAGTGTGCAGCCATGCCAGCCAGTTCTAGTGGACAGCCACACCAGCCAAGTCTTGACACTGAGCAAGAAGATGGCTCTGGCTTAAGCACTGGACAGCTGATATGACTTCTAAGTTACCTTTAAGAAGCTACCTTTTAGAGGTAAACTTTTGTTTGGAGATGTAGAGGAGTTGGTGGGAGGCGGGGCTGGTGGTTGGGAGGCGGGGATAGTGCTGGGCAGACTTATACGGTCTGTGCCAGAGCCGGTGGTGGGAGGCGGGGCGGGTGGTTGGGGGGCAGGGATAGTGCTGGGCAGACTTATTTGGTCTGTGCCAGAGCCGGTGGTTGGGAGGCAGGGATAGTGCTGGGCAGACTTATACGGTCTGTGCCAGAGCCAGTGGTGGGAGGCGGGGCGGGTGGTTGGGAGGCGGGGATAGTGCTGGGCAGACTTATTCGGTCTGTGCTAGAGCCGGTGGTTGGGAGGCGGGGATAGTGCTGGGCAGACTTATACGGTCTGTGCCAGAGCCAGTGGTGGGAGGCAGGGATAGTGCTGGGCAGACTTATACGGTCTGTGCCAGAGCCGGTGGTAGGAGGCGGGGCGGGTGGTTGGGGGGGCGGGGATAGTGCTGGGTAGACTTTTACGGTCTGTGCCCTGAAAAAGACAGGTACAAAAAATGGCACATGTGAGTTTATCTTGTTGCGCAGACTGGATGGACCGTGCAGGTCTTTTTCTGCCGTCATCTACTATGTTACTATGGTTAAAGACCCAAGTGAATCCAAGTCCTCGAGATTGCCATTTGTTTATTAATTTCAATATAATTAAAAAGCATAACTTGTTTATGAAATACAGCCAAAGAAAATATACAATCCAATTCTTTTTAAAGAAACATTATCTTAGCTTTCTCAGACCACAATTCAAAAATGGAGGAACAAAAAAATAGAGAAGGTTACAAAGTAGAAACAGCATATTTAAGGAAATTTTCGCTGCATTCTCCCAGTAATTACTTAATAGATGTTATTTAAGTTGCTTTAAATCTAAAAATGATAACTGGTCTGGTGAATAGAAGACATACTTATTTAAGCCCAATTTTTACATTACATGGGTACGCAAGAAAAAAAGAACCCCCTGTCTCCAATGTCCTCTTTCTCATTGCCAGGAAACGTTTTCTTTTTTTGCTGGGTTTGCTTTCCCCTTTCCCCTCCAAAAGGGGTATTGGAATTTTTGAAGTAGTTTCTCATAATGGCATTTAAGTCCTGCTCAAATACCAGAGAAACTACGAGGGGTCACCCTTCCAGTGCAATTATCCAAAGTTTGTTCTAATAGAGCGGAAATATCCAAATTATCATTTGTTTGCTGCAAATCTGATTTTTTTCCCAACCTTCTCCATGGGATTCACAATATAGTAAATTTTATTTACCGGGGGAATACTTTCAAGAGGAAAATTTAAAATCTCATTTAAATATCTTTTAAAGAGATCAAACGGAGAATTTCCTAGGAGTTTTGGGAAATTTAAGCAATCGCGAATTTAATCTTCTATTATAGTTCTCGATCTGTTCAATTCCGCGCCGAACATCACCACTATCTCTTATTGCTGCATTCTTAAATTCATGAAGCAAATCCACTTCTTTCTGGATATTCGTAATCTTTGTTGAGGTTTCTGCTAAATATTCTTTTAATTTCTCTGACACATCTTAGTTTTTGTGATGCCAGGTACTACAGACCAGGCATATCTAACTTTCAGGGTTCCCACTTCAATAAAGACAAGATGCTTTTCATGCTGACAGAACTGTGCTTCAAACTCCAGATCTACCATTGCCTCCCGCACCTCCCAACGATGGGGTCTTGGTTCGCTCCTCGGGTTTCATAATAGCAGGATACCTCTCCAGGTTCCATGAGGAGGGACCAAAATTATCTCAGACCAATGTGTCTTGGAGCTAATAAAGCAGGGTTACTAACTGGAGTTCTCCTATTCCATTGCAGATTTTTTTTTTCTTGAAATCTCCATGCAAGCTCCTGCCCAAATGTCGAGCAGTTCAAGCCAGCTTGAAAACGCGTCTTCATTTAGGCACAGTAGAGACTTTCCCCAGATGCGATTGCTGAATGGGAAGTTATTCCATTTGCTTTGTAGTTCCAAAGAATGGGGATTCCTTCCATCTAGGTTTGGACTTCAGAAGAGTCAACGGGAACATTATAATCTGTAATAGTTTCAAGTACTTAATACATAGTGTCGACATGTGTATGGTATGAAATCGACTCTTAAACATTTCAATCCAAATGATTCCAGTTTGAAAAACAATGTTCCTGTCTAAGATAGCTAGTCCCCTGCCATAGGAGCTGCGGTCTACATGTGTATTTCCCAGATCCTTTCATGTAGTTTATGAAAGGCTCCACGTTCAGTGAGCCTTTTGTAAAATATACAGGAAATTGAACACGTTTAACCTGGTGTTCTCATATCTACCTAGATACCCTATGCAAAATCGGGCTGCTTATCAGGTTATATAAGCTATTAATTAGTAACCTACAATGGTGTAGTGACATCATTTGTGATGTCATGGTTTTGTTTTGTTTTGTTTTTTTTGCTTTTTGGCCCACTTTAAAACTAAGGACATTTTGCATATTCGGTAAATATGATGATTAATATATTAAGAATACAACTGTGATGGCAGGCATTGTTAGCACCCAAGGTTTGTGTTTTATCTACATATGGCAGTCAAACTTTTATAGTAGTTGCTATTAATATGGAACGCTATGTTACAAAGGTAAGAAATTGTCTCTGGAAAACTTGTGATCACAGTTTAGTGAGCCTAATTGGATACTAAGTTCATCAAATAAAGCTTGATATTTTGATGTTTGTATAAAGTCAACTGTTTCATCCTCTACAGGTTCATCGTTGGGTCAATTATGAATCCATGTTGAAAGAATGCCTTATTGGAAGGATGGCAGTAAAGCCTGTTACTATTAATAAAGGTATTTAATTTCAAAATCAAAATGTTTAAGGGCATTTATTGGAAAACATACTGTATTCTGTATTTTGTTTTGTTAATGATGAAGAATGTAGGACCGGGTCATCAAGTCAAATTGTACAATAGACTAACATAGTAACATAGTAGATGACGGCAGAAAAAGACCTGCACGGTCCATCCAGTCTGCCCAACGAGATAACTCATACGTGCTACTTTTTGTGTATACCCTACTTTGATTTGTACCTGTGCTCTTCAGGGCACAGACCGTATAAGTCTGCCCAGCACTATCCCCGCCTCCCAACCACCAGCCCTGTCTCCCAACCACGGGCTCTGGCACAGACCGTATAAGTCTGCCCAGCACTATCCCTGCCTCCCAACCACCAGCCCCGCCTCCCGATCTTGACTAAGCTCCTGAGGATCCATTCCTTCTGCACAGGATTCCTTTATGCTTATCCCACGCATGTTTGAATTCCGTTACCGTTTTCATTTCCACCACCTCCCGCGGGAGGGCATTCCAAGCATCCACCACCCTCTCTGTGAAAAAATACTTCCTGACATTTTTCTTGAGTTTGCCCCCCCTTCAATCTCATTTCATGTCCTCTCGTTCTACCGCCTTCCCCTCTCCGGAAAAGAACTAAATAAGTTCTTTGCTTCAGTTTTTACTGATAAGGATGTAAGGTGACGATATGGAGGAACTGAAAAAAATCTCAATGAACCTGGAAGATGGGGATATGCCAAATCGACAAGCTGAAGAGCACAAATCATCCGAACCAAAACTAGATCTTGCAGTGCCTGCTAGAGGCTATCTGTTAATTCTGTGGTACAAAGTTCAAGTTTTAAAACTAAGGGGAAAAGAGTATGGAGATTAGTTGATAAAGTTTGCTTTTTTATATTTTTATTCTGCCTATCAGTAACCTACAATTCCTCCTTTAAACCCCAATCTTTAAGTTCCCAAAGCACAAAGCAAAATAGTGTTCACTTACCATAGAAATGTCCTCTTCTCTCAGAACTTCTCAGAAAGGCTTCATGGGATGAAAGTTGATAGTGTACTGTTCTGATGGTACTGCTGGAATTATTTGTTTTTAACATTAGGGGTATAATAATCAACGCGGGCTACCGTTAAGATGTGATATTTTGCCCCTAACTTGTGCTGTTTTAGTCCAATTTATGTATTGAGATCTCGTTACTAATAACTGGGGTTAACAGTAAAATATCAAAATGGGCTCCTGGGACCGATTCTGTTCAATATATTTGTGAGTGACATTGCCGAAGGGTTAGAAGGTAAAGTTTGCCTTTTTGCGGACAATACTAAGATTTGTAACAGAGTGGACACCGGGGAGGGAGTGGAAAACATGAAAAAGGATCTTCAGGAACTAGAAGAATGGTCAAGGTTTGGCGATTAAAATTCAATGCGAAGAAATGCAAAGTGATACACTTAGGGAGTAGAAATCTACGGGAGAAGTATGTGTTAGGCGGGGAGAGTCTGATAGTTACGGACGGGGAGAGGGATCTTGGGGTGATAGTATCTGAGGATCTGAAGGCGACGAAACAGTGTGACAAGGCGGTGGCCATAGCCAGAAGGTTGCTAGGCTGTATAGAGAGAGGTGTGACCAGCAGAAGAAAAGAGGTGTTGATGCTCCTGTATAAGTTGTTGGTGAGGCCCCACCTGGAGTATTGTGTTCAGTTGTGGTGGCCGTACCTTGCTAAGGATGTCAAAAAAAATGGAAGCGGTGCAAAGAAAAGATATGACAATGGTATGGGATTTGCGTTACAAGACGTATGAGGAGAGACTTGTGGACCTGAACATGTATACCCTGGAGGAAAGGAGAAACAGGGGTGATATGATACAGACATTCAAATATTTGAAAGGTATTAATCTGCAAACGAACCTTTTCCGGAGATGGGAGGGCGGTAGAACGAGAGGACATGATACGAGAGTGAAGGGGGGGCAGACTCAAGAAAAATGTCAGGAAGTATTTTTTCACGGAGAGAGTGGTAGATACTTGGAATGCCCTGCCACGGGAGGTGGTGGAGATGAAAACGGTAGCGGAATTCAAGCATGCATGGGATAAACATAAAGGAATCCTGTGCAGAAGGAATGGATCCTCAGGAGCTTAGCCGAGATTGGGAGGCGGGGCTGGTGTTTGGGTGGTAGGGCTAATTCTGGGCAAGACTTCTACAGTCTGTGTCCTGAAAATGGCAGATACAGATCAAGGTAAGGTATACACAAGAAGTAGCACATATGAGTTTATCTTGTTGGGCAGACTGGATGGACTGTGCAGGTCTTTTTCTGCAATCATCTACTATGTTACTATGTTATGTTAAGTCCTCCCCCCCCCCCCCCTTATTAATCATGAACAATGCACATTTTGGCTAGACCCTGCAGTAGTGTAAAGAATGACCTCTTTGTTTTCTCTGAGAACGGACAAAAAATTTAGGTAGATGAGTGTTCCTCCGAATGGCTGCATAGTTGCAACTTTTGTTTCTCATTTTATTTATGTAATGCAAAATATTTCCTTGCATTTCTGCCTGTTAACGTTTTCCCTAACAAATACTTTTAGAACTTTTTAACGGCCTAGAGCCTTATTTTGTACAGGAGCTTTAAAATATAAATAAACTTTCTTGTTTAAACTTTTTTCTTTTTCTGTTCTTGCAGAAACTAGTACTAGAATAAAAATGGAAAAGGACATTTTAAATGGTAAGTTAGTGCGTAAAATCTGCTGTTGAAATAAATTGCATGTTAACCTCTTCCTACTGCTTCAACAAGTATTATATTCTGTAAGCAGGGTATATAGGTGCCCTGAACTGAGATCCAGTTAATTCCTACCACGGTGTCTTATAAAGTGCTGCACAGGAGCTGCCTTGCAGCAGTGTAACATGGGACACATCACTCTACTTGCCAATTTTATATTCGGTAAACATTCTACTAAGTAAACAACTCCAGGATGTGTAAAATTTATAGGCCACAGCTTTATTGAAAACATAATCCAAGAAACACCTGAACTATATTCAACAGGTCCTTTAGTCTCCTCTCCACACCATGTCTTTCTAGCTAGGTAGTTGCATCTTCAGGTGATGTACAATGACCTACTTTGTTGTTGTTAACCGTAACAAAAAGGTAAGTTGTTTTCGCAAATTAATACTGAAAAAAATAAAGACACCAGCTGTATGTGTCTGCAAGAAATAAATCAACCCTAAGTAATATTTTAACGGATGGAAAAAGCCTCAGAACCTTGACTGAGCACGTTGACTCTGCTCAGTACTTATTCAATCGTAGGTTAAACCTTCCTTAAAGTGCTCAAAACTAAGCGAAAAAGTGAAATGAAACTTTTAAATTGCATTGAAGCAAAGACAAAGAACAAATAGCTTATCTTTGCACCACAGGTAATTCAGTTGAAAAACTTCCGACGATAGCCAGTGTTTCTGTTAAAAATATTATTTAGAGTTGATTTATTTCTTGTAGAGACATACAGTTAGTGTATTTAGTTTTTTTGATACTTCTTTGGTACAACTGGGTCACATAGCAATTCAGCTTTCATAGTCTGGGTGTGATAGCATGAGAGAGGGTTGAGTGTGGACCTTCATAGATACAGCCAGACAAGAGTGAAAAGTAAAGCAAAAACTCTTAATTCAAATGTGCTGAAGCTTGTTGCTTCACAGGTACAGTAAATTAGGAATAAGGTCTCTTGAGATTCAGATGCAATCTTTATACAGGCCCGTTGCCGACAGGCCCCAAAGTCAGTGTGTACAGTCTAGCCGCAGTGTTAAATAAAGCCTGGCCTGGCTCCAGCCAGGCCTCGAGAAACAGGGTTCTCACAAGATTCAAGATAAACCTTGGCCTACCTTTGTTAGTTTTCAGATGGGTTACACATCTGCTGTGGAGGATACACTGTAGGGCTGCGTCTCATTTCCCTGGGACCTCTCTTACTTGACTGTGCTCAAGGGTTTTATATGGCTGCCTGAACCACTCCTTTCCCTGCTCTAAGCTGACTGATCCATGCTCTTCCTGCTCTGTACTGCAGGACCTAGTTTCTTATGTGGCTCTGTTAGGGAGTGTTAAGGGGATTGGCAACTTCCTGTACAGTCCATCATACTGGGCAACTCCAATTCATGCCTGCCACGTCCTTCAGCTAGGTGCTACCGCGGCGTCAAAGCACCCATTTGATACTCATTTCTTTAGCGTTATCCAAATACAGTGCTGCTTTTAGTATCTACTGCTCCAAAGAAGATGATTTGGCTCAGATGCTGCTGCCATAGCATGGGGTAGCAAAGCTTGTTCTGGGTTTACCACCAAACCCAGTAACAGATACCGTTAACTAAAAGTTGGACCTCAGAGACTAAACCAAGTCAACAAAATGCCCTTCAAGGGCCACTTGTTGAGTAGCAGGTCTTCAACAACATCAGAAAGGTGGATGTGATATATCCAAAACTTCCCTGAGATGCTGGACATTGCCCATTTGTGCCAGATCTTCTGACAGCCGATAAGAGTTCCACATCCCGATTTGCCGTTCACTATTATAAGGTTGCAGTCCCAAAGTTTGGAATCCACTCACCTGAGCCTCGGGATGTCTGATCAAATGATACATGTTGAGCATGTTGATTAATGGTTTTCCTCGGCAAAGAGACCTTTTTGATCAGGTGTTCGTGGGAAATAGTTCCCAGGTCAATGCAACACAAATGAATAATGAAGATATCTGGCGAGGCAGACAAAGCTAGCAACTCTCTGGCATATGGAAGAAGCTGCTGCCATTGTTTTCCACTGATGTCCTGCCGTCTGATATATGTGTGTTCAGCAGCAAACTCCAAATAGGTACCCAGGGGCCTACCCTTAACTCTGCACCTGGCCCACAGAACGTTTGAATGACTGAGAATCCAATTTATCTGTGGCTGCCCAGCTGCCATGCAAGAATGAAGGAAATGTTAATCAAGAGGTACGGTTCTACTCTAGCAGTGAGGTGTGTATACCCTATGTAGGTCTCGGATTTCCAACAGCCGAGACACTAAATTGCTGAGTCTGGTGGTCCAAGCTGTGCTACTAAAGTGCCTGCCCCAGTGCTGAAGAAATACTCGTTTGTCGGAGATCTCTGACTTTCAACTGTTTTGTTTGGAGGACACTAGGAAGCAAATCTTTTCTGTAGCAGTTCTGACGGAATGGAACAATCTCCCTGGAGTCCTAAGGACCCAGAAGAATTTGGGATTGTTTAAAAGATAGAAGACTGCTGAAACTGCATTTGTTGCTGCAGGCTAAAAATTGACTTTGGCAGTTAATTGAAAGTGTATAGTGATGAGGCAGGGATAGTGCTGGGCAGACTTATACGGTCTGTGCCAGAGCCGGTGGTGGGAGGCGGGGCTGGTGGTTGGGAGCGGGGATAGTGCTGGGCAGACTTATATGGTCTGTGCCAGAGCCGGTGGTGGGAGGCGGGGCTGGTGGTTGGGAGGCGGGGATGGTGCTGGGCAGACTTATACGGTCTGTGCCAGAGCCGGTGGTGGGAGGCGGGGCTGGTGGTTGGGAGGCAGGGATAGTGCTGGGCAGACTTATACAGTCTGTGCCAGAGCCGGTGGTTGGGAGGAGGGGCTGGTGGTTGGGAGGCGGGGATAGTGCTGGGCAGACTTATACGGTCTGTGCCCTGAAGAGCACAGGTACAAATCAAAGTAGGGTATACACAAAAAGTAGCACACATGAGTTGTCTTGTTGGGCAGACTGGATGGACCGTGCAGGTCTTCTTTCTGCCGTCATCTACTATGTTACTATGTATATTGTGTTTGATGATTTTTGTTTTGTAATGTTTTTATTATTTAATTTGTACACTGCTCTGAACAAGGGCGGTATATAAATGGTAAAAAAAAGAAAATGAAATGTGCAGTAGTCCAATGATTGGAGACCAGCTTTGTTGAGGACTTTCTGGAACACATCCACAAACTGGAATTTTGTAAGAGTTACCAAATCACAGGGGATCGGACGACTTCCCTATAAGGAAAGGCTAAGCGGCTAGGGCTCTCCAGCTTGGAGGTGATCCCCGATTCTCTCCGGTGGTCATCTGGTCAGTTCGGGCACCTTTTTGTGCCTTGGTTGTAAGAAAAAACAGGACCAGGTAAAGTCGTCCAAGTGCTCGTCGGGGATGCCCTTTTTTTCCATTATGGGTGGATGATGTCCATGTGTTAGACACGCCCAATTCCCGCCTTCGCTACGCCTCCGACACGCCCCCGTGAACTTTGGTCGTCCCTGCAACGAAAGGCAGTTGGGGATGCCCAAAATCGGCTTTCGATTATACCGATTTGGGCAACCCTGTGAGAAGGATGCCCATCTTCCGATTTGTGTCGAAAGATGGGCGTCCTCTTTCAAAAATGAGCCTGATAGGGTTCTAATTTGCTAACATCAAAGTTCATTACTTCTCATTTGCCATCTGCTGGCATAGGGGCATAATTTGAGCATCTGGACTGGTCTAGGAGGACTGAAAGAAAAATAGCAGGTAATACTTAATTTATTCATACTTTGAAGTCTGCCTGAACTGTGCTCAGAACTCTCCCCTTGAAATCTGTGCTTGCTGCAGGAATACACATGCAATTAGCAGCTTTTCTAAATTGCTATAGGTGTGTATCTATTTACATGTATAAATGCCTCCTACTGTTCTAAAATCACCTCTTCAATCTCTGTCTTCAGTATATCTAGCTTGGTGTTTGATGTCAAAATTATGAATTTATAGATGCATTAAGAGGTCCTTGTACTAAGATATGCTAACGGATTTAATGCGTGCTAAATGCTGCGCAGCCCAATGTATTAGTGCATTAATAAAAGGGACCCCTAAGTCTGTTTATATCATGAAGATAGAAAATCTGCTCGTTTTACTCACTGGGATGCTCTTGTTACATCTAGGTGTCCTTCCTAAAGCAACATCGCAATCATTTACCAAAGATCTTTGGCCAAGGTGAGAGTCTGTGTTTGTTAATGATGTCTCTTTTCCTTTCTGTTGAAGCTTTTGAGACTGTATAGGTTCTGAAGAAGTGTCAAATGAAAAAGCCAGTAACGTTGTTATTATCAGTGTGATTTTACTTTCAGTAGTCATTGGAAGGGTAATTTGCAATGCTCTTTCTATGTGGATAAAATAGTGCTTTGCCTGGGAGGTGGGCTTTTATGAAATTGCCCACTCAGGGTCTATGTAGAAATCTACTGCTTGCAGTTACCACAAGGTGCATGTACATGTTTATGGGTGCAGGACGCAGAAAAGGGGGCTCAGCGCAGGAGTTAACTTGTGTGGTACACATGAGTGCACAGTATTAAAATGCATGGTAATGAGGCCATTAGATATTCCATAGCAATGCACAGAAATAAACGGGATTTTTAACTTGTGCACATTACAAGAAGTTCACCGCCAGGTTTTGTGGAATCATAGAATGATTACTTGAGAAGGTTTTGTGCCAGGTTTTGGGATTTGCTACCATTTTTTTTTTCTTTTTCTGTAACCATAGCAAATACTTGAACTTTAAAAGGCAGAGCTGAAGCAACAGTTGTGTATGAAGGTAGCAGCAGTCCCGCTGTGCGTGTGTTGGAGGAAAACAAAGTACCAGTACACATGTTCTGGGCATAAATAGTCTTGTGAAAAATTAATGTGCATGACATTTTTACAGGGCTATTTATTTCAGAGCAACATAGTAACATAGTAGATGATGGCAAAAAAAGACCTGCACGGTCCATCCAGTCTGCCCAACAAGACAACTCACGTGTGCTACTTTTGTGTATACCCTACTTTGATTTGTACCTGTGCTCTTCAGGGCACAGACCGTATAAGTCTGCCCAGCACTATCCTCACCTTCCAACCACCAGCCCTGCCTCCCAACCACCGGCTCTGGCACAGACCGTACAAGTCTTTCCAGCACTATCCCCGCCTCCCACCACCGGCTCTGGCACAGACCGTATAAGTCTGCCCAGCACTATCCTCACCTCCCAACCACCAGCCCTGCCTCCCAACCACTGGCTCTGGCACAGACCGTACAAGTCTGTCCAGCACTATCCCCGCCTCCCACCACCGGCTCTGGCACAGACCGTATAAGTCTGCCCAGCACTATCCTCACCTCCCAACCACCAGCCCTGCCTCCCAACCACCGGCTCTGGCACAGACCGTATAAGTCTGCCCAGCACTATCCCCGCCTCCCAACCTCCAGCCCCGCCTCCCACTACCGGCTCTGCTATCCATGTATAGATATGTTGCCACTTAACATTTTCTTTGGACATGCGCACAGTAAAGCTGCCCTTACTGCAAGAGCCTTTGTGTGCATGTGTCCTGCAGTCTTTCCATGATTAGCACACAAGTTCTGAGTGATTTGAATTTGCATCTCATTAGCTTTCTGCATTGAATTGACAGTGTGCAAATAATGTTATGCACATTCTGCATATAGAGTGGAGTGGCCTAGTGGTTAGAGCACCCGTCTCGACATCCAGAGGTGGCTGCTGCTCCTTGTGATCTTGGGCAAGTCACTTAACCCTCCATTGCCTCAGGTACAAAATTAGATTGTGAGCCCTCCAGGGACAGAGAAATACCCAGTGTACCTGAATGTAACTCACCTTGAGCTACTACTGAAAAAAGGTGTGAGCAAAATCTTTGCAAAGGAACAAGTTGAAGTCCTTGAGATACAATACAAACAGACTCATCACTATACACTTTCAGTAGACACTGCTGCTGTCATTAGGCTGCTAACTTAAGATGACGCACACTATTTTAAGAAGACGTCACCTTTCAGTCTACCAATCAGAGGATGAAAATCAGGTCAGAACTAGTACCATCACCAACTAGTACCATCACTGGGCCCACCCAGTTTGGGCTCAGGCCCACCCTGACCCAGCAGTGCTACACCTTTAACATCAGATCGCTGGCGTGGAGGGGAGCAGGCTGGCCTTCTGCGGTCCTGCATCTCCCTCCCTTAGGCATCGCTCTTGTATGAATGGGTTCCCTTGCAGTGGCAGCGATTCCCACACGCTGCCTGCCGCTAGGCCGGCAACCACTTTCTGCCGCATCCTGCCCCCCTCTGTTGCAACTTCCTGTTTCTGACTAGGCGGGACGTGGCAGAGGGAAGGCGGGGGGCAGTGCGTGGGAGTTGCTGCTGCCTGTTGGGGACCTGTTCAGGCAAGTCGAGCGATGCATAAGAGAGAGAGATGTGGGACCGTGCACATCCAATTTGCTCCTCTCGCTGCTGCTGCCAGGGACCAATTCATTCATACAAGGAGAGTTGTAAGGTGGAGTAGGGAAGGAGAGATGCTGCACGAGGGGTGGGGGGTGATAGTTGGAGAATTGTTGGACATAAGGGGGGAGGGGGAGAAGGAGAACTGTTGGACATGGGGTGGAGAGGAGGGAGGGTGAGAGGGAGAAATGTTGGAAATGAGGGTGGAGAGGAGGGAGGGAGGGTGAGAGGGAGAAATGTTGGAAATGAGGGTGATGAGGGAGAGATGCTGCACGAGGGGTGGGAGCGATAGTGGGAGAATTGTTGGACATAAGGGGGGAGGGGGAGAGGAATGAGAGAGGGAGAAATGTTGGACATGGGGTGGAGAGGAGGGAGGGAGGGTGAGAGGGAGAAATGTTGGAAATGAGGGTGACAAGGGAGGGAGAGATGCTGCATGGAGGATGAGAGGGATGAGAGAGGTTGAAATGTTGGACATAGGGATGGGAGGGGTGGAAGAGAGGCTGCATGGAGAGTGAGAGGGGTGAGAGAAAGGAATATTGGACATAAGGGTGAGAGGGGAGGGGGAGATGCTGCATGGAGAGTGAGAGAGGGAGAATTGTTGGACATGGGTAGGGGGGGAGAATTGTTGCGGCATCTCCCCTCACTTTTATGTCCATGGAGGGTGAGAGAGGGACAAATGTAGGACATAGGGGTAGGGGGAGGGAGAGATGGCACAAGGGGGTTAGAGGCAGAAATGTTGGTCAAGGTAGTGGACAGGAGGGATGGAGAAAATGCTGCATGGGGAGGGAGAAGAGATTGTGGGCACAAGGGAGGGAAAGAGAGAGACGGTGGACAATAGGAGAAAGGGAGAGATTTTGAACATGGGGTAGATGAGAGGAGAGAAAGAGAGAGATGTTGGATCCAAGAGCAGAAGGGAGTGATAGAGAGATGCCGGACAGTGGGCGTGAGGGAAGAGAGAGGGAGAAATACTGGAGAAATGAGGGAACGAGCCAGAGGGAAGAAAAGGGACTGAGAGATGTCAGGCTACAAGAGTGGAGATGGCGAGAAAGAGTGAGCAGCAGCTAGGCTAGAAGGGTGGAGGGGATGGTGGAAATCATGTGGGAGAGGGCCAGGAGGGGATGGCAAGGAAATGAATGAGAGGATAGTGTTTACAGAGTAGAAATATGGTAAAAATAGTCCCATCAAAAAAGCCCTGACAAAATGGCCCCAATAAATTTCCAAACAAAAAAGCTCCTGACATAACAGCCACTGTCAAAACAGCCTGCCCACAATATGGCCCCTGACAGATTAGCCCCCCCCCCCCCAACAAAAGGGCCCGATCAGGCTGACCAGAATATATGGCCTCTGGCAAAGTAACCCAAACAGTACCAGACAGGGGGAGAACTTACCTTGTGGCACACTACAGGAGGATCTGCCCAAATTGTAGAGGATCCCTTTATTCGAGGAGAACACCATCCGACCCCGGAAGTCTTGTGTCTGGCTCATCTCTACCACGTCCCGCTTATGTAGTAACAGGAAGTACCAGTAGAGATAAGATGCTATTAACACATGTAAGGAGCATTAAAAAAAAACCTGAATGCACACTAATAAATACACATCTCTGGTACACCCCAATCTGTGAACCTATCCAACCAGAAGCCTTGGTTTAATCTGATTGCCTACCATTCCACTATCAGTTCTCAAAGCGACGTACTATAAAATATATATTGCTATTAAAACAGTACTATAATGATAAACAATTTAAAACAGTTGTATTTTAACTCAATCATAATAATTGAATTCCAACAACCCCAAAATAAACACATTTTTTTCCTAATAATCTTACCTTGCCAAACAAGATATTTGGAAAAACGAAATACGAAAACGCCAAACCCCTAAGAGAAAAACTTCATTGGCTCCCACTTAAAGAACGGATTACGTTCAATATGTGCACTCTGGTACATAAAATCATACACGGTGAAGCCCCGGTCTACATGTCAGACCTTATAGACTTACCAACCAGGAATACTAAAAGATCACCAGGTACGTTCCTGAATCTCCATCACCCCAGCTGCAAAGGACTAAAATATAAACTAACATATGCATCCAGCTTCTCCTACATAGGCGCGCAACTGTGGAATGCACTACCAAAAGCCACAAAAACAATACGCGACATAACTAATTTCCGAAAATTACTAAAAAAACAACCTGTTCAATAAAGCATACCATAATGATCCATCCTAAATACTAGACAACAAAACTCATACTAGAACTGGACAAAACGGAACTTTCTATTCTTGAATGCCTAAGTTACTCTGTCACGATTGAACCTTAACGCATTACCATTTTATTTCTCATCACGAAAATTGAATTCTTTTTACTTGATTGCCTAATCTGCTCTGTCATCTACGAACCTTAATGCAATATAACTCTGTATTTTTCCTTCCGGAAATGGCGATCGCCATTACGGAACAATGTAAGCCACATTGAGCCTGCAAATAGGTGTGAAAATGTGGGATACCAATGCAACAAACTAAATAAATAAATCACACTAGAAGAAATGGTGCCATCTATGTAGATTATTTTTTGAAACCTTTTGTGTAGAAAGTTGATTCTTACTTGAAAGGCTTTACAGATTTTTTTTTTTGAATACATTGGACTGCAGTAAGATCCGGTAGTCATTATCTAATTTGGTGCTGGTGACTATGGATATTTGTTCCCTTTATACGGTGATTCCACAACGAAAAGCTTTACATGTTGTGGAACATTTTTTAGATATGGGAACGTAGAAAAAAAGTTCTTAGTTCCTTTATAGTGAAAGTAGCTGAGATAGCTTGACATTTTTTTTCAATATGGAGACAGTTTTTCAACAAATATCTGGGGTAACCATGGGGGCCATAGTGGCCCCTTCGATTGCTAATCTTTTTTTTTTTTTTTTTAAATCCATCACAGTTTTTTGGTTTTTAGATCTATCCCCTTGCGAGTTAGGTTCGTTAGTGATACTTTCTTTTTATGGGAAGGTTCTGTGGTAAGAGTTAGATTGATGTGCCACATGGTTGAATGAGACACACGCTACATTTAAATTTATGATGCATTGTGATCATAATCACTTCCACATCAAGAAATGTTTTTTTCTTGATATGAAAGTCATTTAAAAAATCGATGGAATTTGCCACATCAGTTTCTTGCAAACAAATTTGCTTTTACAGTATAGAAGTGTGGTAGCCATGTTAGTCCACTTTTAAAGGTAATCAATAGAAATAAAACAAGGAAAAGAAAGATACCTTTTTTATTTGAGATAACTTAATACATTTCTTGATTAGCTTTCGAAGGTTGCCCTTCTTCATCAGATCGGAAATAAGCAAATGTGCTAGCTGACAGTGTATATAAGTGAAAACATTCAAGCATTACTATGACAGTAAAATAGATACCATTGGAGATTCTACATGGAATGTTGCTACTATTGGAGATTCTACGTGGAATGTTGCTATTCCACTAGCAACATTCCATGTAGAAGGCTGCGCAGGCTTCTGTTTCTGTGAGTCTGACGTCCTGCACGTATGTGCAGGACGTCAGACTCACAGAAGCAGAAGCCTGCGCGGCCACATTGGTGATCTGCAAGGGCCGACTTCTACATGGAATGTTGCTAGTGGAATAGCAACATTCCATGTAGAATCTATAGAAATCAAACAAAATAAAACATGGAAAAGAAAATAAGATGATACCTTTTTTATTTGAGATAACTTAATACATTTCTTGATTAGCTTTCGAAGGTTGCCCTTCTTCGTCAGATCGGAAAGCGCTTTAGTTTTATATTAGTACATTTCTTCATCCTTCCTTGGACTGGAGAAGTAGCCTAGTGGTTAACGCAGCAGGCAGTGAGGTAAGATAAAGTGCAAGGGAAATATTTTTCTTTTGTAGCTCTTTCTGTAAAAGGTTTATATTCAAGGTATTCATACCTTAAGAACACGTGGAGGGGCATAATCGAAAGGGGCGCCCAAGTTTTCCTGAGGATGTCCTCGCAGGACGTCCCGGCAAAGGGGCGGTAAAACCCGTATTATCGAAACACGATGGGCGTCCATCTTTCGTTTCAATAATACGGTTGGGGACGCCCATATGGCAAAATTTAGTTCGACCTTAGAGATGGTCGTCCTTAGAGATGGTCGTCCCCGATTTTCTGCAAAAATGAAAACCGAGGACGCCCATCTCAGAAACAACCAAATCCAAGCCATTTGGGCGTGGGAGGAGCCAGCATTCGTAGTACACTGGTCTCCCTGACATGCCAAGACATCAACCGGGCACCCTAGGGGGCACTGCAGTGGACTTCAGAAATTGCTCCCAGGTGCTTAGCTCCCTTAACTTGTGTGCTGAGCCCCCCCAAATCCCCACCCAAAACCCACTCCCCACAACTGTACACCACTACCATAGCTCTAAGGGGTGAAGGGGGGGACACCTAGATGTGGGTACAGTGGGTTTGTGGTGGGTTTTGGAGGGCTCACATTTACCACCACAAGTGTAACAGGTAGGGGGTGGGGTGGGGTGGGCCTGGGTCTGCCTGCTTGAGGTACACTGCACCCACTAAAACTGCTCCAGGGACCTGCATACTGCTGTGATGGAGCTGGGTATGACATTTGAGGCTGGCATAGAGGCTGGCAAAGAATATTTTTAAAGTTTGGTGTTTTTTTGTTTTTGTTTTTTTTGAGGGTGAGACGGGGGGGTTAGTGACCACTGGGGGGAGTAAGGGGAGGTCATCCCCGATTGTCTCCAGTGGTCATCTGGTCAGTTCGGGCACCTTTTTGAGGCTTGGTCGTAACAAAAAATGGACCAAGTAAAGTTGCCCAAGTGCTCGTCAGGGACGCCCTTCTTTTTTCCATTATCGGTCGAGGACGCCCATGTGTTAGGCACGCCCCAGTCCCGCCTTCGCTATGCTTCCAACACGCCCCCGTGAACTTTGGTCATCCCCGCGACGGAAAGCAGTTGAGGACGCCTATTTGGGCGACCCTGGGAGAAGGACGCCCATCTCCCGATTTGTGTCAAAAGATGGGCGCCCTTCTCTTTCAAAAAAAAAGCCTGATAGTAATCTGTTTCTCCTTCTCAAGCTTTTTCTCTGTTCTATTGTTTTACAGGTATGATTGGTTCCAAAATGACCTCACTATCACTATTGCCATATACAGTAAACAAAAGGTAAATGTCTTATGTGAAAACTTAAAAAAAAAATTTCATATACAAACATATGACGATGACAAGGTTCTGTCATATGAATAAATGTTTGAGATGTCAATCTACCTTTCTTCAACTCAAGGGCTATTAGTTTTCTGAGACTGGGCTTTTCAGCCACAGACCAGTTAAAATCTTTATTTTATTCAAATATTGGACATTATGAATGGACTTGTGCTGATTTATACTCTTGATGGTGTAGCCATATCTCTCTCCATGCACAGGGGTATGGTGCCAATTCTGGTTTAATGCCATTTTTATTCAAGATGGTACGTCCCAGAATTCATGCTGAGTTCAAGTTCTGTTGTGGGAATTTTGGATGTTCCGCTATGTTTTGTTACCTGTTGTCTTTGTTACATGGGGGAATACAACATGCAGTTTCAGGGAGTTCGCTCCACCCCCCACCCCCCAGGTCTTTTGTCCGGCAATTCCAGGAATAAGATGTATAGAATGTTTGTACATTTGGGAAGCTCGCCAGGTGCCCTTGGCCTGGATTGGCCGCTGTCGTGGACAGAATGCTGGGCTCGATTGTCCCTTGGTCTTTTCCCAGTGTGGCATTACTTATGTACTTATGTAATACTAAATCTCCAGAAATGCTTACAAGTTATCAGCTATTACCAAAGGGGAAAATAAGGAAGGAAGAATTAATATGAACTATTAGGGGGCATGCAATGAAACCACAGTGTAGTAAATTTAAAACAAATCGGAGAAAAGTTTTCTTCACCCAACGCATAATTAAACTCTGGAATTTGTTGCCGGAGAACGTGGTGAAGGCGGTTAGCTTGGCAGAATTTAAAAAGTTTCCTAAAGGACAAGTCCATAAACCACTACTAAATGGACTTGGGAAAAATCCACAATTCCAAGAATAACATGTATAGAATGTTTGTACGTTTGGGAAGCTTGCCAGGTGCCCTTGGCCTGGATTGGCCGCTGTCGTGGACAGGATGCTGGGCTCGATGGACCCTTGGTCTTTTCCCAGTGTGGCATTACTTATGTACTTATGTAATACTAAATCTCCAGAAATGCTTACAAGTTATCAGCTATTACCAAAGGGGAAAATAAGGAAGGAAGAATTAATATGAACTATTAGGGGGCATGCAATGAAACCACAGTGTAGTAAATTTAAAACAAATCGGAGAAAAGTTTTCTTCACCCAACGCATAATTAAACTCTGGAATTTGTTGCCTAAGAACGTGGTGAAGGCGGTTAGCTTGGCAGAATTTAAAAAGTTTCCTAAAGGACAAGTCCATAAACCACTACTAAATGGACTTGGGAAAAATCCACAATTCCAAGAATAACATGTATAGAATGTTTGTACGTTTGGGAAGCTCGCCAGGTGCCCTTGGCCTGGATTGGCCGCTGTCGTGGACAGGATGCTGGGCTCGATGGACCATTGGTCTTTTCCCAGTGTGGCATTACTTGTACTTATGTAAGTGCTCAGTCTTCCATTTCATAGTATATGCAATACAACAATAAAACATTGCAAGTAAAAACATCACAATAAAACAATACAAATATAAAGAAAAAAACAGCTAAGCAAACAAAGATTAACAAGCAGAGAACTAAACACTGTATTCCTTCTATTTCAGCCTGCTAGCATTTCTCTGAAAGTTTGTATGTTACCTAATAATGCCATATTCTGAGTTTCACAAAAAGGGGACAAACATATGGTTCCCACAGAACAGAAAAAGTGGCAGAAAACACAGGGGGAATGACCAAATGTAAAGAACTGATAATGCAAAATCTTCCAAAATAAAAACTTTTCTTGTTTAACACCTTATGATGTACAGTAGTTGAAAGGTATGGACTTGACATGAACCGTATTTCATAAGTGTTACCATACTGGAACAGACTGAAGGTCCATCAAGCCCAGTATCCTGTTTCCAACAATGGCCAATCCAGGTTACAAGTACATAAGAACATAAGAGTAGCCATATTGGGTCAGACCAGTGGTCCATCTAGCCCAGTATCCTGTTTTCCAAACAGTGTCCATGCCAAGTCACAAGTACCTGGCAATAGCCCAAAACAGTACAATACAGTGGATTTTCCCAAGTCCATTTTATTAATGGTTTATGGACTTTTCTTTTAGGAAGCTGTCCAAACCCTTTTTAAACCCTGCTAAGCTAAATGCTTTTACCACATTCTCTGGCAACGAATTCCAGAGTTTAATTACACGTTGAGTGAAGAAATATTTTCTCCGATTCGTTTTAAATTTACTACTTTGTAGCTTCATTGCGTGCCCTCTAGTCCTAGTATTTTTGGAAGAGTAAACAAGTAATTCACGTCTACACGTTCCACGCCACTCAGTATTTTATATGCCTCCTATCATATCTCCCCTCAGCCGTCTTTTCTCCAAGCTGAAGTGCCCAAGCTGTTTCAACCTTTCCTCATAAGGAAGTCTTCCCATCCCCTTTATCATTTTTGTCGTCCTGAACCTTTTCTAATCCAGTGTATCTTTTTTGAGATGCGGTGACCAGAATTGCACACGGTATTCAAGGTGCAGTCGCACCATGGAGCGATACAAAGGTATTATAGCATCCTCATTTTTATGTTCCAGTCCTTTCCTAATAATACCTAATATTCTATTTGCTTTCTTTGCTGCTGCAGCGCACTGAGCAGAGGGTTTCAAAGTATCATCAACAATGACTCCTAGATCCTTTTTCTGGTCCGTGACTCCTAACTTGGAACCTTGCATCACGTATCTATAATTCGTGTTCCTCTTCCCACATGCATCACTTTGCACTTGCTCACATTAAACATCATCTGCCATTTGGATGCCCAGTCTCATAAGGTCATCTTGCAATTTTTCACAATCCTCTTAAGATTTAACAACTTTGAATAACTTTGTGTCGTCGGCAAATTCAATTACCTCACTAGTTATTCCCATATCTAGATCATTTATAAATATGTTAAAAAGCAGCGGTCTCAACACAGACACCTGTGGAACCCCACTATCTACCCTTCTTCATTGAGAATACTGACCATTTAACCCTACGCTCTGTTTTCCATCCTTTAACCAGTTTTTAATCCACAATAGATCATTATTTCCTCTCATGACTTTCTAATTTCCTCAGGAGTCTTTCATGAGGTACTTTGTCAAATGCCTTTTGAAAATCCAGATACACAATATCGACTGGCTTAACGTTATCCACATGTTCGTTCACCCCTTCAAAGAAATGTAATAGATTGGTGAGGCAAGATTTCCTTTCACTGTCCATGTTGGCTTTGTCTCATTAATCCATGCCTTTGTATATGCTCTGTAATTTTGTTCTTAATAATAGTCTCTACCATTTTTCCTGGCACCGACGTCGGGCTCACTGGTCTGTAATTTCCTGGATCACCTCTGGAACCCTTTTTAAAAATCGGCATTACATTGGCCATCCTCCAATCTTCCGGTACCATGCTTGCTTTTAAAGAGAAATTACCCATTACTACCAATAGTTCTGCAAGTTCATTTTTCAGTTCGTCAGGAATCCAATCATGTAATTAAAAGGAAACATAAATAAAAATGTATAAAACATTTGGAAAAATAAACATCGTATGGGTTAAAAAACTAAGCCTACGGACATAAGAAAACAAAGAGGGATAGATGAAAGGGACTGGGACTTAATACACCACCTTTCTGTGGTTTTTGCAACTACATTCAAAGCAGTTTTCATAGTATATACAGGTACTTATTTTTGTACCTGGGGCAATGGAGGGTTAGGTGACTTGACCAGAGTCACAAGGAGCTGCAGTGGGAATTGAACTCAGTTCCCCAGAATCAGAATCTGCTGCACTAACCACTAGGCTACTCCTCCACTCATTCCACCAATAAGAGCCAACCTCATCAGTGATGTCACAATGTCTTGATGACCTGATACTTGGCTCACTTCTGATATTGTGATGTCATAAGGGAAAGGGAAATGGGACTTGATATACTGCCTTTCTGAGGTTTTTGCAACTACATTCAAAGTGGTTTTCATAGTATATACAGGTACTTATTTTTGTACCTGGGGCAATGGAGGGTTAGGTGACTTGACCAGAGTCACAAGGAGCTGCAGTGGGAATCGCACCCAGTTCACCAAGATCAAAGCCTGCTGCGTTAACCACTAGGCTACTCCTCCAGTCCAAGGAAGGATGAAGAAATGTACTAATATAAAACTAAAATAAATTAAATTGCCAGACAATTGTAATTTAAAATATAAAATCTAAACACAAATATGAAATAAGGTATAAAATATGTAAACATCATGTGGATGTAAAATTGTAGCGATAGGCATAAGGTGGAGGCAGAGTTCAAGATGGCGGCATGACTTTGAGCGTATCTCGCGCTACATACCTGTTTCCTGAGAGATTTACCTTTTTACTGTGTTGTATGCGAAAAGGAAGGGGACAGTTAAGCCCGTGTCCCCTGAGCGCTGAACGTTCACCCCTGTGAAGCATTTAGCAAGCACTTTGTGAAAAGACACAGGGACTGAAATGTGTTGCTTTTAGAAATAATAATGTAATAAAATAACCCCGTCATGACTGAAATTTAGTGTTAGAAAAGCAAACGCTAACCCAGGTTCAAATTAATGACGATAGGTCCTGGAAGAGATATATATATCTCTCTGCAAATAGTGAGGCAAAACATAGGTAAATGAGAAATTCACATAATAAATACAATTGTACATCATATATGATTTTTAACGGTAAATGTTTTTATTGTGGATCATCAGTTCTTTTCATTTTGGTCATTCCCACTGAGTTTTCTTCCACATTCTTTGATTAGCTTTCGAAGGTTGCCCTTCTTCCTCAGATCGGAAATAAGCAAATGTGCTAGCTGACAGTGTATATAAGTAAAAACATTCAAGCATTACTATGACAGTCTGACAGGGTGGGAGGATGGGGGTGGGTAGGAAGTATGCATGGGGACATCAAAGCATATCATTGATATTCTAACAGGATGGGTGTGGATAGGTGAGGGGTGGGGTGATCAACAGAGACATACAGCTTTATGGTTTATAAGGGCTAGGAACCCCAGATCCTTGTTAAGTCCTTTCTGTTGGGTGTTAAAATATTCAATCATTCTGACTTCAAAGGTCTTACGTTCTTGTATGGTTTTAAAGTTACCTTTAACATCCAACAGAAAGGACTTAACAAGGATCTGGGGTTCCTAGCCCATTATAAACCATAAAGCTGTATGTCTCTGTTGATCACCCCCACCCCTCACCTATCCACACCTATCCTGTTAGAATATCAATGATAAGCTTTGATGTCCCCATGCATACTTCCTACCCACCCCCATCCTCCCACCCTGTCAGACTGTCAGTAATGCTTGAATGTTTTCACTTATATACACTGTCAGCTAGCACATTTGCTTATTTCCGATCTGACGAAGAAGGGCAACCTTCGAAAGCTAATCAAGAAATGTATTAAGTTATGTCCAATAAAAAAGGTATCATCTTATTTTCTTTTCCATGTTTTATTTTGTTTGATTTCTATAGATTCTACATGGAATGTTGCTATTCCACTAGCAACATTCCATGTAGAAGTCGGCCCTTGTAGATCACCAATGTGGCCGTACAGGCTTCTGCTTCTGTACGTGCAGGACGTCAGACTCACAGAAACAGAAGCCTGCGCAGCCTTCTACATGGAATGTTGCTAGTGGAATAGCAACATTCCACGTAGAATCTCCAATAGTAGCAACATTCCATGTAGAATCTCCAATGGTATCTATTTTACTGTCATAGTAATGCTTGAATGTTTTCACTTATATACACTGTCAGCTAGCACATTTGCTTATTTCCGATCTGAGGAAGAAGGGCAACCTTCGAAAGCTAATCAAGAAATGTATTAAGTTATGTCCAATAAAAAAGGTATCATTTTATTTTCGTTGCCATGTTTTATTTTGTTTGATTTCTATTGAAAACCTTAAGAGTGGACTAACACGGCTACCACACTCCTCTACTTCCACATTCTGAGTTTCTGCATATCAAAATTCCTTTGGATTCTATCCCTTACATAAAGGTTCGGGTTCATGCCACCGTTATTTGACATACTGCTAAGGAGGATATTATCATAGTGGTTAATATAATATAAATAACACAAAATCTCTGCTAGAAAAGTACTACAGTAATTGACAGGACAGATCGAGAGAGAGTGAGTAAAAAGAAAAGAATTTGTTGCCAGGGGAATGTGATAAAGGCAGTTAGCTGAGGGTTTAAAAAAGGTTTGGATTGCTTCCTAAAACAAATGTCCATAAGTCATTATTAAGATGGACTTAGCAGAATTCACTGCTTATTTCTAAGATAAGCAGCATAAAATCTGTTTTACTGTTCTGGGATCTTGCCAGGTACTTGTGACCTGGACTGGCCACTGTTGGAAACAGGATGCTGGGCTTGTTGAACCTTCAGTCTGTCCCAGTATGGCAACACTTATGTACTTAGGATTCTGAATGGAATCTTGCTACTCTTTAGGGTTCTAAATGGAATGTTGCTATACACTTTGAAATTCTGCATGGAATCTTGTTATTCTTTAGAATTCTAGAATCTTGCTACTCTTTGGGGTTCTACATGGAATGTTGCTATTGTTTGGGTTTCTGCCAGATACTTGTGACCTGGATTGGCCACTGTCGGAAAAAGGATGCTGGGCTTGATGGACCTTTGGTCTGTCTCAGTATGGCAACGCATATGTAATTATGAGAAGGAATGGTTTACAAGGTCAAGTGCAGCAGATAAATTGAGCGTAATTAAGAGAGCAGGTCTGCCACTAATTAAGAGCTATGTAAATTGCAGTTAATAATTAATAGAAATGTTTGTTTTCTTTATATTTTCTTTATGTAAGGATATAGCATCAGAGCTGGTGACAGTTGACTATGAAGATGGTATCCTGCGAGTGGAGATCATTATAGAGGATTATTCATATCTTTTGCATCTTGGTAAGATTTTGCACTTCTTCTAGTAAGGTTTGTTTTTTTTAAACCAATAATCAAAGTGCTTTCTGCAGGCAAAATGTTTTAACTGTTGAAAATGAGCTTTTTGATTACCCACCCTGTATGTGGGTAAAATGCGTGCAGCTATTCCATTAGGTGCATACCTTTTGCATACGTGTTCCAGATGTATACATGTTGCTCTGAATAAACAAAACTACATGCTTGCATTTCTCTAGGAAAAGTACCTGTAAAAAAGCAGGCACATCTTTGTGTGGTTAATTTTCCTTCGCAGTAATTTAAAAGCCAGAGTGCTTTTTCGCTTTGGTCGTGACAAACCCTGTAGGTAAAAACGATCTGTAAGATTTACCACGCCATAGCTGATTTGATTATTTACATGAAGGTATAGTAAACCATGCTTTCAAATGTGTTTCTTACATTGTATGGCAAATCTGCTTTACAAATAGGTTACCTTGAACATGCATGAGGTGTCAACCTTGACTTTTTCACTTTCATTTGATTACTGCTGTTTTCAGTTTGGTTTTAGAGACTTAGACCTAGGGACCCTTTCATTAAAATGCAGGCAAGTTTTGTGGTAAGTGCAAAGCTTCTGCAGTGGCTGTTGCTTTTAGCTTTTAACTCCTAGTCACCTGTTCAGTACCCATGTCTGTTTTTAATCATTCTCAGAATAAGTAATCCCCTAATCCCTTATTTGTCCTGTCGTGTAACTCAAATAGACTGTAAGCTCTGTCAAGCAGGGGACTGTCTCATATGTGTTTAGCGTACAGCACTGTGTATATCCAGTAGCGCTATAAAAGTGATAAGTAACAGTTAGTAATATTAGTTCCTAGTTATTGCAGAGGAAAACCTTTTACCACAGAACAAATAGATTGATAGTACAGATGCACTTACCTACTCCTGTTGAGGTGGTTTTAAATGTCTTGTGCTATCTGATATAGTAAAAGATGTGGTGAATTACCATGTGCTAACTGCAGAGTGTAGACTGTGCCCCAGGGGCGTAGCTAGGTGGGGGCATGGGCCCCCACAGATTTAGCCCTGGCCCCCTCTACTTTCAACCCCCCCCCCCCCACCGCTTTCAACCCCCCCTCCTGCTGCCGCCACCATCGCCAATGACCCTCCCCCGCCAGCCTTAGTCTTCTTCAGCACCGGTCTCCGGCGCGTTCGCTGATCTGTGCTGTGAGTCCTGACTGACATCCGTCAGTCAGGACTCACAGCACAGATCAACGAATGCGCTGCGGGGGGGGGGGGGGTGGGTTCTGAAAATGGCGGGGGAGGCATGCTAAAATATGCCCCTCCCCCCCCCCACCTTGGGCAAGGACAGGAAAATACCTATGATACCCGAGTGTAATCTGCCCATTTCTCCCCATTCCATGCTATGCATTTAGCATGGGTTTAGTATCATAGGAGTAAAATAACTGTTACTGTAATTACGTATTTACACTTAATCAGTGCTTTTTTTTGTGCCGGTACGCAACGGTACGGCGTACCGGCACCTTTTTCTCCTCCTCCCCTCCCCTCCCATTATTTCCAGCGATTCTCCGCCTCTCTCCTGCCCTCCCATCGACGTGCAGCGATTTTTCCGTCCCTCCCCTGCCCTCACCTCTCTCATATCCAGCGAGTCTTCGTCCCCCAGCGTCCTCCTTCACTGCCTGCCAGCGTCGGACTCAGAGGCGAACGGTGCAGGCAGCGATTGGCTGGCAGCGTCGTAGCTTCCCTCTGCAAGTCCCGCCTATGCGTAAACAGGAAGTTGTAGGCGGGACTTGCAGAGGGAAGCTACGACACTGCCAGCCAATCGCTGCCTGCACCGTTCGCCTCTGAGTCCGACGCTGGCTGGCAGGCAGTGAAGGAGGACGCTGAGGGACGAAGAATCGCTGGATATGGGAGAGGTGAGGGCAGGGGAGGGACGGAAAAATCGCTGCACGTCGATGGGAGGGCAGGGGAGAGGCGGAGAACCGCTGGAAACAATGGGAGGGAAGAGCAGGGGAGAGAGAATTGCTGGACATGGGATGGGATGGAAGGGAAGGGCAAGGGAGAGAGAATTGCTGGTCATGGGAAGGGCAGGGGAGAGAGAATTGCTGGACATGGGATGGGAGGGAAGGGCAGGGGAGAGAGAATTGCTGGACATGGGATGGGATGGGAGGGAAGGGCAGGGGAGAGAGAATTGCTGGACATGGGATGGGATGGGAGGGAAGGGCAAGGGAGAGAGAATTGCTGGGGATGGGAGGGAAGGGCAGGGGAGAGAATTGCTGGGCATGGGAAGGGCAGGGGAGAGAGAATTGCTGGACATGGGATGGGAGGGAAGAGTAGGGGAGAGAGAATTGCTGGACATGGGAGGGAAGGGGCAGGGGAGAGAGTTGCTGGACATGGGAAGGGCAGGGGAGAGAGAATTGCTGGACATGGGAAGGGCAGGGGAGAGAGAATTGCTGGACATGGGATGGGAGGGAAGGGCAGGGGAGAGAGAATTGCTGGACATGGGATGGGAGGGAAGGGCAAGGGAGAGAGAATTGCTGGACATGGGATGGGAGGGAAGGGCAGGGGAGAGAGAATTGCTGATCTGAGGGCATGGATGAGATAATTGCTGGACATGGAGGGGAGGACAGGGAAGAGAGAATTGCTGGACATGGAGGGGAGAGAGGAGAATCGCTGGACAGGGAGGGGAGGACAGGGAAGAGAGAATTGCTGGACATGGATGAGAGGGGGAGAGGAGAAATGCTAGAAATGGATGGAGAGGAGAGCAGGAGATAGAGGAGAATTGCTGGACATGGATGGATGGAGGAGTTGGCTAGGAGAGAGGAGAAATGCTGACTTGGATGGCGGAGAGGGGAGAGAGAATTATTGCTTTATATGGATACAGAGGAGGGAAGAGAGATGAGAAATGCTGGACATGGATGGAGGGGAGGAGAGAGGAGAAGTGCTGGACATGAATGGAGGGGAGGAAAGAAAAAAGAAGATTCACATGGATGGAGATGAGGGAAAGGGAAGAGGAGAAAAACTGCACATGGATGGAGAAAATAGGCAAAAGCTGGATCCATGTTATACCTCCTCCAGTCAATTCCATGGAGGAGGACCCAGCTTTTACTTATGGATGCAGGGCAACAAAAGAAGAAGAAAGGAGGAAAGTAAAGAAATAAATGGAAAGGAAGCCCTGGAAACGGAGTTAAGAGAACAGATAGAGAGCAGCAGAATCAGAGACTGGGACCAATATGGATAGAAAAACAAAGTCACCAGACAACAAAGGTAGAAAAAAATCATTTTATTTTCATTTTAGTGTTTGGAATTTGTCTTATTTTGCACTGGGTATACAGGAGCTGTAACAGCTTACAGAAATTATTTATAATGAAAAAAAATCACATTATTTTTTCTCCTATACTAGTATAATATTTTCAATGATGTCTGTTTATATGCGCCATGGCTGGTATAAGGGGTGTGGCTAATGTGGGTGTGGCTATAATAGGGGCGGTGCCATGTGTGGTGACCCCGCCCACAATGAGTACCGGCACCTTTTTTTCTACAAAAAAAGCACTGCACTTAATGTACTTTAGTAAAAGGTGCCATTTTGTTAAAATCTGTTATGTTGTAGTACATTAAGAGATAAACTGCTTCCTTCACTCTAACTGGTGATGTAAAGATAGTTCACCAGTCATGCAAGTGGGTGATACGGCTGCACTCAACATCAAACAAACGATCCTGCAGAGCTTTCAGAGAAAGTCTCAAGTGGTTATTGTTCATGCTCCACATATTCCCTCAATTATTTATCATCCATCGATGTCCTTGAACATAATTTCCATTTTTCTTCATTCTTCTTTCACTTTTTTTGTCTTTGACCAGGTTAGATAAACGTTGAGGGGCCAGTTTTGAAAAGAAGTTATGGGTATTGCAGACGATGAACACGTAGCTCTTCCATCTATAGATTAAAAAAAAAAAATTATCCGGATAATATAAGGCTCCCAATAGCCTATAGAATTCCATAGAAGCTCAAAATTCTTTGTCACCAAACTCAGTCTTCTGGATTGCCATTGTTCTTAGCAAGTAGTCTTATTCGCTACACTCCCCTGAGGGCACTTTCTGAACGCAACTTAATCTTCTCACAGTGCCTTCATTTCATTATGTCTGTTTAGACATGATTAGCACAACTTGCTTTAGTGTGTCTGTTCCAATGTTATAGAACTGGAACCGGTGCTATTTAACATATTTATAAATGATATGGAAATCAGAACGAGTGAGTTGATTAAATTTGCAGTTGATACAAAACTATTCAAGGTTATTAAAACAGATGTGGAATTCATCCAGATTTTAAAGGAAGTAAAGTCTCTATATTTCCAGACATTGCACGATGGTCACAACAGAGAAGAAAAAAATTTTTTGGATATGAGACAAGAGTCCCTCAATATAGGGGCGGTCTTCCAGCTACGATTCCCATGCAAATGTATGTTGATATTCAAGGAGAAAAAATATATATTCTTCGAACCTGACCAATTGCGGTCCTTCCTTGATACGAAGAGGAACCAGGTTCCACCCCAAACCTTGAGTCCTGAAAAAATTTAAAATTTAGAAACTAATGCTTGTTTTCCTTTAATTACTTTGGTTATGCCAACTTCCTTTGGTTTTTCAATCCACCTTGATCTCCTTATATTATTCTAGTGGACTATAAAATCCATTTTCAATATAAGATTGATGTATAGATTATTTCCTTTTAATTCTGTTGTTTGAATTGGATGTATCTGTTCAAAGAGGTTTATCTTTGTTCAATTTGAAATAAATAAAGAAATGTTAAATAAAACAGATGTGGACTGTGAAATATTGCAGGAAGACCTTAGGAAATTGGAAGACGGGGCAGCCAAATGGCAGGTGAAGTTTCATGTGGACAAATGTAAGGTGATTCACATTGGAAAGAATAATCCAAATCCTGGTTACCTGATGGTCCACCTTGGGGGTCAGCACTCAAGAAAAAGATCTAGGTGTCGTCGTAGATAAGGATTTATCGAGTCGCCTATATTTGGAGGGCCTAAATCTTCATAGCATTGCTCCCTCGGATAGAGAGGTCTTGAGTGCGCCTATTCATCCCGACGAGGTGTACGGGGCAATCAGTGGTAGTCCATCGGGTAAGGCCCCGGGTCCAGATGGGCTTCAAGCTGAGTTTTATAAATTGTTGGGGGAAGCAATTGTTGAGCCTTTAACAAAAGTTTTTAATACTTCAAGGGTAAATGAGGGCTCATTGCCAAATTATCTGAATGTAGCGTAGGTCATGGTCCTGCCCAAGCTGTGTTGGGACCCAACTTTACCTGCATCGTACCGACCGATTTCCCTTCTGAATTATGAAGTGAAGCTTTTTGCCAAAATCTTGGTTAATAGACTGAGTCGGGTGCTGCCTCCTCTTATCCATGACTCACAAGTGGGGTTTGTTAAGAACCGTTCTATAACTAAAAATCTTAGCATGGAGTAATAATTGGGTTTGTGTCAGGTACTTGTGACCTGGCTTGGCCACTGTTTGGAAACGGGATACTGGGCTAGATGGACTATTGGTCAGACCCAGTATGGCTGCTCTTATGTCTTCCATTTTATCTTAGGTCGGAGAGATCATTTGATAATTTTAAACCTCTTCTTAAAACGTATTATTTTTCACTTGTTTTACCTGTCTGATCCATTTCCCTGAAGCTTTTCCTCTTTTTGATGTTTTAAAGCTCCCCTTCCTTTTGTTCAGTCCTCCCATTTTTTTTTCTATTATAATCTCTCCTAACACAATACTTTCTTCCTGTTGCTTTGTTTTAGTTTTGTTTTTATGTGATTGGTGTGTTTTAAATGGTACAATTTCCCTTCCCTCCTTTTTTAAAAAAAAATGCCTTTGTAAACCGCTAAGACCTTCTGCATAGGCGGTATATCAAATAAAGTAAACAGGAACAACACGGACATGATACAGATAAGGAGATTGGTGGAGGTGGCACTGGAAAGTATTTAGCAGCGGTATTCAGCTGCTGTGTGGAATAGATTGGTTCATTTTGCTGAGGTCCGCAGTAGGAGTCTGAGCAACTGCAGTGTGCTGTGATGCGCTTTTTCCCCGCTTCTAAGGCGGACCCAGTACAGCAGCGACCTGGAGGAGGGAGGAAGAATCAGAAGTGAGACAGAAGTATACCCTTAATCTATAAAGCTCTAAATTAATATGCTTTTGTAATCAGAATAAGGCCATAGGGTCTTTAGATGTTTTGTTCCTCCTCATTGCAGATTTGACTATCAAAGAAACATGAGACAATTGTTGCTTGCCATGTCCTAAAACTTCCTACACTCAATATTTATTATCTGAATTTTGTTTAGTTGGTCTAACTGAATTAGGAGTTGACCAAATGGATATGTACAGGTCTTGAAGTCTTTCATCTATAGGGAGCCTCAATACTCTCCTTATGAAGGTCATATAATGGACATATAATAACCCTTCCTCTCTACGATTCCCTAATGTGTCTGTACACACGAACCTTATTCTACCACAACATTAATGTATTTGTTCATACTGGAATTGGCGAACGACTTTACGGTACTACCGTGTTTCCCCGAAAATAAGACACTGTCTTATATTAATTTTTGCCCCCAAAAATGCGCTAGGTCTTATTTTCAGGGGCTGTCTTATTTTTCAGGGAAATATCGGGGTTGGCCCGCCCGCCCTCTGTCGCTCCCGGAACTAACCTTAAACGCCTCCTTTCACCTTCGCAGCAAGCAGCAGCAGGGCAGGCCACTCCTTCCTTCCGTGTCCCGCCCTCGCCTGACGTAACGTCCGCGAGGGCGGGGCACAGAAGGAAGGAGAGGTCTGCCCTGCTGCTGCTTGCTGCGAAGGTGAAAGGAGGCGTTCAAGGTTAGTTCTGGGAGCGATGGTGGGTGGAGGGGGGGGGCTGGCGACCTCGGGTTGGGGGGGTGCGGCCTGGGGGCGGCCTTGTCCAGCTCTCGGCGGCCCTGCTTTCAAAGAAAAATTTGCTAGGTCTTACTTTCGGGGGAGGCCTTATATCTACCAATTCAGGAAAACCTCTACTAGGTCTTATTTTCGGGGGATGTCTTACTTTCGGGGAAACAGGGTATGTAAGCCACATTGAGCCTGCAAATAGGTGGGGAAATGTGGGATACAAATGTAACAAATAAATAAATTTTGCTTGGACCTTTAAAAAAATAAGAACTATCAGTGAGAAACTTAATTGAAAATATGTGGGAGTTTTTGCTTAATTAAATCAGTAAGTTGAGTCAGTTTAATTTTAATCAAATTGTATTAAATGAATCTAACCTGCTCTACACCTCTTTAGTTTTCCTTAATTAGTTTTTATTTTGATGGTTAGATAATTTTTTCTTTGTCATCAGCTGAGCCATCCTGTAGGAGTTCTCTGCATTGCAACTGTGCCAGACATTCTTAAATCTATACATTTGTTAATTAAATAAAATGTTGCTGATGCATTTTAGCTTCAGCACCAAACAAGTGATATATTATGGTTTAACATCTGTTTCATAAAAATTCTGTTGCTTCTATAAACAGTTGCATATACCTCTCTCAAATCAAGCCGATGAAATATTCAGCTATCCATTTTGCATTCAAGCTTTGATGCTTGTATTAATGCTTAATCCAGGCTTGAAGAAAGTTAACGGACCTCACTGAAACCACAATGCGCCGATATTGGCCGCAGTTTCACCCACAGATGCTTCTTCAGGGCCATATGCATTCTGAACCAATTCTGCATGTTTGTCCGTGGGTACTAAGTTTTTTTCAAACCTGAGACTGAGGATACATGAACTAGGTAATTCTGTTATTGCTCTGTATGAATAATATTTTTTTTAACAAATTATTAAATTTATGGAGCTTTTGTTGCAATTTGGAATTTTCTCATTATGTTCATTAAAGACTTTCTCAACCACACTTTACCATCAATAAATATTAAGGCAATAAGTATAATAGTAGTAGAGTCTGGAGGAAGTGGAGCTATGAGAGGGAAGCGGAGAGTTCAGACAGAGCAGACAGTGACTGCAGCAGCCCAGGAGTAGGACCTGCTTGACATCATCCATGCGGTCTTGGCTAGAAGGACCTTAAAAGCAGCTGTGTACCCTTTGGAGCCCAGAACTCAGCCAGGAAAAAGTTAGCTGAGTAAGAGGGGCATAATCGAACGGGGGCGCCCATCTCTAAGGACAGCCCCATAAAGGGGTGTCCCCGACCCTATTGTCGAAACAAGATGGGCGTCCATCCTTCGTTTCGATAATACGGTCGGGGACGGCCAAATCTCAACATTTGGGTCGACCTTAGAGATGGCCGCCCTTGGTTTTCGCCGATAATGGAAACTAAGGACGGCCATCTCAAAAACGGCCAAATCCAAGCCATTTGGTCGTGGGAGGAGCCGGCATTTGTAATGCACTGGTCCCCCTCACATGCCAGGACACCAACCGGGCACCCTAGGGGGCACTGCAGTAAACTTCAGAAATTGCTCCCAGGTGCATAGCTCCCTAACCTTGGGTGCTGAGCCCCCCAACCCCCCCCCCCCCCCCAGGTCCACCTGCCTGAAGTACACTGCACCCACTACAACTGCTCCAGGGACCCGTATACTGCTGCGATGGACCTGAGTATGGCATTTGAGGCTGGCAAAAAAGTATTTTTAACCTGTTTTTTATGGCGGGAGGGCGTTAGTGACCACTGGGGGGGGGGGGGGGGAGTAAGGGGAGTTCATCCCCGCCCGATTCCCTCCGGTGGTCATCTGCTGAGTTGGGGCATCTTTTCACGGCTTGGTCACGAAAAAAAAATGGCCAAAGTAAAGTCGGCCAAGTGCTCGTCAGGGACGCCCTTCTTTTTTCCATTATTGGCCAAGGACGGCCATCTCCGAATCATGCCCCAGTCCCGCCTTCGCTACCCTGCCGACACTCCCCCGTGAACTTTGGTCGTCCCCGCGAGGGTGTCAAAAAATCGGCTTTCCATTATGCTGATTTGGGCGGCCTTGCGAGAAGGGCGCCCTTCTCTTTCGAAAATGAGATTCTTACAGATGGGTGATGTCATCCAACAGAGCCCATGTGGAAAAGCACCCCAGCTCATTTTTTTGGAAACTTTTTTTGAAAATGTGGTGCCATGCACGTACATGTCTTTTCACCTGCTGCTGTTGTATGAGACCTGGCCAGTCTTGGGTTTTTTTTCCACAGAGCAGTACGGATGTGCATCATAGCTCTCCTTTATCTTGTGTTGTGATTAGCTGGTGAAGTATTTTTTCCCTCAGAATTTGCTGTTGTAAGTCCTGCCACTGCTGCATGTGGCATCATTCCCTGGTTCTTTACCCTTAGAGTTTTCAGCAGTTCTTTTTTTCCCCCCACTACTACCACCGATCACTTCTATAGCGCTACTAAATGTATGCAGCACTGTACACATATGCAGGTACTTTCTTTGTCCCGCTACCAGCTGGGTAATTGTTTCACAATCAAATCATTTGATTTCACTGCGACTGTTTTCCCGACTGTGCCCCAGCAGGAAGCTCCCATTAGTTTTCAGAAGTGTATCCAGTGCAACAAGACCCTTGTCCTTTACAGACATCCATAACTGGTGCCTGCGGTGCCTGGGACCCGATCATGATGCCCGCTAAGTGTCCTTCAAGCAGTGGCGTAGCAAGGGCGGGGCGGTGGGGGCGGTCCGCCCCGACTGCACGCTGCTGGAGGGTGCAGAGAGCAGCCACGCGCCTGTCGGCTCCGCTGGTTCCCTGCTCCCTCTGCCCCGGAACAGGGAGCAGGGAGCCAGCGGAGCCGACAGGCACGCGGCTGCTCTCTGCACCCTCCAGCAGCCAAGAATGCACCGGGGGGGGGGGGGGGGTATTGATGCGCCGGGGAGGGGGGGTGTCATGCTGCACCCTGGGGGGGACGAACGCTGCTGTACCCGGGGGGGGGGGGGGGTGCGCAGCAGCAAGCCGACCTAGGTTCGCCACTGCCTTGAAGACTTGGACTCTGTGAATAATTTATCAGTATGGGCAAGCATAAGAATAAAAGCAAGATGCTGTGGCATCTTCCCCTGCAATCCATGGATAAACATGTCAATATTGCCAACAGCTCCCAAATTGAGCCCCCCTTTAATTTTTGAGTCTCTCTTAACCTAGGATGTCGTCTTACCCCATCCTTGTACTTGACTTTCCATGTTTGGGTCCAGTAGCAGATTTGGCTTTGGAGACTCCTCTTTGGACCCCTAGTTCCTATTTCTGAATCAATTTCATGTCCTGCTGTATCGGAGTTGGAGGGAGCAGAGTAATATATTTCTCATGACATTTCTTTGGCAGGTATTTGGAGGTCCATGACTAGAGTTGAGTCTGTGTGAAGAATTTGGTACTGTAATTGTATGATTTTCTGAAAACCAACTTCTTTGAAATTTCAGGACATGGACTCCTTATTCATAAACACTTTGAGAGCTTGAAGTCAGTACTTCTTTTAAGGATGGTTTGCCCTTGCATAGCAAATGTGAAGCACTGGAAAACTCATATACGTCGAGGAATCTTCAAATAATGAATTTTCCTTCTATGCATTTGCTTTCTCCTGAGATTTTGCTTGCAGATATTTAAAGGAAATGTTTCCACCCAATACCGAATTGGTCTTTTTTGAATTAATATTTACCTTCAAGGAAAATTAACCAAGTATATGATTTGATGGAATCAAATGTGGAATTTGATCCATCAGAATTTTTAGAAACTATCAGGATAGTCACCCATTGTGCTACCGTGTTAGGGGTATGTTTACTAAGCGGCATTAAACAGCTAGCACGGGTCTTACCACCCATTTAACTTTAGTTCAAGTCTGTGTTAAATGCATTCAGACTGCCCAGAACACCGCGGCGAGACTGATCTTCGGAAAATCTAAATTCGAATCTGCCAAGCCCCTTCGTGAAAAATTGCATTGGCTTCCCGTTAGAGAACGAGTTGCCTTCAAGGTTTGCACCTTGATTCACAGGATCATTTATGGTGAAGTTCCCGAATACATGCTTGATCTGGTTGACTTACCACCTAGAAACAGATCCAGTTACTCCCGATCTTACTTATACTTAAATCTTTTTATTATAGTAATTATTATGCCATTCAAAAAATGAACATAAAATCAGAAATCTCTGAAAAATTATAAAGTTTAACAGAAATACAATAATTGAAACTTTTAAATACGTATTTTCCACAATACTTGATCCAAGAGTCAGGAAAAAATTTTAAAGCAAAAAATAAGAAGAGATACAACTAAATCAGTTATCCTACAGCGGAGGTGATATCTAGAATTACAATCAGACAGCTGCATTAATCTGATTAGCTACTACAGGGGGATTTCTCATACTTTCTTTACCAATTACAAATTCTTGAAGTTTCTTGGGATCTGTGAAGAGAAAATTATTAGATTCATAAGACAATAAGCATTTGCATGAAAACTTAATGAAGAAGGTTGCCCCTAGGGCTAGGACTCTCGGCTTAAAGGCCAAGAGTTCCTTCCTTCTCAACTGAGTCTCTCTAGACAAATCAGGGAAAATATTTATCTTCGCCCCTATGAAAACTTCATTCATATGACGAAAATATAAACGTAATACATTAATTTTGTCCATTTCAAAAGCGAAGGAAACTAACAAGGTAGCACGTTCTGATTCCACAGATGTTTCTAGAAATTCAGTAAGATTTAAAGATTCTCTAGGTGGTTGTTCAGATACACTCAGTTTTCTTTTTATATAATAAGTTTTTTTGTGACTGGTGGATAATTGTCATTTGTGAAACCCAGAACTTCTGAAAGATATTTCTTAAGTAATTCCAAAATGCTGATACTGGAAAATTCAGAAACCTCAGATTATTTCTCTTAAGTTGATTTGCCAACGATTCCATTTTCCTAGCAGAAACATTTTTCTCTTTAATCAAAGATGTTATGACCTCTTTAAAAGAGTTCAGTTCTTTCTCAATTTTTTCTAGATTATTTTTTTGACCTTCGACTTTAGTGGACAATTGCAGGAGATTGTTTTTAAGTTCCACCATCTCTCCTTATAGAGTCTGAAATTTTCTTTAAAGATGAGTTAAGCCCCTTGATCTCCTCCCAGAGAGTGTCCAATGTGACTGTTAAGGGTCTTACCGGGTCGCAAATACCTCCCGAAGCGCTTTCTTTAATCTGGACAGGCTTGCTTAAGTAATTTACTAAAGTGAGAACTTGCACTTAATGCACTTTAACGCAGGAAATTTAACACCCACCTAGTGTTAGGCAAAAATTATTTGCAGGGTTGGCATTATGATTCAGTAGGAATTACTAGGCACCTGTTTAGAAGATGGAGCCCACGCCTCTCTTGCAACCTTTAAATAATGGTACATGAAATAGCAATTGTGAGAAAAGCCTTGGCAGTGCCGAGACCTTTCTCACAATTATTTCATGTAACATTTTTTTTAATTTGTAGAGACTGTTTATTAAATAAACACAGGTTATACAATAATTGAAACATACAATATGGAAAAATAACCTGCAGCAATCTGTACAGCTCAATAGAAATAATGAGAATGTAACCAGCCTCCATATTTTATTAACACATTTTTTTAACCCACAAATTTCCCCCCCTGGCCCCACCTCCCTTCTCCAAACAATAACACCCCCCATGTAACATTATTTAAGATTCTCTTTGTGTTGAGTACATGCTAATGGTTTGAAAACCCCTGCATGATAAGCGTTTTTGGGATATTTAATTGATTCATGCCTTTCTTGGGCCAGCTGGGGCATGCTCTGGAGAGTTGCAGCTATCACTCACTGCTGACACCTAGTGGCGTTCCTAGCCTCGATGACACCCGGGGCGGATCGCTGATGCGCCCCCCCCCCCCCCCCCGGGTGCAGCGCATCCCCCCCCATGAAATGATACCCCCCCCCCGGTGGACGCCGCTGGGGGGGGGGGTGCCGCGGCGCGCGCCTGTGGGCTCCGAGTTCGCTACACTAACTCCGCTGGTTCGCTGCAGCTCCCTCTGCCCCGGAACAGGAAGTAACCTGTTCCGGGGCGGAGGGAACTGCAGCGAAGTTAGCGTAGTGAACTCGGAGCCTACAGGTGCGCGCCGCGGCACCCCCCAGCGGCGTGCACCCGGGGCAGACCGCCCCCACCGCCCCCCCTTTGGTACGCCACTGGTTCATGCTGCAGTGAAAGGTTGAATTGTGAAGATGAAAATAAAATTGTGTAAAATATGCAGGTAGTTTTGAAGGTAAGCTCCATGGTGACATAGTCCAGTAGAGGCCAATTCTGATTGAGCTAGTGCCCAGAGGAGCGGCCCCCCCCCCCCCCTCCCCTAAAAATGTGTTCTTTGCTTTCACTCTATTACCCTGTACACGAAGTAGAAAGTCATGAAAATAAAGTCTAAAATGTTGTTTCAAAATCCAGTAATACCAGTTTGGTGTCATTTTTTAGAGTTGAGCCATGCAGTTAAAGAAGAGATTGCTGGTAAGTAAACTTTGGAGATCATCAATTTTTATTTAACGCTGTATATATCTTTCTAAAAAGTGTTGGCCAGCAATAAAGGTGTCTGTCACAGGCTCAGGTAACAATCTGTGCAAGACAACATAGCCAAGAAAAGGTAGCAGAATTCCACCAGCTGAGAATCCTGAAAATCTCTTTGGAGTACAGTAAGTAGCCTAAAGGTTAGTGCAGCCTCATGAGAACCTGGAGAACACACACACACAGCCTCTCAGCCCCTCGTTCCCCATTCCCACCTGTGCACTCTCCATATCTTCCAGCTTCTTTTCCCTCTGCAGCTGGTGCTCCCATTCTGCCTGCTTTTCTTCCTCTCTGCCCTTACAGCCCATGTTCCCTTTTCCAAGTTTTTCATAGGCTGTTTGTTTCTCTCCACGCCCAGCCTTTTTCCCCCTTACTTATCCTTTCTTCCCTTTTCAGCCCTTCACAGCAGTAGTATCGTTTCCCCGGTGTTTCTCTGACTTTTTCAGCTTAACTGTTTAACATTTTACTTTTGGCAACACATGTAAAACTGATTTCTCTTTCTCCTTTCTACAGTGTCTGTCTGCAACGCTTCCCCTCCCCATTGGCAGTGCAGGCAGGAAATGTCTTTATCCTAGTCTACAGAAGCTTCTTCCTCTCCCTCCAGCCCATAGTCTGCAGCAGCTCCCTTCTTTCTCTACAGCCTATTGATCAGAGCCAGTAGGCTACAGGGGGAAGCAGGAGCAGTAGCTAGGATACAGACACTTTCCTTCCAGCCTTTTCCTGCAGTATGGAATTTTGTTTGACAAGTTGGTTTTTTTTTAATATAAATTCATAATATCAAAGAATCTTTCAAGCTGTATTTGAGCATTTCACCATATCTCAAGATGGAAAACAGATGAAGACAAATGCCGTGATGCCAAGATCAGCACAACATTCAGACAGTGATAAAAATGCTCCTACAAGAGCTTCTAGTCTAATCTAGCCAGCGATGGTCATACTGCCTCCTATATATATATATATTTTTTTTTAATTACATTTGTACCCCGCGCTTTCCCAATCATGGCAGGCTCAATGCGGCTTACATGGGGCAATGGAGGGTTAAGTGACTTGCCCAGAGTCACAAGGAGCTGCCTGTGCCTGAAGTGGGAATCGAACTCAGTTCCCCAGGACCAAAGTCCATCACCCTAACCATCCACCACCCTAACCACTATGCCACTCCTCCACCGTTGCTACTCTTTGAGATTCTACATGGAATGTTGCTATTCCACTAGCAACATTCCATGTAGAAGTCGGCCCTTGCAGATCACCAATGTGGCTGCGCAGGCTTCTGCGAGTCTGACGTCCTGCACGTAAGTCAGACTCACAGAAACAGAAGCCTGCGCAGCCTTCTACATGGAATGTTGCTCGTGGAATAGCAACATTCCATGTAGAATCTCCAATAGTAGCAACATTCCATGTAGAATCTCCAATAGTATCTATTTTATTTTTGTTACATTTGTACCCTGCGCTTTCCCACTCATGGCAGGCTCAATGTGGCTTACATTTGGCAATGGAGGGTTAAGTGACTTGCCCAGAGTCACAAGGAGCTGCCTGTGCCTGAAATGGGAATCGAACTCAGTTCCTCAGTTCCCCAGGACCAAAGTCCACCACCCTAAACACTAGGCCACTCCCCCACTTATCATTTCTATAGCGCTACAAGGCATATGCGGCGCTGTACACCATACACAGAAGACAGTCCCTGCTCAAAGAGCTTACAATGTAGATAAGACAGGTAAACAGACAGAACAATTAAGGGTAAGGGAATAAAGAGGTGAGGATAAAGGACAAGGTAAGTGAGTTAGGAGTCAAAAGCAGTGTAATGGTTTGCAAGCGGAGATAACACACAATGTATTTTACAGTTCTTAAAAATCTACTCAGTACGTTCAAGATGGGAAAATGGTGTTTTACAAAGAATGAACATTACTTTAAAGTACGTTCCCAGGTTATGCATGTCTTGTCGTATAAAGTATTTACTGACAATTTGTTTTAGCATATTGTCTGCCTAGCTTTTGAAGGTGAAGTATCATCTGACAGTTTTTGTGTATTGTGCTTTTTACTTTAATAGAAGTAGTCTGTAGTAAATAGCTGTTTCCCTGCTGGGCTACTTTTTTAAAGTACTCTCTGTGTACTACCTGGGTTCAGCGTACCTTTAAGCCCTCTTGGTGCCTTTTATCTATCTGTTGCCAGGATATAATCCAAGAAGTGCTCTCAGTTGTATGGGTATGCTTTGTTCCTTCTGCATTCTAAGAGCTGGTGCTCGTGTACCTCAGTAGCACTGTTTCCACAATCACAAGGTCACTGCTACCTTTGCTTAGCTTGGCTCTAATCGAAAACATTGTTTATGAGAGAATGGTGAAATATGAAACAGATCTTGCAACCACAAATAAAGCCAAGAATAGCTTCAGTACCGCATGACTTTGAATACGTGACCTTTTCTCTCTGTACCTTGAGATTCTAGTTTAAAAAAAAAAAGAAGTTTTAATTAAATGTTATAATCTGCTCTTATGAAAAGCATTATGATTTAAGGCATAGTACAGCAATAAAACAACTCGTCCAGTATTCTGGTTTAACTAGCAGGAACTTTCTAAACATTTACAAAGGCTTCAGCATTCACCGCCCAAACTGACCCAGGCACTTTCTCCTCTTTCCTCCTCACCCTTGGCACAGGAACCCCACTCTCTCACTTCTCTCCCGGTCAGGCACATACTGTTTCTCTGTTTCCCCTTGTGCTCAAGTCAATCTCTCTCTGTGCACACTTTCACTTCCCTCCCCCAAGATAGTAACATAGTAGATGACAGCAGAAAAAGACCTGCACGGTCCATCCAGTCTGCCCAACAAGATAAACTCATATGTGCTACTTTTTGTGTATACCTTACCTTGATTTGTATCTGCCATTTTCAGGGCACAGACCGTCGAAGTCTACCCAGCACTATCCCCGCCTCCCAACCACCAGTCCTGCCTCCCACCACCGGCTGTGGCACAGACCGTATAAGTCTGCCCAGCACTATCCCCGCCTCCCAACCACCAGTCCTGCCTCCCACCACCGGCTCTGGCACAGACCGTATAAGTCTGCCCAGCACCATCCCCGTCTCTGGCTCTGCCACCCAATCTCGGCTAAGCTCCCAAGGATACATTCCTTCTGAACAGGATTCCTTTATGTTTATCCCACGCATGTTTGAATTCTGTTACCGTTTTCATCTCCACCACCTCCCGCGGGAGGGCATTCCAAGCATCCACTACTCTCTCCGTGAAAAAATACTTCCTGACATTATTCTTGAGTCTGCCCCCCTTCAATCTCATTTCATGTCCTCTAGTTCTACCGCCTTCCCATCTCCGGAAAAGTTTCTTTTGCGGATTAATACCTTTCAAATATTTGAACGTCTGTATCATATCACTCCTGTTTCTCCTTTCCTCCAGGGTATACATGTTCAGGTCAGCAAGTCTCTCCTCATACGTCTTGTAACGCAAATCCCATACCGTTCTCATAGCTTTTCTTTGCTTGCTCTTCTTCTTTCCCTCTCTCTCCCTTCCCTTCTTGCTTAAGACTCAGGCTTTCCATTCCTTTTTCCACCCCCTGCTAAGCCATGTTAACATAGTAGATGATGGCAGGTAAAGAGCTTTACAGTCCATCCAGTCTGCCCAACAAGATAAACTCATAGCATAAAGCATGATGTGATACTACATATGCCTACTTCATCTTGATTTGTCCTTGCCATTTTCAGGGCACAGACCGTAAAAGTCTGCCCGGCACTGGCCTTATTCTCCAACTACTGATGTTGTCATCGAAGCCCCACTCTAACCCATCCAAATCTGTCCAGCCACAATCAGGGCACAGACTGTAGAAGTCTGCCCAGCACTGGCTTTACTTGTTGCCATCTAATCGCCGCTAACTTGTTTGGTTTCATGCCTTCCATACAGGACTCCTTTGTGTTTATCTCACACATTTTTGAATTCCATTAATGTTTTCATCACCACCTTCCATGGGAGGGCATTCCAGGTACCTACCACCCTCTCCGTGGAAAAGTACTTCCTGATATTATTCCTGAATTGGCCCCCCTGCAACCTCAATTCATGTCTACCAATGCCTGTAGTATGGGAAACAAACTTCTAGATCGAGAGGCTACAATAATTGAAGCAGACTTAGATTTAGTGGTGGTTACGGAGACGTGGTTCACGGAGAACCATGACTCGGATATTGTTATACCTGGCTATAATCTATTCAGGAAGGACAGAGTAGGAAAAAAGGGTGGAGTGGCATTATGTGCTAAGAATGATATTGTAGTGACGGAACTGCAGGACATGTGGGGTATGGAAGAAACGCTGTGGGTTAAACTGGAAACAGGGAAAGGAAAATGTATCTATATCGGAGCAGCGGCGTATCTGGACTCCGGCGGTAGGGGGGGGCCAGAGCCAGAGGGAGGGGGCACATTTTAGCCCCCCCCCAACGACCCTCCCCCCCGCCATTGCCAGATTCCCCCCCACCAACGACTCTCCACCCTCCCCCCCCCACCGCCAGCCCTCCCCCACTGCCGTTGCTGACCTTTGCTGGCACCAGCCGAGGTCCACTTGCCGCCTTTAAAGATATTTGTTCAGCTGGCGGGGGACCCCAACCCCCGCCAGCCGACCCGACATCTTTAAAGTTCTTCTTCGGCTTCCGTGGCTGTGCTGTAGTGAATAGCTGTTCAATCCAGTTCGGCGTCTGACGTCCCAGTACGTTGTACGAGCAGGACAACGTGCTGGGATGTCAGACGCCGAACTGCATTGAACAGCTATCAACTACAGCACAGCCACGGAGGCTGAAGAAGAACTTTAAAGATGTCGGGTTGGGGTCCCCGCCAGCTGAAGAAATATCTTTAAAGGCAAGCGGACCTCGGCTGGCGGGGGGTTGGGGTCCCCCGCCAGCAAAGGTAAACAACGGCAGCGGGGGAGGGTTGATGGCGGTAGAGGGGTCCAGGGCGAAATCTGCGGGGGCCCAGGCCCCACGCAGATACGCCCCTGTATCGGAGTAATATACAGGTCACCCTCACGGAGGAAATGGACAGGGACTTAATTGAAGACATCCTCAAGATACGCTAGGAAAGGGGAAGTACTACTGATAGATTACTTCAATATGCCGGATGTTGATTGGGGTGTCCCTGCTGCGGGGTCGTCTAGAAGCAAAGAGATCTTAGATTCCCTACAGGAAGAATTGTTTCAGCAGTGGCTAATTGAACTAACGCGGGATGGAGCTATTCTGGACCTGGTGCTTGCAAATGAAGAGAATGTTTCTGACGTGAAGTTGGGAGACCATTTGGCATCTAGTGATCATCGAATGGTGTGGTTCAGTATTAAAACAGGGGAGAGGGCTCATTTGAGACTGAAGGTCCTGGATTTCAAAAGAACTAATTTCGCCGATATGGGGGAATTTCTCAAGAAACAGTTAGTAGTATGGGAACAGCTGAAGGATGTAGAACAGCAATGGACAAGACTGAAAGGAGCTATATTAAAGGCAAATGATCTTTATGTTAGAAAACTGCATAAAAGTAAGAGGAAAAGAAGGCCACTCTGGTACTTGAACGTAGTAGCTGAAAAGATAAGGGAAAAGAGGTTAGCCTTCACACGTTATAAGACGACACAGAAAGATGAAGGTAGGTGAGAATTCCTGGATAAGCGAAGAGAAGCTGGAAAAACTGTCAGGAAAGTGAAGCTGCAAATGGAAGAAAAGATAGCTAATACGGTAAAATTAGGGGATAAGACCTTTTTCAGATACGTAAGCATAGGCGTAGACTGGGGGGGGGCGAGGGGGGGCAGTGCCCCCCCAAACGACGCGAGGCGCTGCCGCGCCATTAGTTTAAAAAAAAAAAAAAAGTTAAAAAAAAAAAAAAAAAACACATGCAGGCACGCGCTCCTCTCCGTCCGATTGGCTTCCCTGCCCTCTCTATCTGCGTCCCGCCTTCCTCTGACGTCATTTCCTTTCGGGCGGGACGCAGACAGAGAGGGCAGGGAAGCCAAGCGGACGGAGAGGAGCGTCTCTCCGTCTACTCCTCTCTCTTCCTCCCTCCCTCCGGCGCAGGCAGCAGTCTTCCAGCGTTCCTGGCAGCGGTAGCGTTGTACACGCTGCCTTTGGCTCTGCCCCGAAGCCTTCTCTTCAAGTTCCTGTTCCCGCATAGGTGGGAACAGGAACTTGAAGAGAAGGCTTCCGGGGCAGACCGAAGGCAGCGTGTATATCGCTACAGCTGCCAGGAACGCTGGAAAAGACTGCTGCCTGCGCCGGAGGGAGGGAGGGAGGAAGAGAGGGGGTAAACGGAGTCACCATCTTGGACCTCGCGCGGGGGGGAGGGGTGGGGAGCAGAGGGAAGGAGCAAGAGATGGATGGGACTGGGAGGGTGGGAAGCAGTGGGAAGGAGCAGGAGATGGATGGGACGGGGAGGGTGGGAAGGAGCAGGAGATGGATGGGACTGGGAGGGTGGGAAGCAGTGGGAAGGAGCAGGAGATGGATGGGACTGGGAGGGGTGGGAAGGAGCAAGAGATGGATGGGACTAGGAGGGGTGGGTGGGGAGCAGAGGGAAGGACCAGGAATTGGATTGGACTGGGAAAGGAGGTGAGCAGAGGGAAGGAGCAGGAGATGGATGGGACTGGGAGGGGTGGGGAGCAGCGGGAAGGAGCAAGAGATGGTTGGGACTGGGAGGGGTGGGGAGCAGAGGGAAGGAGCAAGAGATGGATGGGACTGCGAGGGGTGGGGAGCAGAGGGATGGACCAGGAGATGGATGGGATTTGGAGAGGTCAGGCACAGCAGAGGGAAGGAGCAAGAGATGGATGGGACGGAGGGATGGTGAGCAGAGGGAAGGAACAGAAGATGGATGGGACTGGGAGGGGTGGGGAGCAGAGGGAAGGAGCAAGAGATGGATGGGACTGGGAGGGTGGGGAGCAGAGGGAAGCCTACTGGAAAGAAGACACTGCATAAAACAGAAGACACTGGGATCAAAGCGAATAGAAAAACTACATGATCAGACAACAAAGGTAAATAAAAGTTTATTTTATTCATAATTTATTAATTGAAATGTCAGCTTTTTGAAATGTGCATCTGTGATATTTTGCCTGTAAATTTCATTTCCTTCCTCCATATTAGCATATTCATTTGCATATGTATATATGCAAATGATATGCTAATATGCTCCGCCCATTTTTTGCCCCCCCAAATGAAACAGTCAAACTACGCCTATGTACGTAAGTGACAGGAGGAAGTGCCATAATAGCTTTGTGAGGCTCAAAGCTGAGGGAGAGAAATATGTGGAAGATAAGGATAAAGGCGAACTACTTAACAGTTATTTCTGCTCTGTGTTCACGGATGAAAGGCCGGGAGTAGGGCTGCTGAAAGCAAAGGCTAAATGGGATGGATATATGGTAGACCAAGACCAGTTTATGGAGGACTGTGTTCGTGAGGAACTAGCTCAACTAAAAGTAGACAGAGCAATGGGGCCTGATGGGTTACACCCGAGGGTGCTCAAGGAAATTGGAGAGGTTCTGGCGGCTCTGCTGTCTGACCTTTTCAATGCTTCCTTAGAAATTGGAGTGGTCCCGGAGGACTGCAGAAGGGCGAGTGTGGTCCCTTTGCACAACAGTGAAAGTAAGGAGGAGGTTGGGAATTACAGACCTTTCAGTCTGACCTTGGTGGTGAGTAAGCTAATGGAAATGCTACTAAAGTGGAGGATTGTGAGATTTCTCGAACTGAATGGAATGCAGGACCTGAGGCAGCATGGCTTCACTAGTGGCAGGTTGTGTCAGACAAATCTGACTGACTTCTTCGACTGGGTGACCAAAGAGTTGGGAGGGGCGCTTGATGTGGTATATTTGGATTTCAGCAAAGCCTTTGACATGGTTCCGCACAGGCGACTGATAAATAAATGGAGTGCCCACGGTATGGGACCTAGAGTAACTGATTGGGTTAAGAATTGGTTGAATGGAAGGAGACAGAGGGTAGTGGTAAATGGAGCTTGCTCTGAAGAAAGAGATGTCAGTGGAATACCACAGGAATCGGTCCTTGGGCCGGCTATTTTTAACGTCTTTGTGAGCGATATTGTGGAAGGGCTGTCCAGTAAGGTTTGTCTGTCTGTGGATGATACCAAACTCTGCAACAGGGTGGACACCCTGGAGGGTGTGAATGACAGAGGAAGGACCTAGCAAAGCTGGAGGAATGGACCGATATTTGGCAACTAAGATTTAATACTAAAAAATGCAGGGTCATGCACTTGGGTCGCAAGAATCCGAGGGAACGGTACAGTATAGGGAGTGAAGTGCTTCAGTGTACGAAGGAAGAGCGGGACTTGGAGGTGATTGTGGATGATGACCTAAAAGCTTCCAAACAGGTAGAAAAAGTGACCGTCAAAATCCAGAGTGATGCTTGGGTACATAAAAAGAGGGATGACCATCAGGAAAAAGGAGGTGATAATACCATTGTATAAGTCTCTGGTGAGGCCCCCTTTGGAGTACTGCGTGCAGTTGTGGAAATTGCACCTATGGAAAGATATAAACAGGATGGAGTCAGTCCAGAGGGCGGCTACAAAATTAGTAAGTAGTCTTGAGCACAAAAAATATAGGGACAGGCTTATGAACCTCAACATGTGTATGTTGGAAGAGAGGAGGGAGAAAGGAGATATGATAGAGACGTTTAAATATCTCAAGGGCATTAATGTACAGGAAGTGAGCCTTTTTCAACTGAAGGAAAGCTCTGGAATGAGGGGGCATACGATGAAGTTAAGAGGGAAGAGGTTTAGGAGTAATCTAAGAAAGTATTATTTCAAAGAAAGGGTGGTGGAAGCATGGAATGGCCTCCCGGTGGAGGTTGTGGAGTCGAGGACTGTTTCAAAATTTAAAAAGGCGTGGGATCACTTAGGAAAAGGAAGAGTTAGGGGTTACAGAGGATAGGCCATATGGTCTTTATCTGCTGTCATGTTTCTATGTCCTCTACTTCTTCCACCTTATAGTCTCTGGAAAAGGTTTGTATATTTGAATGTCTGTATCATATCCCTCTCTCTCTCTCTCTCTCTCTCCTGTCCTCCAGGGATATACATATTCACGTCATCAAGTCTGTCCTCGTACATCTTGTGGCGCAAACCCCATACCATTTTTATTGGTTTCCTCTGAGCCACTTTATTATCTTTTTATGTCCTTTGCAAGATACTGCCTCCAAAACTGAGCACAGTACTCAAGTGGGACCTCACCAATGACTTGTACTTTGGCATCAACACCTCCTTTCTTGCTGGTTATACCCCTCTCTGTGCAGCCTAGCATTCTTCTGGCCATGGCCACCGCCTTGTCGCGTTGTTTTGAGATCCTCGGACACCATCACCCCAAGGTCCCTCTCCTGGGCTGTGCTGATCAATCTCTCTCCTCCTGTCTGGTACAATCTCCTTTGGATTTCTGCTGCTCAAGTGCATCACTCTGCACTTCTTTGCATTTTGTCATTTGCATTAAATTTTAACTGCCAGACCTTTGACTTTTCTGATATTTGGAGATCTCTTCTCATGGTTTCTACTCTCTCCATGGTATCCACTCTTAGTTTATCTTCGTGTCATCTACAAAAAACAGCATAGATTTAATTCTAAAAAATGCAGGATCATGCATTTGGGCTGCAAAAACCCGAGGGAACGGTACAGTTTAGGGGGTGAAGAACTTTCGTGTGTGAAAGAGGAGCGAGACTTGGGTGTGATCGTGTAAGATGAACTTAAGGTGGCCAAAGAAGTAGAAAAGGCGATAGTGAAATATAGAATGATACTTAGATGCATAGGGAGAGGAATGGCCAGTACAAAAAAGGAGGTGATGATGCCCTGTAGAAGACTCTGGTGAGACTTCATTTAGAATATTATGTACAATTTTGGACTTCACCTTCAAAAAGATATAAAGAGGATGGAGTCGGTCCAGAGGGAGGCTGCTAAAATGATCAGTGGTCTTCATCATAAAGTGTATAGGGACAGACTTAAAGATCGCAATATGTATTCTTTGGAAAAAAGGCGGGAGAGGGGAGATATGATTCACATTTAAATATCTATGCAGCATAAATGCACAGAAGGCGAATCAGTTGAAAGGAAGCTCTGGAATGAGGGGGCATGGGATGAAGGTGAAAGGGGATAGACTTAGAAGTAACCTGAGGAAATATGTATTCATGGAAAGGGTAAATTCATGGAATAGCTTCCTGGTGGAGATGAAAACAGTATCTGAGTGGGTAAGAGTGGGTAAGAGGAACCCGAATTATAGCTACGTCTTGCAAGGTTCTGCGTTAGGAGTTACGGATCAAGAAAGGGATCTGGGTGTCGTCGTCGATGATACGCTGAAACCTTCTGCTCAGTGTGCTGCTGCGGCTAGGAAAGCGAATAGAATGTTGGGTGTTATTAGGAAGGGTATGGAGTCCAGGTGTGCGGATGTTATAATGCCGTTGTATCGCTCCATGGTGCGACCGCACCTGGAGTATTGTGTTCAGTACTGGTCTCCGTATCTCAAAAAAGATATAGTAGAATTGGAAAAGGTACAGCGAAGGGCGACGAAAATGATAGTGGGGATGGGACGACTTTCCTACGAAGAGAGGCTGAGAAGGCTAGGGCTTTTCAGCTTGGAGAAGAGACGGCTGAGGGGAGATATGATAGAAGTGTATAAAATAATGAGTGGAATGGATCGGGTGGATGTGAAGCGACTGTTCACGCTATCCAAAAATACTAGGACTAGAGGGCATGAGTTGAAGCTACAGTGTGGTAAATTTAAAACGAATCGGAGAAAATTTTTCTTCACCCAACGTGTAATTAGACTCTGGAATTCGTTGCCGGAGAACGTGGTACGGGCGGTTAGCTTGACGGAGTTTAAAAAGGGGTTAGATAGATTCCTAAAGGACAAGTCCATAGACCGCTATTAAATGGACTTGGAAAAATTCCGCATTTTTAGGTATAACTTGTCTGGAATGTTTTTACGTTTGGGGAGCGTGCCAGGTGCCCTTGACCTGGATTGGCCACTGTCGGTGACAGGATGCTGGGCTAGATGGACCTTTGGTCTTTCCCAGTATGGCACTACTTATGTACTTATGAGTTCAAAAGAGCTTTGGAACAAGTGCATAGGATCTCTAAGGGAGTGATAGGGAGAATAGATGGCATGGATGGGCAGACTGGATAGGCCATATAAAGGCATATTTTCAAAGCACTTAGCCTTCCAACCTATGGAACTTTGGAAGGCTGAGTGCTTTGAAAATGAGCCCTTAAATAGTCTTTATCTGCCTATATTTTTCTCTGTTTCTATGTAAAAGAGCAAGTTTCAAGTATTATTTTCATTTTTTGTCTTCTTTTAAACAAAATTTATGGAGGTAGAGGCATTACTTTTCATGTAACACTGATGTTTTACAAAACTTTCTTAGGTTTTATATTCCTTTGCCTATTTAGGTGATCTTTACAAAATCAGGTTTTAAGTTTCTTAAAAGTATTGTTTGATTGATGCATGTTTTAAGGAAGAGTTTTAATCATGTACATTTTATATCAGGATAATGAAACCACAAATATTTTTATTGTTCATAATTCCTAGCAAGGGTTGATAAATCGAGCTTGAATTTTAGCAAATATGTCTGTTCATTACCTTTATATATGAATGGAAACATTTATTACTTCTTTTCAGTACATGTCTCTGGAACAGTGGGAAAAGTGGAGATAGTCATGAAGAAAAAAGATAATATCTTTTGGAAGAATCTGGGGCAATCACTGGATAGCCATAATTCCTTTGTCAAAAGGACAGAAAGAGGTATATTTTTCAATTTATCTTTTTTTTTTTTTAATCTTTGATGTATTGCTGCTAAAGAATAATGTGCAAAAAGTGGGAGTACGACCAAGGATACCAGAAACTGGAGGATGTTCTTAAATAAAAAAACTTTATTGAAGGTTTGAAGACTCGACACAACGTCGTGTTTCGGCCGTCAGGCCTGCATCAGGAGTCTGTTGTGCAGAGTGCTGCAGAGCAATGATGATGGAAATCCTCTGAAGATCTTACAGCAGTCTATCAGGCGATATGATGAAAAAATGGAGAGAAAAACTTACCACTTAATAAAGTGTGAAAGAAGTTGTAAAAAAATGTGTAATGTAGTGAGGAGCACTGACCTCTTGCACGGAGAATTGCTAAATAGCAATAAGGTTGGTTCTTCAAAAATAACGTGGTAGTCTTTAAAAAGACTATTTAAAAAAAGTCCGTCAGAAGCGCTGCACGCACTATTGGTAATGCAGATGAAAAAGAATCCACTATATCAAAACAATGGGTGTGGAATCACAACTTCAGTATAAAGAATATTACAAAACTAGTGATCCACTAATAAAAAAAAGATACTTGTGTTCCAAATAATTATATGTTAAAGAAAGGAAAAGCCTCAAAGAGCTCCAAACCCAAAGGTTTATAGAGCTAAATGTGATCACAAAGATCTACTCTTCATCGTCGGCTAAAAAACCTTCCTACAGTCTTCAATTATCAAAATGTTTGCAATCTTATCATTCATCAAGTCTAATATATAATCCAGCGTCCGTGAAAAACATGGTTCTGTACTTATCCAAAAGTCAGCATGTGTAGAACACTACCTGCAACTCCTTGAGCCAATGTCCTTCCTCCCAGGACCAACGTTGACCAGCCGTTTCGCCTAGCTGCTTCAGGGTCCAAACACGCTGGTCAGGGTAGTCTCGCCTCCTCTCCCAGAAGTAGACACATGCAGGTGCAAGGAAAGCTGGGACTGAGTCTCCTTCTGGGAGAGGAAGTGAGACTACCCTGCACTTCCCTGGTGTTTGGACCCTGAAGCAGCTAAGCGAAACGTTGGCCACGTTGGTCCCGGGAGGAAGGAGACTGTCTCAAGGAGTCGCAGGCAGCTCTTTATACCTGCTGACTTTTAGATAAGCTCAGCACCATGTTTTCCATGGATATTGGATTATATATATTAGATTTGATGACTGATAAGGCTATAAACATTTTGATAATTGAAGACTGTAGGAAGATTTGTTTAGCCGATGATGAAAAGTAGATCTTTGTGATCACGTTTAGCTCTATAAACTTTTGGGTTTGGAGCTCTTTTTTTTTTAATTACATTTGTATCCCACGCTTTCCCACTCATGGCAGGCTCAATGCGGCGGGCAATGGAGAGTTAAGTGACTTGCCCAGAGTCACAAGGAGCTGCCTGTGCCGGGAATCGAACTCAGTTCCTCAGTTCCCCAGGACCAAAGTCCACCACCCTAACCACTAGGCCACTCCTCCACTCCACTCTTTGAGGCTGTTCCTTTCTTTAACGTACAATTATTTGGAACACGAGTCTCTTTTTTTTTTTTTTTTTTTTTTTTTTAATGGATCACTTGCTGCTAAAGAATACATGAAGAAAATGCCAAATAAGGACAATCAACCAGTAAATAAATTTAACTAGCTAAATAAAATAAAAGAAGTGAGGAAAAAATGTTTTGCATCAAGGGGAAATCTCGAATCCAGCTGAGAGTGCAAACATCACTATTGAATAAAAACTGCAGAACAATCTACAAAAATGGAGATGTTTGATAAAGACTTAAAATTTTATTTTATTTGTGAGGTGGCAGGCCTTCCAAATGTTAGAGAAAAATATGCAAGTGTGTTTTTATGTAAGAAATTTTTGATCACTTGTAAGTGTATCTTGTTGGATTGGACCCAACTGGAATTCTCCACCATTGGCAATGAAGTGATCGGGGATGGATGCAAACAAATATGTTCCGTGGAATAAATGTAAAGCAATCTGGGATTCATACTGGAATATTTTATCCTCTACAGCACAGAGTAGTTTGCTAAATGAACTTTTAAATAGGAGGGCGCACCGTTAAACTAACAACCAGCAGATTGAAAACAAATTATAGATGATTTTCTTTTTCACACAAGGAACTATTAAGCTGTGAAATTTATTGCTAAATTATGTGGTCAAGATGACGAACATAGTGCAGTTTAATTTAGGTTTAGAGAGGTTTCTGGAAGAAGGTTATTAAGGGGGTAGACCTAAGGATGTAAAAAAAATTGAAGCGGTGCAAAGAAAAGCTACGAGGATGGTATGGGATTTGCGTTCCAAGACGTATGAGGAGAGACTTGCTGACCTGAACATATATACCCTGGAGGAATGGAGGAACAGGGGTGATATGATACAGACGTTCAAATATTTGAAAGGTATTAATCCGCAAACTAACCTTTTCCGGAGATGGGAAGGCGGTAGAACAAGAGGACATGAAATGAGATTGAAGGGGGGCAAACTCAAGAAAAATGTCAGGAAGTATTTTTTCACGGAGAGTGGTGGATGCTTGGAATGCTCTCCCGCAGGAGGTGGTGGAGATGAAAATGGTAACGGAATTCAAACATGCGTGGGATATACATAAAGGAATCCTGTGCAGAAGGAATGGATCCTCAGGAGCTTAGCCGAAATTGGGTGGCAGAGCCGGTGAGGGGAAGAGGGGTTGGTGGTTGGGAGGCGAGGATAGTGGTGGGCAGACTTATACGGTCTGTGCCAGAGCTAGTGGTGGGAGGAGGGACTGGTGATTGAGAGGTGGGGATGGTGCTGGGCAGACTTATATGGTCCGTGCCAGAGCCGGTGGTGGGAGGAGGGACTGGTGGTTGGGAGGAGGGGATAGTGCTGGGCAGACTTATCCGGTCTGTGCCCTGAAAAAGACAGGTACAAATCAAGGTAAGGTATACACATATGAGTTATCTTGTTGGGCAGACTGGATGGACCGTGCAGGTCTTTTTCTGCCGTCATCTACTATGTTAATATGTTACTATGGGAGTGCTATTGCGTATCCCTAGAAATGAGCTATGAGAAATGGATCTCCTTTTGGGATCTGTGATCGACTGACCACTGTCAACAGCAGGATCCTTGACTTAGTGGATCTTGTTCTGATTCAGTATGACTTTTCTTATGCTTTTAAAACTAGACCACAAATCCTTACAAAGTTATTGAAAACAAACTAGCCCGAAATTTACTGTATTCAGTTTTCATGTACTGTACAATTTCAGGAGCAGTTTTCCGAAGCTAATTTAATTGTTTTTAACACCTAGTTGACTAACAATGAAATTCTCTCTCTTCTTTTCTCAGAATTGTTTTATAGGAAGTGCAGGCTGGTTTCCAAATCATATGTGACCCATAACACCAAACTCTTCTGCCTAATGCTGCCACATAGCACTCATATCATGGTGCCTGTTGGACAACATGTTTACCTCAAGCACACTATTGCAGGTAGAATAGCAATGGGGGTTTTTTCTGTTGCATGCTTATGAATACTGTATTATAAAAGGCCCGTTTCTGAAACGAATGAAACGGGCGCTAGCAAGGTGTTTGTCCTCCGATGCATGGCAGCAGGCCAGGCCATCCATGCCCCTCCCCCAGAGCTGTGCAGTCGTCCCAGCCCCCGAGATCGTCGGTCACCGGTTCTCCGCGCCTTCGTCCGTCCCTGGGAACGCTACCCACCACCCCAGGTTGGTCGCTCGCTCCCCCACCCAGGTCACCGCACCGCCCACAACTTTGCCGCTGCACACGCCTCCCCCCCTTTTGTAAGAACAGCGCACACCCCCTCCATTGAAGTAACACAGCCAATACCTGAGAAACGCAACAGTACAGCACATCGCTTCCTTTCGGGTCTTCTTCCCTCCTTTTGTCCTGCCCTCGTGTGACGTAAGTTCCGGAAGGGCGGGACACAGGGAGGGAAGAAGAGCCGAAGAGAAGCGATGTTCTGTACTTCTGCGTTTCTGAGGTATTGGCTGTATTAGTTCAATGGAAGGGGGCGTTCTTAGAAAAGGGGGGGGGGGGGGCGGGTGGAGTTGCAAAGTTGTGGGCGGTGCGGTGACCTGGGTGGGGGAGTGAGCGAGCGACCTGGGGTGGTGGGTAGCAGCCAGAGGCTTCGGGGGGTTTTGAAGGAACGCGAAGGGAGGGTGTTCAAATCGGAGGGAGGGGTGAACTCGGTGGGAGGGGCGTGAGGGGGGTTGAAGTGGGACGGACGGGTGGAGGAAGGGAGTGACGTGTGTGGATGTGGAGGGTAGGGGGATGGGCGGGGCCTATGTCGGCGAGTGTAGTTGTGGTCATTAGTACCCGCCCTCGACGTCATAACGTTTTGACGTGAGAGCGGGGCACAGATACCTGATTGTTAAAAGTGGTTACAGAGCTTCGAACTTAAGAACTCTGAAGCCACAAAGTCAGGTTTAGAACGTTGAGGGTGCGTTTTATGTGCAGATATGGGGCGTGGCGGAGGGCGGGTCTATGAGTGAGGGTGAGTGGTCCTCATAGGTCATAGCCTAGCCTACTGAACAGTACAGGAGTTGAGTGCTTCACTGCCATGGGGTGAGCTTCAGAACGTTTGAGGTGGGTTTTATTTATATAGATATTGTAGCTTTGAAATGTCTTTTTCAGTGTTTTAAGTTGTACATTGTTTTACAGATGTATAAAATCCTCTCTCATTGCTATGTTCCTCAACCCTTTCTGTAAGTTCCTTACTGTCTGCAATCTCTTTCCCTCATTTACTCTACCAATTTCTCTTGCTTCTCTTAACTATCTTTTTTGTTTGTTTGCTTTTTTAATCCCTTACCTTCCTGTCTACTGTATGTAAAACTTTGAGTAAGGAGGAGGACCTTGAATTGTATTCGATATTTTACCAGAAGCCAATGAAGTTGTTTCAAAAAAGGGGTGATGCAGTCGAATTTCTTTACTTTACAGAGAAGTCTTAGCAGCAGGTTTGTAATCAGTGTAATTGGAAATGAGGAAGGCCATTGTAGATCACATTGCAGTAATCTAGTTACGATACAACACATGCGTGAACCAAAGTTTGAAGGAGGTAGAGTCAGTATAATGGGAAATAGAGTGGAGGCAAGGTAGCCAAACGTATCCTGTCTTAAACCTGTGAAATCTGTTTGTCAAAAGTGTCAATGATGATACCAAGGTATCTAAAAGAATTAATTCATGGAACTGAGAGACCAAATAGGAAAGGAACCAGTGAAGGCTTAGATTCAGTGCAAGTGATCCAACAAGTGAGGCCTCACCAACGATCTGTATGACAGAATTAACGTTTCTTCCTTTCTGCTCATTATGCCATTCTCTATAGCCTAGCATCCTTCTGGCTTTGGCTAACACTTGTCACATTTTTACCACTTGAGATCCTTGAACACAGTCACTACAGGGGGTCTCACCTTGTCACCATGGGACCACCAGACCCCAAGTACCCTTACCCCAAATGAAACGGAGGCTGAACGTCGGGAGGACCTCTGGTCCCCCCGACCCCCCCCCCCCCTGACACAAGTTGGGGGGAGCAGGAGATCCATTGGGTCTCCAGTCCCCCTAGCGTCCCCTCAAATGTCCCTGGTGGCCCACTGGGCTGCGAGTAACCCCCCCCCCCCCATGCCCCAGACCTTGTGGTCTAGCAGCCCTCTTTCCCCACCCCCTACCTTGAATACATCCCTCCCTTATATGGTGTGAAGCCCCCCCCAGCACATCCCAGGATGCACTGGGCAGGGCTGGGCACCGCCATTTTCGAGATGACGGTGCGGATGGAAGAGGAGGGCGGTCACCTCCCTCCTCCAATGAAGGTAGGGGGTGGGGAAGAGCCGCTAGACAACCAGTTCAAGGGGGGTTTGACTCACGACCCACTGGCCCACCAGGGCTCCATTTGAGGGTATACTAGGGGGTTAGGGGCCTCCAGCCCCCCTAAACCTGTGTCGGGGGACTGCCTAGAGTCACAAGGAGTTGCAGTGGGAATAGAACCTAGTTCCCATGGTTCTCGGGCCATTGCACTAACCATTAGGCTATTCCTCCACCTTTCTCTAGCTTTGAGGATTACCCTAAGACAAAACATTATACCTCTTGTAGAGCCTGGGGTTTATCATCAGCCACTCTTCAACCTATGAACAGCATTTCTTGGGACCTATTCTGAATACAGTTCAAGTGAGAATTTTTTTTTTTTCTGGCACAAAACACATTTCAAAATCTGATGACTCATGTCTTGAGTGCTTCAGCACCATCACAGACAGAATCTACTTGCAGATGACCTTCCAGCTTCTGTCAGCAGAGTGAGTGAGTTGCTCTCAGACACTGGGATGTTAAGAAGAATCATTGTTGAAAGACACAAATGAGGACAAACTAGATGGTTAAAACTCTCTGATGGAAAAGATGTTTTCAAGGGCAAACAAGGGAATTCAGAAAAAGCTTTAAGCTGACAGGGTGGCAAAAAAATCCTTCTCTCTTATTATGCATGAATCCACAAGATTTACACTGTGCTGTTAGACCAGCCTGTCAGAAAACTAAGATCTGTCTTAGAATGTCACAGCAAGAAAATCTGTCAACCCTAAGCCATTTACTTTAATAAGTGAAAAACATGTTTAGTGCTTCTTAACTCTGATCCCATTGAAACTGACTTCACTCTGATCCATTCAAGGTAATTTCAATAGTTTTAGGTGTGCAGGCCCATCTTTTTATCCTATCCTCCCCCCAGTTTGATGTGATTTGGTGAATTGCGTGGAGGGGCATAATCGAACGTCGCCGGCCAAATAGTTCTGCACTACAGCTGGCCGGAACCGTATTATCGAGAAAGATGGCCGGCCATATTTTCTTTCGATAATACGGTTTAGCCCAGCCAAATGCCAGAGTTCGCCGGGTTTGAGATCGCCAGTTTTGTTTTTCAGCGATAATGGAAAAAAAATGCCGGCCATCTCAAACCCGGCGAAATCCAAGGCATTTGGTCGTGGGAGGAGTCAGCATTTGTAGTGCACTGGGTCCCCCTGACATGCCAGGACACCAACCGGGCACCCTAGGGGGCACTTCTAAAAATTTAAAAAAATACACAAATAGCTCCCTTACCTTAACATAGTAACATAGTAGATGACGGCAGAAAAAGACCTGCATGGTCAATCCAGTCTGCCCAAGATAAACTCATATGTGTATACCTTACCTTGAATTTGTACCTGTCCTTTTCAGGGCACAGACCATATAAGTCTGCCCAGCAGTATTTCCCGCCTCCCAACCACCAGTCCCGCCTCCCATCACCGGCTCTGGTACAGACCGTATAAGTCTGCCCTCCCCTATCCTCGCCTCCCAACCACCACCCCCTCTTCCCCCCACCTGCTCCGCCACCCAATTTCAGCTAAGCTTCTGAGGAAATTGGGTGGCGGAGCAGGCGGGGGGAAGAGGGGGGTGGTGGTTGGGAGGCGAGGATAGGGGAGGGCTGAGCCCCCCAAATCCCCCCCAAACCCACTCCCCACAACTCTACACCATTACCATAGCCCTTATGGGTGAAGGGGGGCACCTACATATGGGTACAGTGGGTTTTGGGGGGGTTTGGAGGGTTCAACACTTAGCACCACAAGTGTAACAGGTAGGGGGGGATGGACTTGGGTCTACCTGCCTGAAGTGCACTGCACCCATTAAAAACTGCTCCAGGGACTTGCATACTGCTGTCAGGGAGCTGGGTATGACATTTCAGGCTGGCATACAGGCTGGCAAAAAAGGTTTTGATTTGTAAGTTTTTTTAGCGTGGGAGGGGGTTGGTGACTATGGGGAGGTCATCCCCCATTCCCTCCAGTGGTCATCTGGTCAGTTGGGGCACCTTTTTGAGGCTTGGTCGTGAAAATAAAAGGACCAAGTAAACCCGGCGAAATACTGCTTAACACCGCTTTTTTTTGTTCCATTATCTGCGAAAGCCGGCCATCTGGTAGCCGCGCCCATGCCCCGCCTTTGCTAAGCCGGCGACACTCCCCCTTAAACTTTCGCTGGCGAGGCGACGGGAAAGTGGCAATGCTGTCAAAAACGCTGCTTTCGATTATACCGATTTCACCGCTTTTGAGAGATCGCCGGCCACCTCCCAATTTATGTCGGGAAATGGCCGGCGATTACTTTCGAAAATAAACCTGATAGTAACATAGTAAATGATGGCAGATAAAGACCTGTACGGTCCATCCAGTATGCCCAACAAGATAAACTCATATTACATGGTATGTGATACTTTATATGTATACCCGAGTTTGATTTGTCCTTGCCATCCTCAGAACACAGACCCTAGAAGTCTGCCCAGTACTGTTCTTAGCTACTAAGTTCTGAAGCTAACGTCGAAGCCCCTTTAAAATTTACACTCCAGCCCATCCCTATCTATTCAGTCACAATCAGGGCATAGACCGTAGAAGTCTGCCCAGCTCCCGTTTTGTTTCCCAATTACCTGTGTGACCACCCAATCTCCACTAAGATTCCGCAGAACCATTCCTTCTAAACAGGATTCCTTTGTGTTCATCCCAAGCATGTTTGAATTCCATTACCCTTTTCATCTCCACCACCTCCCGCGGGAGGGCATTCCACATATCCACCACCCTCTCCGTGAAAAAATACTTCCTGACATTGTCATAGAAGTTATCAGGTTTCTGGATGAATGAGTTCATCTAGCCCCGAAACATTTTGTACATGAGTTGAAAAGTACTCGAAAATAAAATACTATCTTATAGGCAAAAAAAAAAAAAAAAGTCCCTGATGAAGCTTGGTGAAGCTGAAACATGGAGACAATATTGTGTTAGTGTTCCTATTCAGCCTCTTTCTGATTGCAGAACAAAAGATTCATCTGGAAACTGTCCGCAGATAAACCCATATGTTAGCATAAATAAATCTTCAGTTGTGTTTTTTTAAATGAAGCAGTGCCTTTTACCTGATAGCTAAGGACAACTGGTTCCGTACTCTGGGATCCGGAATAGAGAGAGAGAGCACATTTTCTAGTTTCTTCATAGTGAACTGATCTCAATGAGGGGACAGAAAGAAGAAATATCCCCTCAGAACGTAAAGGTCTAGCAAGAACATAGACACGCATCAGCCAAATTCCGGTCAGCTGCATGATGTGTATCACGATGGGTCATCAAAGTATCTTATATTTGATCCTTGGTAGATCTGGCAACCGATGCAGAGTAATGTGCTCAAATCTAGATGTGCTACTGTTACGATAGTGCCTATGCTTCCTGCTCTCATTCATACGGCCACCTGGTGGCTGGAGCTGGTGACTGCCATGGACTGACTGCTGGCTGTTTCCCATGCTCCAGAGGTTACTCCGGTCCGGATCGTCCAGCCCTCCAGTATGTCTTGGAACATTTTGGAACTAAGCAGTACCCGTACCGGGTGACCGCCCTTGTTATTTGCCTTTATTAGCCACCTGGTAGCTTTCTAGTTTGCCTTGCAACAGAGGTCCTCAGTGGATTCTTAGTCTGTGACAGTTGTGTTCCAGTGCTACTTTGCTACTTCTCGTGTCAGCTAGACATTGCTTGTTTTCTGACTTATTTTTCTTCTGCTTGCTGCCTGCCTCAACCCGGATTGTTTACTGGATTTCCCTCTGCTTGCTGCCCACCCAGGACCCGGCCTGCTCACTGGATTATTCTACTGCTGCTGCCCGCCAAGACCTTGTTTGACTTGTGGACGTTTCTCCTGCTCACAGCCTGTGTTTCTGTTCCAGCCCAGCGCTGCCCAGTCCAGTAAGTCCTGCCGGCCACCTGCAGCCAGGGGCTCAACTCTTGGTGAATAGTGGCTAAGTGCAGGTGAAGTCTAGGGCTCCTGCGTTGCCTGGTCCGGCTCGTGTTGCCTCTGCTGCTTCCTCTGTCCTGCTGTTCCTGTCCGGTCGGTGTCTTGCTGCCTGCTTGAGGGGTTCTCCTGCCACTGCCGGCAGTTGGTAGTGGTCCAAGGGCTCACTGTTCGTGACAGGCGCGGAGCGTGACAGCTACTGAATTCAGGACAAGATGTAGTGCCCTAACATATGTAGCTGGGAGACCTAAACAAATAGAAAAACAACAATCAAGACTGCCAACGATTAAACTCTGAATTACAGTCTGAAAATTCCGAAGAAGGAACAACGCCTTCAACTTAATCAACATCCTCAATTTCAAATAAGAGTTCTTGATCACAACACTAATTTGTGAATTAAAAGTTAAGTCAGAAAACAGAATGACTCCCACTGTACGTATACTCAAAGAAAGCTTAACGGAAGAATTGCATAGTAAGATATGAGAAGAAATGTCAGAAAGGACAGTTTGACGTGTTCACGTAACTTTGATTTTTGACACATTCAACACAAGCTTGTTTTCTTTCATTGGATCTAAGATCGCATCAGATATCTCTTGCGGATGAAAGACTGCCTCCAAAAAGGGGCCAACAAAAGGGAAATAAAATTTTATATTGTCTGCATAGATACTGTAATGAACTTAAATGATTTTAGTACACAACAAAACAGAGCCAAATACAAATTAAAAAGGGTGGCAGACAAATATGGACCTTGTAGTACTCCTGTGGTTAAAGGTCATGCAGCTGACACTGCATCGCCAGTGTGGACTTCCTGCTGTCTCTCTTGCGAAAAGGAAATAAACGTGGAAGGCCGGTGGACTGTGATTGTTGTATCAATAACTCATAATAAAGAGAATGGAGAGATTGGAAATAACAAGGCTGGATAGAAGGAGAGGCCAACAATTTCAGCAGAGGAGGCTTGCATTTTGGCAGACCCTAATGCCAGCAGCAAGGGGATATCTATTGAACATTTAAAGATAATGGTGGGAAGAAGGAAGATCCACCTAATTGTGAGACAGGTCCACGGAGGAATAGGAAGGGATTTTGAGAATGAGAATAGGGCTGAAAGTGAGAATACAGATGCAAAGATTGTAAATGTATTCTGGCACAATTAGCAAAGGTGGGGGGGAAGGGGATTAGATAAGGTATACCGGAAACTAAATGACGTCAGAGAAGAATGTTATGAACACATGGTTATGTAAAGTGTTACATTGAAGCTAAATGATTATAAAATTGCTAAGTTTGTCAATAAAAAATGATTGAAATATAACTCGTAATAAATAGTATCAAATGCCACAGATCTAATGTAATGTAACATAAATAATTTGCAACCTTAATCAAATACTCATCACAGTTGACAACAAAAAGGACTCAGTATTATGTTCCTTGCAGAAACCGTACTGAAAATCATCCTGTGCAGCAGCAGCAGTCAAGAGTATTCAATTGGGCCAAGACTACTCTCTCAACAATTTTCGCCAAAATAGGTAAAAGAGAAAATTGGTTGTTGGACCCTTTCAACAGGTAGCGAACAGTTGTCGGTTTCAACAAATCAGGGCTCTTACCCTTTTGCAACAATGCAATAGAATTGATTAAGTGTAGAACCTGGGGAGAACACTGATATTAAGAATAAATTGTTGGTCAAAGAGACCTCAAAATAGACACGGTCTTGGAGTCTCCACCATGTCAAAAATTGACCAAAGTAATTTATAGTCAAACACGTACTGTTCTGGAATAACATGACAAGTAAAAGCATTTACCAAATCTTTATTTGTTGCATTTGTATCCCACATTTTCCCACCTATTTGCAGGCTCAGTGTGGCTTACATAGTACCACAGAGCCGATCGCCAATACCGGTATGAACAAATACAGAGTGAGGTTATGGTAGAGTAAGTTCATATGTGACAGACACATCGGGAATCATAGGAGGAAGAGTTTAGTTATGTCCAGTACGAGCTTTTATTTTGTTGTGTTGCAGGGTTAAGGCATTTAAGCTCGATCGTTAGGGTATGCCTTTTTGAACAGGTTAGTTTTTAGGAGTTTCTGGAAGTTTAGGTGGTCATATGTTGTTTTCACGGTGCTTGGTAATGCATTCCATAGTTGTGTGCTTATATAAGAGAAGCTGGATGCATAGGTTGATTTATATTTGAGTCCTTTGCAGCTTGGGTGGTGAAGATTTAGATATGTTCGTGTTGATCTTGTTGTGTTTCTGGTTGGTAGGTCTTTGAGGTCTGTCATGTATCCTGGGGCATTGCCGTAGATGAACCAGGGTGCAGATTTTGAACGCAATACGTTCAAAATCATGAACCTTCATTTCAAAAATAAATACTCAAATCAGTAGGCGATAAACAAGAGAACATTTCTGGGGGTGGTTTATCCTCTGTCAAGGAATGTACAATCCAGAAAAGTTTCTTTGATCTGTTTATGGCCTTCCTAATTATTGCATGGTAAAATTAGCTCTTTTCTTGTGCTACAATGATTCCATATTCTTCTGTTTTAATTACATAGGAGTCCTTAGAATCTAGATCCTTAGTTTTTCTTCAGAAGTTCAGACTGCTTAAGTTCTCTCCTTCGTTGTCTAAGGGCATCTAAGAACCAAGTCTTCGACAATTTCTTGGTTGTTTGAACATCATCCTTCAAAGAACCATTCTGTGGCTGATATCTGTAAAAAAAAAATTTTAACTTTATAAATGTGAACATATTTTTATGCCTTAATTCCCTAATTTCATTAAAATTTGAAACATAGGCATTGCAAAGAATGAATATTTCTAATTTCTATTAACTGCTATCATTTGGAGTTTTAAAAGCAAATTATAACGGGATCTTTGAGCTAGATGAGTGTAAAATAGTGTAAGTTTGTTTTCACTTAAACAGATTTTCTGCTTTCATATTCATCCTTTTTAACGATCACTGAGATTTTTTTTTTTTGTTACATTTGTACCCCGCGCTTTCCCACTCATGGCAGGCTCAATGCGGCTTACATGGGGCAATGGAGGGTTAAGTGACTTGCCCAGAGTCACAAGGAGCTGCCTGTGCCTGAAGTGGGAATCGAACTCAGTTCCTCAGTTCCCCAGGACCAAAGTCCACCACCCTAACCACTAGGCCACTCCTCCTCCACTGTTGCTACTATTTGAGATTCTGCTATTCCACTAGCAACATTCCATGTAGAAGTCGGCCCTTGCAGATCACCAATGTGGCCGCGCAGGCTTCTGCTTCTGTGAGTCTGATGTCCTGCACGTACGTGCAGGACGTCAGACTCACAGAAACAGAAGCCTGCGCAGCCTTCTACATGGAATGTTGCTAGTGGAATAGCAACATTCCATGTAGAATCTCCAATAGTAGCAACATTCCATGTAGAATCTCCAATAGTATCTATTTTATTTTTGTTACATTTGTACCCTGCGCTTTCCCACTCATGGCAGGCTCAATGCGGCTTACATGGGGCAATGGAGGGTTAAGTGACTTGCCCAGAGTCACAAGGAGCTGCCTGTGCCTGAAGTGGGAATTGAACTCAGTTCCTCAGGACCAAAGTCCACCACCCTAACCACTAGGCCACTCCTCCACTGGGCAGGTCAATATGTGGGCCCATCTACAGGGAAAATTGACTTTTACTCATTGCAGTTCTAGTGACAGAAAACACATTAACTGTTAATTATATATCAAGCACAGTTTACCTTTTATTGGAGATTTCATTTATAAATTTGTATTGTTTTAGGTACAGAAATATCGAAGCCATATACACCCGTATCTCAAGATTTGCAATTGGATTCCAAAGAACTCATACTTAATGAGAGTAAATATATATATTTGATGATTAAAATCTATCCAAATGGAGCGTTCACACAGGAAATAGACAAACTTCAAATAGGTAATCAGTTTTATATTTTTTGTAACTGTTTTGATAGGTTTTGCTAAGTGCAACATGTTTTACGTTCTTCTCCTTTGTAGAGGATGACACTTTGGGGCCATGGCTGGGATTTCTTACACAGCTGATTAAATTGAAAAAAAAAACCCAGAGATCCATTGACTTTGACTTCATTTCTGTTTCCCCTACATTACAATGTAGAAAGAGGCAATGTGTAAATTAACACTGTACGCCTGTAGCCAGCTCTGTGGCAATGTCTAAGAAACTGCTACCATTAGTGGGTAAAAAGGAAAATAGCTGGGTTCTGGACCAGCTCAAACCTGAACTCACTTGAGGTCCCAAAAACTAGATTGAAACTTTCGTATTTTGGACTTATTGTGTGTGATAACTAGATTTGTTAGTTGTTATATACTAGAAGCCTAAAAAAATAAGATGGGTCAGTTAGAGTAAATAGCTCTAAATGAAGAGGTATAATAGATACCTGAGACCTGGTAGGAGGATAACCAATGGGACACTGTTAACAATATATAAATTATATTTCAACTAGGAAAAAATGCCTGTTTCTGAGCGCAATGAAACGGGCGCTAGCAAGGGGCCCCCTCCCTCCGTCCCTCCGAGCTACTTGCCTTGTTCGCTGTGGCGTTTCCGTTTCGGCCCTCGAGTGTCATAGCTCCGCCCTCGACGTCATGACGTTTTGACGCGAGGGCAGTGCAGACACTCCAGGGCACACCGGATATCTCGGGCGCCTCAACTTCCATGGAGGCTTCAGAACGTTGGGGTTGCCTTTTATATAGAGAGATGATCAGTTGATCAGATTGGAGGAGGGAATGCTATATGTTAGAGAGAATTGAGTCTAATAGAATAAGGTTCTGCAGGAAACATAGAGGCATATTTTCAAAGCACTTAGACTTACAAAGTTCCGTAGTAACCTGTTCTTTGCATCCCGCATAAATTCCATTGCAGTAGTCTACATGGCTTAGTACCATTGATTGTATCAGGTTGCAAAATGTTTCCCTTGGGAAGAATTGTTTCACGCGTTTGAGTTTCCACGTTGAGTGGAACATTTTCTTTGTTGTGGATTTCACTTGGCTCTCTAGTGTTAAGTTGCGATCCATTGTAACACCGAGGATTTTTAGGCTGTCTGAGATGGGGAGTGTGTAGTCTGGTGGGTTGATGATTGTGGGGTGGTCCCTGCTGTGTTGGGATGAAAGGATGAGACAGTGTGTTTTTTCTTTGTTGAGTTTTAGTTGAAATGCATTTGCCCAAGAGTCCATGATGGTCAAGCTGGTCTTGATTTTGTTAGCGATTTCAGTCAGTGTAGTTTTGTAAGGAATGTATATGGTGACATCGTCTGCATATATGAAAGGGTTAAGGCCTTGGTTGGATAAGGTCTTTGCTAGTGGGGGTCGTCATTAGGTTGAAGAGGATCAGTGATAGCGGTGATCCTTGTGGTACTCCGCAGTCTGCTTTCCAGTCTGATTTTACTTGATATGTTTCTTGTGGTTAGGAAACCCTTGATCCAGCTTAAGTATGCAACTCATTTTTTAATATAAAGCTAGAGTTTAGTCTAGTTCCATGCATATATAAATGTAATCTTTTATGTGTCAGGACAGCAGGCTTTATTTACAGTATAACATTTACCATGGATAAAGAATAGCACAACTTAGTAAATTTGTTCTGCCGTTTAACAGTCTTTCATGAGGATATGTAAAGAGGCTTCAGTTTCTAACAGAACTGTGTGACAGTACAGGAGGTATAAAATAATTAGGCATCTGTTTTATTCATTGTAGAGTTTTTATCCTTTGGAATCTTTTCGTAAATGTGCTAAATTTTTGCTGATTGATAAGAATGTACTTAATTTGTATTTGCATTCAGATTCTGTGATGTAACTAAAGTGGTGATCTGTATAATTTATTTTCTGTAGGAGATAACCTGTTGATGAGCAGTCCTCAAGGCAACTTCAGGAAGTCTCTGCTTCATACAGTAGAAGATCTGTTTTTAGTGGCAGCAGGCACAGGCTTTACACCAATGGTTAATCTACTGGCAAATATTTGCAGTTTCAGGTACATCCTTTAAAAGATAAATAGAACAGAACATTGGCTTTTATTGCAGTATGTATATATATATTTTTAAACAAAGGTTAGAACTAGGTTATGGTATAATCCAGAAAGGTTGTATAAAATAATTGCAGAAAATGTACGTCATCTGCCATTTAGACGCCCAGTCTCCTAGTCTCGTAAGGTAATTTTTCACAATCCTCACGCGATTTAACGACTTTGAATAACTTTGTGTCATCAGCAAATTTAATTACCTCACTAGTTACTTCCACCTCTAGGTCATTTATAAATATGTTAAAAAGCAGCGGTCCCACTAACTACCCGTCTCCATTGAGAATACTGACCATTTAACCCTACTCTCTGTTTTCTATCTTTTAACCAGTTTTTAATCCACAATAGAACACTACCTCCTATCCCACGACTCTGCAATTTCTTCTGGAGTCTTTCATGAGGTACTTTGTCAAACGCCTTCTGAAAATTCAGATATACAATATCAACCGGCTCACCTTTATCCACATGTTTGTTAACCCCTTCAAAGTAATGTAGTAGATTGGTGAGGCAAGATTTCTCTTCACTAAATCCATGTTGACTTTGTCTTAGTAATCCATGCTTTTGAATATGCTCTTCAATTTTGTTCTTAATAATAGTCTCTACCATTTTGCCCGGCACCGACGTCAGATTCACCGGCCTATAATTTCCCGAATCTCCACTGGAACCTTTTTAAAAAATCGGCATTACATTGGCCACCCTTCAATCCTCCGGGACCACGTTTAATTTTAAGAATAAATTACATATTATTAACAATAGCTCCGCAAGCTAGGCTCTAGAGCCTAGAATTTGTTTCCTTGGTTCTTTTGGGGGAGGGGGGTGTCTCCTGGGTCTTGTTGTCTTCCAGGAAAAACTCCTCTAAGAGGTGCTATTCTTTCAAATGGAGGCTGCTATTCTTTCAAATGGAGGCGGTTTGCTGTGCGGTATGAGAGCAAGGCCCTAGATCTCCTTGTTTGCCCTACACACACCCTGCTTGAATACCTTCTACACCTATCAGAGTCTGGTCTCAAGGCCAACTCCGTAAGGGTTCACCGTAATGCAATTAGTGCTTATCAGCGTGTAAAAGGTAATCCCATCTCTGGACAGCCTCTAGTTGGTCGTTTTATGAGAGTTTTGCTTTTGTGAAAGCCTCCTGTCAAACCTCCACCTGTGTCATGGGATCTCATTGTCATTCTCTCCCAGCTGATGAAAGCTTCTTTCAAGCCACTGAATTCCTGTCATCTGAAGTACTTGACCTGGAAGGTCGTTTTCTTGGTGGCTGTTACTTCAACTCATAGATTCAGTGAGCTTTTTAGGCATTTGTGGTGGATGCACCTTATACTAAGTTTCATCACAACAGAGTAGTCCTCTGCACTCACCCTAAATTCCTGCCGAAGGTGGTGTCAATTGTCTTGCCAGCATTCTTTCCCTGACCTCATGCCCATCCTGACGAAAGCAGCTTGCATACCTTGGATTGGAAGAGAGAGAGAGAGCATTGGCCTACTACATGGAGCGGACCAGGCCTCACAGCCAGACCGCCCAACTTTTTGTTTCTTTTGATCCCAACAGGATGGTGGTAACTATCGGGGAAACGCACCATTTCTAATTTGCTGGCAGATTGCATTTCATTCACTTATGCCCAGGCTGGGCTGGCCTAGAGAGTCATATCACAGCTCACAATGTCAGAGCCATGGCTGCATTGGTAGCCCACTTGAGGTCAGCCTCCATTGAAGAAATTTGCAAGACTGCGATGTGGTCTTTGGTTCACACATTTGTCAGGATTGCTGGATGTCAGGATTCCTGGTCATACTTAGATTAATATGAAACCAGCTTCTGATAACTCCTCCCTCCCTCAGGAAGCCCTGAGGATGGCAGATGGACCAAATGTTGCCCAGCTGCCTGCTAACCCTTTGTTTTCTCAAGTACCCCTACTTAACATACCTTTGTCCTCTCTGGGCATCTGGGACCAGGGCTCTCTGAGAATAATGAAAGCCAGACAGAGAGGCTCCAAAACTAGGGACTTCAAAGATTAAAACCTGTGAAAATGCTCACCTTCTTTACATCAGGAAATTAAACTGGAGTTTGCAAAGGAAATAGCTGATAACTTCTTTCCTTCCCAGCCTTTGTTATCTCTGTTCCTGTTAGGTATATAAAGCAGAGCATATGGCTCTGCTCTGCTTCCTTTCTCTTTTCTCTGCACACCCCCATCTCCAGCCACCAGAGCCCCTGGCGCTCTCTTTTTCCTTTCTCTTTCTCTGCACACCCCCATCTCCAGCCACCAGAGCCCCTGGCGCTGGCCCCTCTTCTCCTTCAGCCCTACCCCGAAGCTCTCTCTCTCTCTCTTTTCCTCTGAACACCCCTATCTTTTCTTTTCTCTCATTGATTCTCATCTAAACACACACCCAGATACAGCATTGCAATATTTATTTGTACTAAGTGCTGTGAGCCTATATATATGCAAATATAATATACGTTCTATCCAAACCCTTGTGGATTGTGCATTATTGAGAACCCACTGCCTCTATGGACTGGACCCGGGACCATACAACATTCACATCACATACTACTGCCTTGAGCAGGATGCCCAAGGCAACAGTTCAGGCAGACAGAGTTGCAAAATCTATTTGGGGTCTAGAATCCAACTCCACCCTCCTAGGTCCGTTTTATTCTGTTCCAGGCCTCACTCTCATTCAGATTGTATATAGTTTCAGGGTAATCCGTTTTATATCCTCGCCATTTCGAAGCCCAATTGTCCATGTTTTTGTTGAGCCTGGATGCTAGGGATTCCCCACTTGTGAGAATATATAAGCCTGCCTGCCCTCGGAGAAAGCAAAGATGCTTACCTGTAGCAGGTATTCTCCAAGGACAGCAAACTTTATTTTCTCACAATCCCTCCCACTTCCCCTTGCAGTTGTCTCCTTTTTATTTTAATTTTATTTTTGCTGTAGTTCCCGCGGCAGGTGGGAAGGCATGCGTGCAGGTTCATGTGCAGTGGAGCATGTTTCGCGCTCTGTGTTTCGCGCTCCACAAAACTCTACTTGTTATAAGTCCCGGACCGGGCGATGTGGTTCAGTATCACCCACTTGTGAGAATATAAATCCTGCTGTCTTTGGAGAATACCTGCTACAGGTAAGTATCTTCACTTTTCAGTACCTCCTTTCTTCTACTTTACATACATTTTTAAAAATGGACAATTCGTTAAACAAAACACGTCAAGCAGAACACTTGTACAGAAATAAAGCTAACGTCAGAAACAGAACTAAGGAAATAGGATTAGGAAATAAGGGGTAGATGCATCAAGCAAACGTAAAAAAATCAGAAACGTAAAAACCTTTACCGAATCTCAAATAACGAAGCATGCTCCAAAAACACAGCCCCAAAAAGTTTGGTGCGGTATTGGAAAGAACGATGCACTAATCCCCGTCGGTAATCGGCTCGTAAAGCATGCGCAAAGCATGCTTTTTCTTCCTGTGTCCGCCCTCCTCTGACGTCAGTTATCTACGTAGATAGCTGACGTCAGAGGAGGGCGGACACTGGAAGAAAAAGGAGACATCGGAGGAGACATAAGAGCTAAAGAATAGCTGATCCATCCTGTGCAGCGCCTTCAAACATAGGTGAGAGGCGCTGCACCGGCCATTATGGTGGAGGGGGGTCCGGTGGGGGGGGGGGGAGTGGCGGGGACGAAATCGGGGGGGGGGGGGGCACGGAGGTGGAGGAGGGCAGGAGGCGGAGCATTGCCGACTAAAGAAGAGAGACACAGGAAGGGAGGGGGAGCCCAGCAACTGCAAAGGTTTGATTTTTAAAAGCTTTTATTTCACAAACGGAGCAGCGGGGAGCAGCGGGGACTTTGGGGGGGGGGGGGGCACAGGGAAGCAGGGAGCCACTTTTCTTTTAAAACATGCCAGCAATTTGGTTTTTCATCGTGCAGGGGGCAGTGGGGAGATGCCAGCTCAGGCTTTAACGACAGGTCTGAGCTGACGTTAAATTTCTGGTGGTAAGTGAATCGTTGCTATCGTCGGTATGGTTAGTGCATTCCGAATTGTCTACATTTCAATGGTAGTTTCTCATTTGCATTCCAGTTTCGTTAGCTGCTACTACCGTCGAAAAATAGGCTTTAGTGCATGGAAAGGATAGGAAATTCTTCCTTAAGGGCTCATTTAACGATGAAAAACGTTTAGTGCATCTGCCCCTAAATCTCTATTGCTCGTTATGGGTAATCTAAGATTTAACTAAAGGAGAACAAAAGAATGAAATTACTGCCTAAAGGAAATAAATACACATTCACCTACTAACGTCCAACTAAATCTTATCTAAATATCAGCCAATTAATTCATGACTACAACAGAGGATTATCCTACGTCTCCAGCAGCTAATCTAGTAGCTAAAAGATGAACAATTGAGAAGGAATTAAAAAAAACCAAAAACATATCTTTGAGCATCAAACTTTTTCAGCCCTAATGCTACTGCTGCTCACCTGGTTTAATTAGCAGTGTTTTGGAAGGATATGATAAATATATATATCTTTTTTCTTTTGATAACCTTTGTCTTTGTTTTTATTTTAAGGAAAATAAAATTGATGTTCTTTAATAGAAGAGAAGATGATATCCTCTGGAAAGAGCAGTTGGAGCAGCTAGCCTTTACAAACGAAAGGTACTAAATTCTTTAAGTCTTCTTAAATATCTATATTTAAGTGGAGTGGAGGAGTGGCCTAGTGGTTAGGTTGGTGGACTTTGGTCCTGGGGAACTGAGGAACTGAGTTCGATTCCCACTTCAGGCACAGGCAGCTCCTTGTGACTCTGGGCAAGTCACTTAACCCTCCATTGCCCCATGTAAGCCGCATTGAGCCTGCCGTGAGTGGGAAAGCGCTGGGTACAAATGTAACAAAAATAAAATAGATACTATTGGAGATTCTACATGAAATGTTGCTACTATTGGAGATTCTACATGGAATGTTGCTATTCCACTAGCAACATTCCATGTAGAAGGCTGCGCAGGCTTCTGTCTCTGTGAGTCTGACGTCCTGCACGTACGTGCAGGACGTCAGACTCACAGAAGCAGAAGCCTGCGCGGCCACATTGGTGATCTTCAAGGGCCGACTTCTAGTGGAATAGCAACATTCCATGTAGAATCTCAAATAGTAGCAACAGTGGAGGAGTGGCCTAGTGGTTAGGGTGGTGGACCTTGGTCCTGGGGAACTGGGGAACTGAGTTGGATTCCCACTTCAGGCACAGGCAGCTCCTTGTGACTCTGGGCAAGTCACTTAACCCTCCATTGCCCCATGTAAGCCGCATTGAGCCTGCCGTGAGTGGGAAAGCGCTGGGTACAAATGTAACAAAAATAAAATAGATACTATTGGAGATTCTACATGGAATGTTGCTACTATTGGAGGTTCTACATGGAATGTTGCTATTCCACTAGCAACATTCCATGTAGAAGGCTGCGCAGGCTTCTGTTTCTGTGAGTCTGACGTCCTGCACGTACGTGCAGGACGTCAGACTCACAGAAGCAGAAGCCTGCGCGGCCACATTGGTGATCTGCAAGGGCCGACTTCTAGTGGAATAGCAACATTCCATGTAGAATCTCAAATAGTAGCAACAGTGGAGGAGTGGCCTAGTGGTTAGGGTGGTGGACCTTGGTCCTGGGGAACTGGGGAACTGAGTTGGATTCCCACTTCAGGCACAGGCAGCTCCTTGTGACTCTGGGCAAGTCACTTAACCCTCCATTGCCCCATGTAAGCCGCATTGAGCCTGCCGTGAGTGGGAAAGCGCTGGGTACAAATGTAAGAAAAATAAAATAGATACTATTGGAGATTCTACATGGAATGTTGCTACTATTGGAGATTCTACATGGAATGTTGCTATTCCACTAGCAACATTCCATGTAGAAGGCTGCGCAGGCTTCTGTTTCTGTGAGTCTGACGTCCTGCACGTACGTGCAGGACGTCAGACTCACAGAAGCAGAAGCCTGCACGGCCACATTGGTGATCTGCAAGGGCCGACTTCTAGTGGAATAGCAACATTCCATGTAGAATCTCAAATAGTAGCAACAGTGGAGGAGTGGCCTAGTGGTTAGGGTGGTGGACTTTGGTCCTGGGGAACTGGGGAGCTGAGTTGGATTCCCACTTCAGGCACAGGCAGCTCCTTGTGACTCTGGGCAAGTCACTTAACCCTCCATTGCCCCATGTAAGCCGCATTGAGCCTGCCATGAGTGGGAAAGCGCAGGGTACAAATGTAACAAAAATAAATATATTTCTATGTTATCTGAGATTAGCCGAGATTGGGTGGTGGGAGGCGGGGCTAGTGCTGGGCAGACTTCTACGGTCTGTGCCCTGAAAATGACAGATACAAATCAAGATAAGGTATACACAAAAAGTAGCACATACGAGTTTATCTTGATGGGCAGACTAGATGGACCGTGCAGGTCTTTTTCTGCCGTCATCTACTATATTACTATGATGTCATCTTGTAGAAAAATAGAATAAAGCTTTATAGTTCTTTGCTCTGTTTTGTTCTAGTCAGTGTGCAGGGTTATCTGTTATGGTGCTTTTTCTATCCTGATAATGTTCAGTCTTGTTATGGGAAATTCTTACAGCTGATCTGATTTACTGCAATAGACTAGCAAAACTTTAAATACATCAGCTGATTTTTTTTTTCCTCTGTACTTGAACCTGAGCTGCTGTTGTACTGTCACAGTACAAAAGATGATTGCGTCAAATGTGGCATTGTGGAATTAATTTTAATGGTGTGACTTGTGCAGTAGTTCTCAGGTCATTTTTGACCTTTTCAGTAGCTTGTATTGATTTTTGGATAAGTTATGCAGAAGTTCTATTGTCATGTTTGTATTTTCAAATGTTAATAAACGTGAATATGAAACTTCAGAGCAGCCATTTTTTCTTATGTGCTTAAATTACTTCCATTATTATCAGTCCTTTATCACTGACTTGAGAAGTCAATTCAAAGATGTTTTATTTGCCGTGAACACAATTTCTGAGTATTTTTGTCTTATAGTAAACTTTCTCCTGGAACATTTTTATATTATGTATTTATTTATTTATTTTATTGCATTTGTATCCCACATTTTCCCACCTTTTTGCGGGCTCAGTGTGGCTTACAATAAGTTGTGAGCGTTGGAAATACAACTTGTTACTACTCGGTTATGGATTACATTGTGAGGAGTTAAGTGAGACAAACTCAGAGTATCATTAAGGAATATAACAATGGAAAAGGGCAGTTAAACATTGGGGGAACAACGGGAAACTAAAAGGGGCAGTACATAACAACAAGAAAGCATATGGTGTACATTTTCTGTGAGTAGAGGTATGAGTGTGGTGAGATTACAGGGGATGAGAATTCAGAGTGGCTGTATTGAAGCATTATTGAACCGTGGGTGTGGGCTTTATGTGTTTTATTTGTATAAATATTGTTTCTGGTGCATGGAGCTGGTTTATGACATTAGTGCAGAGCAGTTAAGGGTTTATTTACTAAACTTATATGCTAATAGCACAGCAGCATCTTACTGGTTAGTGTACAACTAACCCCCGGATTCTTTGTATGGTGAGTACAGTTAAACGCACAAACAGGCGCATGTAACTTAATTGATTGACAAGTCAATCAGCACTGATGTTAACAAGCAATTATCAGCACTAATTGGGACTAGGAATATTTATGCGCACTATTCGCTTAAGTGTATTTTATAATGTAGACCGTGTAAATTCTACCATGCAGATCTCAAGAGGGGCGAGGCCATGAGAGGAGCGTGGGCAGGTCATGGGCATGCCTAAAATTTACACACGCAGTGTTACAGAATATGCCCGATGTGTGCCTAAATTAGGTGTGCTGTTAATAGATAGTGGCAATACTCTACTGTGATTTACAATAACTACAAACACGTACACCAGTAGAAGTAATCATGAGAGTATCAGATGCGTACTTCAGGGACAGTCTCATATGGTCACCAGGACAATGTATCTCACCAATCACGGGTGTATCCTTCCTCTGTGACAGGGGCGTATCTGGCCTCTGGCGGTAGGGGGGGCCAGAGCCAGAGGGAGGGGGCACATTTTACCCCCCCTGCCGCCACCGACCCCCCCCCCCCTCCGCCATTACCGGACCCCCCCCCCACCGCCACCAACGACTCTCTCCACCCCCCTCCCGCCGCCAGCCCTCCCCCGCTGCCGTTTCTTACTTTTGCGTCCGCTTCCTCCTGCGCCTTTAAAAATATTTCTTCAGCTGGCGGGGGACCCCCACCCCCCCCCCCCCCCAGCCAACCCGAGGTGACAACTTGCAAGTTCTTCCTCCGCTGTGGCCAACATGCTGGAGTTGAGCGTCTGAATCCAGTTCGGAGTCTGACGTGCACGTGCTGCGACCTCAGACTCCGAACTGGATTCAGACGCTTTCAACTCCAGCATGTTGGCCACGGCGGAGGAAGAACTTGCAAGTTGTCACCTCGGGTTGGCTGGGGGGGGTTGGGGTCCCCCTCCAGCTGAAGAAATATTTTTAAAGGCGCAGGAGGAAGCGGACGCAAAAGTAAGAAACGGCAGCGGGGAGGGCTGGCGGCGGGAGGGGGGCCAGGGCGAAATCTGCGGGGGCCCAGGCCCCTGTGGCCCCACGCAGATACGCCCCTGCTCTGTGACAATTGTAATCATCAACTGACCCCCTCCTTCCACTATATATTAAGTTTTTTTTTCTGTTTTTATATACATTTTTCTTATTTCTAATATTACTTCTTTTTTTCTTTTTACAAATGTTCCACAACTTATGTTGCCAATTTCCCTTACTCCTGTATAGATCCAAAAAAATGTCAACGGTATTTATCGTAATGCACGGTTATTGCAGTAATGCTTTACGCGCCCTTACACTGGGCGTCCACACTTAACAATAGCCGTCTTCACTCTGAGTTTAATTGTTCACGGCTCGGGCGGCCATACTTTTTGCGCCCAAACAATAGCCGTCTTAACAGTCAATAATAGCCGTCTGTACTAAACAATGGCCGTCTGCATTCTGCACTTATCTGTAAGGATGCTCGCTCGTTTCCTCCGGTCAGTCCCGGTGCAAATCTTGCCCCGACAGGTGCCTGTTTCGCTCCTTATGGGTTTTTCAAGGGGTATACGCACTGAAGACCTAAAAAAACAAAGTGCATGTTTGTTAGTGCTGTGTTGCTGTTCACCGTTGATCATCAATGTACATTATAGCTCCCGGCTCACAGTTTCTTACGTCAGACGAGGGCAGGCCCAGGTCAGGAAAAGAGAGACGTACTGAAGACTCGGCGGCGATCAGATGTTCTTGCCCGCAGCGCCTTCACACAGAGGTGAGAGGCACTGCGCGGGCCCGGTAAGGCGAAGGGGGGGAGCGGCGGCGACGACCTTGGGGGCGGGGCATGGGGGTGGAGGATGGTGGGAGGCGGAGCTGCGGGAGAAAGAGTAGACAGAAAGGAATAGAGGAAGGGAGGGGGGTCGGGGCTGCTAGAATTTTGATTTTTCATGCAGGGGGAAACGGGGAGCGGAGGATGGCGGGAGGCGGAGCTGTGGGAGAAAGAAAGGAAGGGAGGGGGGCCGGTGCTGCTAAAGTTTGGATTTTTATGCTGCAGCTGTCATGTCATCCCCGTTCACTCAAAACAAGCAAGCAAGCCTATGAAGTACTGCATCCACCTTGTCGTTCTTTATTGGTAGCATTTTTATTTAATCTCACTTATATTTTCAAACATGCCAGCTTGGATTTTTTTGCTGCAGAGGGAAGCGGGGAGCAGCTCAGGCCTTAACGACAGCTCTGACCTCACGTTAAATATATTGCGGCAAATGATTCGGTGCAATCGTCGGTATGGTTAGTGCATCCCGAATTGTCCACATTACAATGGTAGTTACTCGTTTGCATTCTGTTTTCGTTAGCTGCTATCGTCGTCGGAAAATGGCCTTCAATGCATGCTATGTTTAAAAATTTCTTCGTTAAAGGGCCGTTAAAGTTTAGTGCATCTGGGCCTCAGTATGGCATTGCGTATGGAGTCGGTGAGGCCCCATCTGGAGTATTGTGTTCAGTTTTGGAGGCCGTATCTTGCTAAGGATTTAAAAAGAATCGAAGCGGTGCAAAGAAAAGCTACGAGAATGGTATGGGATTTGCGTTACAAGACATACGAGGAGAGACTTGCTGACCTGAATATGTATACCCTGGAGGAAAGGAGAAACAGGGGTAATATGATACAGACGTTCAAATATTTGAAAGGTATTAATCCGCAAACGAACCTTTTCCGGAGATACGAAAGGCGGTAGAACGAGAGGACATGAAATGAGAATGAAGGGGGGGCAGACTCAAGAAAAATGTCAGGAAGTATTTTTTCACGGAGAGAGTGGTGGTTGCTTGGAATGCCCTCCCGCGGGAGGTGGTGGAGATGAAAACGGTAGCGGAATTCAAGCATGCGTGGGATAAACATAAAGGAATCCTGTTCAGAAGAAAAGGATTCTCAGGAGCTTAGCGGAGATTGGATAACAGAGCTGGTAGTGGGAGGCGGGGATAGTGCTGGGCAGACTTGTACAGTCTGTGCCCTGAAAAAGACAGGTACAAATCAAGGTAATGTATACACAAAAAAGTGGTACAGTGGGAGGCGGGGCTGGTGGTTGGGAGGCGGGGATAGTGCTGGGCAGACTTATACGGTCTGTGCCAGAGCCGGTGGTGGGAGGCGGGGCTGATGGTTGGGAGGCGGGGATAGTGCTGGGCAGACTTGTACGGTCTGTGCCCTGAAAAAGACAGGTACAAATCAAGGTAAGGTATACACAAAAAAGTGGCACATTTCTTGGGCAGACTGGATGGACCGTGCAGGTCTTTTTCTGCCGTCATCTACTATGTTACTATGTTATAACAGTGCAGCATTCTACTGTCACTAGTTGCTGGAGCCAGCAGGGTTAATCTCTTAAGCAGAATGAAGCCACTGCCAACTTACTGAAGGACACTTTGTTTTCTGTGAATGTGATATAATGTGTTTGATTTCAGGGCATTGCTGCTTTAAAGAGACAGAAGGCTGGCAGCAATTAGCTGTCCACTGTTTTGAAAGGCTCACCGAGCAGGTGCCATCTGAGTACAAACCTTGAAGGAAGGGAAAAAAAAAGTTTATGCTGTGTTACTATGCAACATGGGAGCTCAAGAAAGAAAAGCCATTAAAGCAAGTGACCTGACAAGTCATCAGGAAAGCTTTTAGTCTTCTGACAGGTTCGGTGAAGGAGCCATTGGTAATAATTGTAGATTGAGGCTAAAAAAGAGAGGAGTGGAGGAGTAGCCTAGTGGTTAGTGCGGTGGACTTTGATCCTGGGGAACTGAGTTCGATTCCCACTGCAGCTCCTTGTGACTCTGGGCAAGTCACTTAACCCTCCATTGCCCCGGTACAAAATAAGTACCTGAATGTAGTTGCAAAAACCTCAGAAAGGCAGTATATCAAGTCCCATTTCCCTTTCCCTATTTGAGATTCTAGATGGAATGTTGCTACTATTGAGATTCTGTTGCTACTATTTGAGATTCTAGATGGAATGTTAATGTTGCTATTCCACTAGCCATGTAGAAGCCTGGCCTTGCAGATCAGCAACACGGCCGCGCAGGCTTCTGTTTCTGTGAGTCTGACGTCCTGCACGTACGTGCAGGATGTCAGACTCGCAGAAGCCTGCGCGGACGCATGGCTGAGCTGCAAGTGCAGGCTTCTACATGGAATGTTGCTAGTGGAGGAGTAGCCTAGTGGTTAATGCAGTGGACATTGATCCTGGGGAACTGAGTTCGATTCCCACTGCAGCTCCTTGTGACTCTGGGCAAGTCACTTAACCCTCCATTGCCCCTGATACAAAATAAGTACCTGAATATACTACCACTTGCATGCATAAATGTACATTTATCAGCAGGGCGCCTAAACACTATTCTGAAACAGTACACATAAATGGCTGGAACACGGGTGGGGCTCATACTTAAGTGTGTCCCTGCAGTATTTAGTCATCCCCACAGTGGCGTAGCTAGACCTGACATTTTGGCTGGGCCCAGAGCTAATATTTATTTATTTTATGGCATTTGCATCCCACATTATCCCACCTCTTTGCAGGCTCAATGTGGCTTACATTTCGTCATGGATATTGGAAATAGCAGTGAATATACATTTGGTTTACAGAGGGTTTTGTGTTACGTGGTGGTGAAATACATGAGTGCGTTAGAGCAGAAATACATTATAAAACATTATAAGACAGTCTGGGAGTTTTAAGACTATACAGTTACACATGTTAAATTATACAGTTACACATGTTGATCTTTGTGATATATCTTGTCGAAGAGGTAGGTTTTCAATAGTTTGCGGAAATTGGTCAATTCATAGACCGTTTTCAGGTTGCGTGGCAGCGCGTTCCAGAGTTGCGTGCTTGTATAGGAAAAGATAGATGCATGCATTCATTTGTATTTCAGACCCTTGCATTTGGGAGGATGTAGATTAAGTAATGTGCGAGAGGATCTTTTTGCGTTCCTGGGTGGTAGATCTATTTGGTCTGACATATAGGCTGGGGTGTCACCATGGATGATTTTGTGGACCAGGGTGCAAAGTTTGAACGGGTGGGCACTATATATAAATATATATAGATATAGATATATATAGTGAAGTGCTTACCCCACCCAGAAATTGGGCTGGCAACTGCTTGGAACTCGTCTCGAAGAACTTTTCCCACGTTTCCAGGGCCAGGCTCGCACTAGCTCAATGCTCAACCCTGTAAGCGACTGCGTGCCGTTATTGTTTAGCCTGCCCTGATGGCCGAGAGCGAGGCTGAGCTGAGGCTGAGCACGCCGCCGCGCACGGCTATGTCATACCGCGTAGGATGGAACAACGAGCATCGCGACGCCACCTGCATTTCAGTGCCGCTACCACTGCGTGCCGTGCTGACCCGAATCTGCCTTTCTGCAAGCCCGAAAGGTAGGTGGACTCTGGAGATCAGCTGAGCGGGTGCCGTCTGCCGTGCCGTGGTACGCTACGCGATGACTCATACAGTGGAAAAAGGCTGCTGCAGTGTGTGCGCTTGGGTGGGCGGGCCTGAGCCGAGATTGGATGGGCATGGGCCCACCCAGGCCCACCCGTAGCTATGCCCCTGCATCCCCAGTTATTCTTTGTCTGTGGCTGGTGCGACTGCAGGCATGTAAATGTAATGTACACCAATATAAAATTACTCCAGTGTTCTATAATGAAATCTGGGTGTCTGGATGCTGTTACAGAGCAGGCATTGGGGGTGCTTAAATGGAGGCAGTCAGAGAGTTACTCCAGTGTATGTTGGTGTGAGAAATGGTAAAGTAGGAAACAGGTTAGGAGAAGAAAAAAAATTGGTTAGTGTTTTGGATGGGAGGAGATATATAAAGGAAAATTGGTTGCTTTATCAGTGTAGGATGACTTGGTAGCCGTGTTAGTGCACGTTTAAAGATAATAAATAGAAATAAAACAAAACATAGAAAAGAAAATAAGATGATACCTTCTTTATTGGACTAAATACATTTTTGATGAGCTTTCAAAGGTAATTCCACCTCTTCAGATCACAAATAAAGCAAATGTTAATAAATAACAGTATATATAAGTTAAGTGAAGGGGGTGAGGTGGGTAAGGTGAGAGAAACAGGTAGAGCTGGGTGGGGTGATTGACAGGGAGAGAAGCATGGTAGATAAGAGGGTGACAAAGCAGTAGAATTTTATGGTTTATAATGGACAAGAAAATAGAGACCTGCACGGGAACAGGGTTCCCTTGGGGACGGAAGCAGTTCCTGCCGGGTTCCAGTGGGGACGGAAGCAGTTCCTGCCGGGTTCCCGTGGGGACGGAAGCAGTTCCTGCCGGGTTCCCGTGGGGACGGAAGCAGTTCCTGCCGGGTTCCAGTGGGGACGGAAGCAGTTCCTGCCGGGTTCCCGTGGGGACGGAAGCAGTTCCTGCCGGGTTCCAGTGGGGACGGAAGCAGTTCCTGCCGGGTTCCCGTGGGGACGGAAGCAGTTCCTGCCGGGTTCCCATGGAAGTGTATGCTGCACTTGCACCAGTCTCTCACCTACTGAATGCCAAGTTCTTTGAGTGCTGACTCCTCCTCCTCCTCTTTGCTTTAACAGCACAGATGCGGAAAGTCTCCATTAAGGAGGTGGTAGAGGTACAAATGGTGATGAAATTCAAAAAGGTGTGGGATGAACACTGAGGGTCTCTAATTAGAAAATGGAAGTTAAATAAAAAATCTAAACTTAAATGGCAGCATTTGTGTGGATGTTCAAGTGACGCTTAGATGGCGACTCCGGCTGTGATGAACTAAGGCCAGTACCGGGCAGACTTGTATGGTCTGTGTCTCATATATGGCAATCTGGTTTAGGATGGGTTAGAAAGGGTTTAGACAGCAACTTTAGTGGCTGGAACATGAGGACAGTGCTGGGTAGACTTTTACGGTCTGTGTCCCGCAAATGAGAAGATGAAATAGGCTGGAGTGGGCTTTGAGGGCAACTCCAGCTGTTGGAACATAAGGATAGGGCCAGGCGGACTTCTATGGTCTATGTCCCAGAAACGCCACTGAAAGTATATAATATCACATTCATCGTTGATTTAATCATGAATTGATAATGAATGTGACTATTGGGCAGACTGGATGGACCATTCCAGTTTTTTCTGCTGTCATTTACTATGTTACCATTAATTCTCTCTGCTCCTGGGCTGATGCACAGACCTCTGCTCTGACCTAGGCATGAGCATCAGATGTCACCTGACCTACTGTTGCGTGCATGTGGCGTGCACGTGCCAGTGTATCAAAGAAGTCTTACATGTGCGCACCAGTGTGTTCCAACTTCCGTTCCTTACTTGCCTGAAGTGCTGCGGCTCGAACCCAGAGAGAGACTGAGAGAGCTGACAGGAATTTTTTTTAATGTACCATTACATTTTTGCGGGGATGGGTGGGGACAGGTAAGATTTCTGTCCCCGTTCAACTCTCTACTAGAAAACCCAGATCTTTGTTAAGTCCTGTCTGGTGGGTGTCAAACTATTTAATCATTTTGACTTAAAAGATCTTATGTTCCTGGATTGTCTTAAAGTTTCATTTTAGTATTCTCACCATAAAATCATTGATACAGTGTTCTGGTTTTGTTTTTTTGTTACATTTGTAACCCGCGCTTTCCCACTCATGGCAGGCTCAATGCGGCTTACATGGGGCAATGGAGGGTTAAGTGACTTGCCCAGAGTCAGAAGGAGCTGCCTGTGCCTGAAGTGGGAATCCAACTCAGTTCCTCAGGACCACAGTCCACCACCCTAACCACTAGGCCACTCCTCCACTGTTGCTACTGTTTGAGATTCTACATGGAATGTTGCTATTCCACTAGCAACATTCCATGTAGAAGTCGGCCCTTGCAGATCACCAGTGTGGCCGCGCAGGCTTCTACATGGAATGTTACTAGTGGAATAGCAACATTCCATGTAGAATCTCCAATAGTAGCAACATTCCATGTAGAATCTCCAATAGTAGCAACATTCCATGTAGAATATCTGATAGTATCTATTTTTTGTTACATTTGTACCCCGCGCTTTCCCACTCATAGCAGGCTCAATGCGGCTTACATGGGGCAATGGAGGGTAAAGTGACTTGCCCAGAGTCACAAGGAGTTGCCTGTGCCTGAAGTGGGAATCGAACTCAGTTCCTCAGGACCAAAGTCCACCACCCTAACCACTAGGCCACTCCTCCACTGTTGCTACTATTTGAGATTCTACATGGAATGTTGCTATTCCACTAGCAACATTCCATGTAGAAGTCGGCCCTTACAGATCACCAATGTGTCTGCGCAGGCATCTGTTTCTGTGAGTCTGACGTCCTGCACGTACGTGCAGGACGTCAGACTCACAGAAACAGAAGCCTGCGCAGCCTTCTACTTGGAATGTTGCTAGTGGAATAGCAACATTCCATGTAGAATCTCCAATAGTATCTATTTTATTTTTGTTACATTTGTACCCTGCGCTTTCCCACTCATGGCAGGCTCAATGCAGTTTACATGGGGCAATGGAGGGTTAAGTGACTTGCCCAGAGTCACAAGGAGCTTTCTGTGCTTGAAGTGGGAATCGAACTCAGTTCCTCAGGACCAAAGTCCACCACCCTAACCACTAGGCCACTCCTCCAAGTGCTGTCCCACACAGGTGACGTCCTGGTTGGCACTGGCATTTTTCACATGATGTCTCTCACCCATCTAGCTCCACCTGTTTCTCACCTTACCAACCCCATCCCCTTCTTGTGAAACTGTCATTGGAATGCTTGCTGCTTCACTTATATACTGTTATTTATCAACATTTGCTTATTTCTGATCTGAAGAAGAAGGGTTACCTTTGAAAGCTAATAAAAAAAAAAAAACGTATTAAGTTAGTCCAATAAAAAAGGTATCATCTTATTTTCTTTTCTCTGTTTTGTTTTATTTCTATTTATTTCTTTATCACAAGTGTTCATAAGAGATGTTGAGGGTAGGCAAGTAAGGAGAAACTGCTTCCCTGATAGTGGTTATTTAGGAGTTCAGTGAATAAGGTGTTTGGAATTGTGCCAGTGCAGAAATAACCTTCAATTAAGGTTGTTGAGGAAACAGAATTGTGCTATAAGCATCAGTGACACAGATTCTATACATTATTTACTCAATCTGTGTATTGTGTGTGTGTGTGTGTGGTTTTGTTTGTTATTACAATTTCACTGAAGAGTAGTAGAAATGCTGTAGCTCTGTGTATATAGTCTTTTGTCTTTAAAGTTAACCAAAACCAGGTCTGACTCTGCCCTGGCCTCCAGGAATAAGATTTCACAAGGCTACAAGGTAAAACGTGGCCTACCTGCATTAAGCGTTTTCTGCTTGCACATCTGTGGTGAATGCATATGCTAGAGAGCTGCTCTTGTCTTCCCTGGGCCTCTCTGGTCTGCTAGAATCAGTGTAAAAACCACATTGCTGTCTCGTTAGGTTTTGTGTATCTGGGCCCCAGTTCCATATAGCAAACTAGAAAGGCTGTAGACTCAAGACCCATCTCATAATTTAGCTGTTTGATTCTTTATGGCAGGCCAGCCGCTTGAAATCTCATGGTCTGTTACCAGAGTAAAATGATAAACTAGCAAACAATACCAAAATTCTTCCACTGCCCACTATATACTGAGACGGGAAGGTTCCGTGGGATTTGAGAACAGTGGATGTGGTCCCTCTTCACAAAAGTGGTGATAGGGAAGAAGCTGGAAACTACAGGTCAGTAAGCCTCGCTTCAGTTATTGGAAAAGTAATGGAAGCGATGCTGAAGGAAAGAATAGTAAATTTCCTGGAAGCCAATAAGTTGCAAGGTAAATCATGCCAAATGAATGTCATTGAATTCTTTGGGTGACTGGAAAATTGAATCATGGACGTGCTATAGACGTAATCTACTTAGATTTCAGCAAAGCTTTTGACACAGTTCCCCACAGGAGGCTCTTGAATAAACTTGACAGATTGAAGATAGGACCTGACGTGGTGAACTGGATTAGGAACTGGTTGATGGACAGACGCCAGAGGGTGGTGGTTAATGGAATTCGCTCGGATGAGGGAAAGGTGAGTAGTGGAGTGCCTCAAGGATCGGTGCTGGGGCCGTGTTCAATATATTTGTGAGTGACATTGCCAAAAGGTTAGAAGGTAAAGTTTGCCCTTTTGTGGATGATACTAAGATTTGTAACAGAGTGGACACCCGGGAGGGAGTGGAAAACATGAAAAAAGATCTGCGGAAGCTAGAAGAATGGTCTAATGTTTGGCAATTAAAATTCAATGCGAAGAAATGCAAAGTGATGCACTTAGGGAGTAGAAATCCACAGGAGACGTATGTGTTAGGCGGTGAGAGTCTGATATGTACGGACGGGGGAGGGATCTCGGGGTGATAGTATCTGAGGATCTGAAGGCGACGAAACAGTGTGACAAGGCGGTGGCCCTAGCTAGAAGGTTGTTAGGCTGTATAGAGAGAGGTGTGACCAGCAGAAGAAAAGAGGTGTTGATGCCCCTGTACAAGTCGTTGGTGAGGCCCCACCTGGAGTATTGTGTTCAGTTTTGGAGGCCGTATCTTGCTAAGGATGTAAAAAGAATTGAAACGGTGCAAAGAAAAGCTATGAGAATGGTATGGGATTTGCATTACAAGACGTATGAGGAGAGACTTGCTGACCTGAACATGTATACCCTGGAGGAAAGGAGAAACAGGGGTGATATGATACAGACGTTCAAATATTTGAAAGGTATTAATCTGCAAACAAACCTTTTCCGTAGATGGGAAGGCGGTAGAACTAGAGGACATGCAATGAAGGGGGGTGGATACTTGGAATGCCCTGCCACGGGAGGTGGTGGAGATGAAAACGGTAACGGAATTGAAAAATGCGTGGGATAAACACAAAGGAATCTTGTTTAGAAGGAATGGTTCCGCAGAATCTTAGCAGAGATTGGGTGACGCCGCCGGTAATTGGGAAACAAAACAGGAGCTGGGCAGACTTCTACGGTCTATGCCCTGATCGTGACTGAATGGATCGGGATGGGCTGGAGTGTAAATTTTAAGGGGCTTCGACATTAGCTTCAGAACTTAGTACAAGAACAGTGCAGAGCAGACTTCTATGGTCTGTGCCCTGAGAAAGGCAAGGACAAATCAAACTAGGGTATACATATTGTAGAAAGGACCCTGATAGTCCTCAGTGCAGAGCCCTTTTCCTCTATTGTCTCACTTCCTTAGGAGTCTTTCCACTCACAACCCGGCTCCCTGGGGAGACAGACTGTTTCCAGCACCCTTTTAATTTACAGCAAGGCTTTTAAACACAGTCCACTTGCAGCAGGGCCTTTCCAAACCCGGCCCCCAAATGTAGCCTGGCTTTTCAAACACAGTCCCAAGAAAATAGCAAGGCTTTTAAACACAGTCCACTTGCAGCAGGGCCTTTCCAAACACAGCCCTAAAGGTAGCCTGGCTTTTCAAACACAGTCCCAAGAAAATAGCAAGGCTTTTAAACCCAGTCCACTTGCAGCAGGGCCTTTCCAAACACAGCCCCAAATGTAGCCTGGCTTTTCAAACACAGTCCCAAGAAAGTAGCAAGGCTTTTAAACACAGTCCACTTGCAGCAGGGCCTTTCCAAACCCAGCCCCAAATGTAGCCTGGCTTTTCAAACACAGTGCCAAGAAAATAGCAAGGCTTTTAAACACAGTCCACTTGCAGCAGGGCCTTTCCAAACACAGCCCTAAAGGTAGCCTGGCTTTTCAAACACAGTCCTAAGAAAATAGCAAGGCTTTTAAACACAGTCCACTTGCAGCAGGGCCTTTCCAAACACAGCCCTAAAGGTAGCCTGGCTTTTCAAACACAGTCCTAAGAAAATAGCAAGGCTTTTAAACACAGTCCACTTGCAGCAGGGCCTTTCCAAACACAGCCCCAAATGTAGCTTGGCTTTTCAAACACAGTGCCAAGAAAATAGCAAGGCTTTTAAACACAGTCCACTTGCAGCAGGGCCTTTCCAAACACAGCCCTAAAGGTAGCCTGGCTTTTCAAACACCGTCCTAAGAAAATAGCAAGGCTTTTCGCGGGCTCAAAGCCTCCGGGTCCCACCCTCTGGGTCAGCCTTTTCTCCTGACCTCCTCCCGCTTGACCCGGACAGCCCACTATACCTCCTGTTCTGACTGAGTCAGAGCCAACAGCTCCATCGGTTCCTCAGGTACCTCCTCTGGCTCCCCTTCTTCCATTGCCTCTGGCTCCACCTCTCCTCTCTCCTCTGGAGCCCAGTCCATTTTCTCCTCTCTCCCCTCCCCCTCCAGCTGAATCCCTTTTCCCTCATTAACCGGGTTCAGGCTTTGTTCTTTCCCCACCCCTTTTTTCCACCACCACCTTTTCCACCAAGGTAGAGCTTCAGCTTTCTCCCTTTTTGGTTGGCCCCCTTTTGGAGCCTCTGGGCGGTGCACCCTATTTCTCCCCCTTATCAGGTGCTCTCCTGGGGCTTTCTGGGACTTGTAGTGTTCTACTCTTATGTCCCTTTTTGGCAGGCTCGGAACCCCCACCGTGTCATCTTTCCCTTTTTGGTAGCTGGTGTTCCTCCCCAACCCCTTTCTTTCCCCAGATTCTTTACCATACTCCTTACATACCCCCCCCCCCCTAAGCTCTCACTCCCCCCCTGTTTTTCTTTTTCCTCTGTCTCGTCTCCTACCCGGGATAGGGCGTCCACATTCGCCAGACACCTCCCCGGACGATGCTCCACTGTGTACTGGAAGGGTTGCAAGGCTAAATACCAGCGCATCAGCCTTCCATTGTTGTTTTTCATTAAATTAAGCCATTTCAGTGGAGCATGATCCGTCACCAACTTAAAGGGGCGACCTTCCAGATAGACTGTACACTCCTGCACCGCCCATCTTATGGCTAGGCACTCCTTCTCTATGGTGGAATAATGGGTCTCATGTGGTAGGAGTTTTCGGCTCAGATACAGAACCGGGTGCTCTGCCTCTTCGTGTTCTTGAGATAGCACTGCCCCTAGCCCCCTACCTGAAGCATCGGTTTGCAGGATAAAAGGTTTTCTGAAATCTACTGCCCTCAACACCGGTTCCTGGCACAAGGCATTCTGCATCCGCTCTAGGGCCCGCAACTCCTCCTCCCCCCATCTCAGCTGATCGGGGTTCCTACCCTTCAACATATCTGTTAAGGGAGTAGCGATTTCGGAAAAGTGAGGGATGAATCGCCTGTAATAGCCCACCATACCCAGGAATCGTCGCAACTGTTTTTTCCGGTTAGGCCGAGGAAATTCTTGTATGCCTTGAACTTTGTTCAATAAAGGCCGCACCTCTCCTCGGCCTACGTTATAGCCTAAGTACTTGACCCTATATTGGGCAAAGCAGCACTTTTTAGGGTTAAGGGTAAGACCCGCCTCCCGTAAAGCTTGCAGCACTGCCCCTACCTGCTTCAAATGGGTGTCCCAGTCCTCACTGTGGATTACCACATCATTCATATACGCTGCCGCATAGGCTTGATGTGGTCTGAGGACTCGGTCAAGCAAGCGTTGGCAGCTGGCCGCAGCGGAATTGAGGCCAAAAGGCAGCCTTTTAAATTGGTATAAGCCCATGGGGGTACTAAAAGCGGTCTTCGCTTGGGCCTCGTGAGACAGGGGGATTTGCCAGTACCCTTTTGTTAAATCTAAAGTAGTCAAATACTGTGCAGCTCCCAACCTGTCCACTAGCTCTTCTATATACGGCATGGGATAAGCATCCGTTTGGGAGATCGTGTTAAGCCGTCTGAAATCAATACAAAATCTGCATTCGCCTTCAGGTTTAGGTACTAACACTACCGGGCTGGACCAAGGACTATGGGACTCCTCAATTACCCCAAAGTCTAACATTTCTTGTACTTGGGTAATGACTTCCCTCCTCTTCATCGGAGAGAGTCTATAAGGCCTTTGCCTTACGATCTTCCCCGGTTCGGTGATTATCTCGTGCTCTATTAAGTGGGTACTCCCCGGACAGGCCGTCAACACATCCTTAAAGCGCTCTAAGAGCCTTCCTATTTCCTTCCTTTTCTCCTGGGGCAACTGGGGATTAACTCCAGGCTCCCCGTGCTTAAAAATCTCCCTAATTTGAGGCCCTAACTCCTCACTCCCCTGTTCCTCCTCACAGGCCTGATACCCTACCCTAGCTACCCAGGGCTTCATTAGATTAACGTGAAATGTTTGTACTCTACCCCTCTCATTCGCCACCTCATAGGTGAGGGGACCGAGTCTCCTCCTTTCCACCCAAGGTCCTTTCCACCGGGCGGAGAATCTATGGGGATCCTCCGAAATTAATATCAAGACCTTATCCCCTGTGTCAAACTCCCTTCCCCGGGTCCCTTTGTCATAGTACCCCTTTTGTTGTTCTTGGCTATGTTCTAGTTGGTCTCGGGCATATTCTTGGATCCTGTCTATCCGGCCCCTTAGATCCTGTAAATACTCCACCACAGTTTTATCTGTCATTTTGGGTGGTACCCAGTGCTCCTGCACTATATCTAACATACCCCTGGGGCGCCTCCCAAACATTAATTCGAAGGGAGAAACCCCTAAGGAGGCTTGCACCTTTTCTCGGTAGGCGTACAACACGAATGGTAACAGCTGGTCCCACCCGGTCCTGTCCGCCCCCAAGGCTCTTTTCAGCATACCCTTTAATGTTCGGTTAAAACGTTCCACCATCCCATTTGTTTGGGGATGGTAAGCCGCCGTACGTATATGTTTTATTCCAAAGGCCTCCCATACCTGCCTCAAGGTCTGCGACATAAAATTGGACCCCCGGTCAGTCAATATTTCTTGGGGGAATCCTACCTCGCAAAAAATTTTTATAAGCTCCCTAGCGATATTCCTCGCTGAAATATTCCTTAAGGGCAAGGCCCATGGATACCGGGTGGCCATGTCCATCACTACTAACACGTAGAGGAACCCTCGCTGTGACCTTGTCACCGGCCCCACGATATCCATGGCCATTCTCCTCCCAGGTTGGTCTACCCTAGGCAGCGGCATTAAAGGGGCTTTTGGCGGGAATCTGTCCGACACCTTTTGACAGTTGGGACAGGATTTACAGTATCTTTCGACCTCCCCATAAATCCCTGGCCAATAAAATCGGGCCAATATTTGGTTTAGTGTAGCTTGGGAGCCCTTATGCCCTCCCAAGGGATGATCATGGGCCAACCTTACTACCAGAGAACGGAATGCCCGGGGTACCACTAGCTGTTTCCCTCCCCCCGTGTCCTCCCAGCTAGGCACCTTCCTATACAATATATTCCCGTCCACCATGAACCCGGAGGCTGCCTGGCCCTCCCCCTGGCGGGCCCTCTTCCACGCATACTCCAGAGTAGGGTCTGTGGCCTGCTCTCGGTGAAATTGGGGAAACTGTTCCCTCAATTCCTCCGGGACCACCGGCAGGTAGCTTTCCCTCTGTACCCTCTGAAGAGCCTCCCTTCTATCCTTCTGTTCCTTTCTTTTCACGGTCTTCCCTTTCCTTTCTCGGCCTGGATCCCCCAGGACCTCGCCTTGAAAAGGAAAAACATCCCCGAGGTCCTCTCCGCCCCTATCTGCCTCCCGGCTAGACTGAGCTCTGGTGGTAACCAACACTGTTTTCCCCCCCATACATTCCCTAAACTGGGGCCAATCCCTTCCTAAGATCATCTTTTGGGGTAATCTGGGCAGAATAGCCACCGCCAGCTTTACGTCCCCCAGGGGTCCCTGTAAGTTGACCCTGTGGAGGGCATAAGGCGTCTTAGCCCCATGAATACATTGTATGGCCACTCTTCCTTCATAGATCTCCCCCACCCGAGGTCTCCTCCTCCGTATCTGTTCCCAGAGCCCTCTAGAGATCATGGATTGATCTGCGCCTGAGTCTAGTATTGCCGTAACGGGTATCCCTTCTACCTTAACCTGAGTCAAGTACCGGGGCATACCCTCTTCTTCCAGATGCGAGATCCATCCCTCTCGCCACGGGCAATCTCTTTTTAAATGTCCAGCACTACCACACTTAAAACACACCCTGTTCCCAAAAGGGGCAGCCTTTTTACTCGGGCCTGCAACTACCTCGGACTTCCTACCCCAAGTCGGGGTCTCTGGCTTGCTGAGGGAGATTTTGGGGGGCCCCTCTTTCTCTATCACCCGGGCCTTTCCTCCTTCCAGCCCTGGGGTACCCCACTGCTGGGCCTCGAGGTAGCACTCTAATCCAGCCGTCACCCCCTCCACCGTCTTACATCCCCTCTTTATTAATTCAGCCCTAATTCCTTCGGGTAGCCCCTGAAGGAATTGCTCTACCACCAATTCCTGCAATACCTCTTGCATGCTATGTTGCTCGGGCTCCAGCCATTTTTTTACTAAATCCATAAGTTTATTTGCTACGGCCCTAGGGGGGGTACCCTTCTCCCATTTTGTGGCCCTAAACTTGCGACTGTAAGCTTGGGTACTGAGGCCATATCGGTCTTTAATAGCCTCTTTCAGTCTTGCATAATTGGCAGCATCTCCAGGAGATAAATCCCTAAAGGCTGCCAATGCCTCCCCTGACAAGGAAGGCACTAACCTCATAGCCCATTGCTCTCCTGGCCACCCCGCCGCCCCAGCCACCCTTTCAAATGCCGTTAAAAAATCGTCCACATTATCTTGTTCTGACAATTTTCCCCAGTTAAGTGAATGTAGGGATACAGGTCCTACCGCTCCTCCTGCTCCGATCCCTTGTCCATTAGTTCCTGCTCCCTCCTCCCGGGGAGTAGCCGCTCCTCTCTGAAAAAAATCCTGCAGCATGTGCAGTACGGGTTGCTGTTGATCGCGAGCGGCGGTCAGGGAGTCTTCGACTATTTTGGCGGTCAGCTCCTGTTGTTTTTGAAATTGCATAGTCATCCATCCGAAAATCTCCTTGGGGTCCATCTCGAGGCCGGCACTCCCCCGGAACTCCAGATGGGTCTGCGCCTTTTCCCCGCGCTGGCCCTCCCGAGGGGCTTCTCCCTCCGTCTGATCCCAGTCTCCTCGCTAGCGACAGGTCCTGCAGAAAGATCCCACCACTGCCACCATCTGTAGAAAGGACCCTGATAGTCCTCAGTGCAGAGCCCTTTTCCTCTATTGTCTCACTTCCTTAGGAGTCTTTCCACTCACAACCCAGCTCCCTGGGGAGACAGACTGTTTCCAGCACCCTTTTAATTTACAGCAAGGCTTTTAAACACAGTCCACTTGCAGCAGGGCCTTTCCAAACCCGGCCCCCAAATGTAGCCTGGCTTTTCAAACACAGTCCCAAGAAAATAGCAAGGCTTTTAAACACAGTCCACTTGCAGCAGGGCCTTTCCAAACACAGCCCTAAAGGTAGCCTGGCTTTTCAAACACAGTCCCAAGAAAATAGCAAGGCTTTTAAACCCAGTCCACTTGCAGCAGGGCCTTTCCAAACACAGCCCCAAATGTAGCCTGGCTTTTCAAACACAGTCCCAAGAAAGTAGCAAGGCTTTTAAACACAGTCCACTTGCAGCAGGGCCTTTCCAAACCCAGCCCCAAATGTAGCCTGGCTTTTCAAACACAGTGCCAAGAAAATAGCAAGGCTTTTAAACACAGTCCACTTGCAGCAGGGCCTTTCCAAACACAGCCCTAAGGTAGCCTGGCTTTTCAAACACCGTCCTAAGAAAATAGCAAGGCTTTTCGCAGGCTCAAAGCCTCCGGGTCCCACCCTCTGGGTCAGCCTTTTCTCCTGACCTCCTCCCGCTTGACCCGGACAGCCCACTATACCTCCTGTTCTGACTGAGTCAGAGCCAACAGCTCCATCGGTTCCTCAGGTACCTCCTCTGGCTCCCCTTCTTCCATTGCCTCTGGCTCCACCTCTCCTCTCTCCTCTGGAGCCCAGTCCATTTTCTCCTCTCTCCCCTCCCCCTGCAGCTGAATCCCTTTTCCCTCATTAACCGGGTTCGGGCTTTGTTCTTTCCCCACCCCTTTTTTCCACCACCACCTTTTCCACCAAGGTAGAGCTTCAGCTTTCTCCCTTTTTGGTTGGCCCCCTTTTGGAGCCTCTGGGCGGTGCACCCTATTTCTCCCCCTTATCAGGTGCTCTCCTGGGGCTTTCTGGGACTTGTAGTGTTCTACTCTTATGTCCCTTTTTGGCAGGCTCGGAACCCCCACCGTGTCATCTTTCCCTTTTTGGTAGCTGGTGTTCCTCCCCAACCCCTTTCTTTCCCCAGATTCTTTACCATACTCCTTACAATATAAAGTATCTTGTTGGGCAGACTGGATGGACTGTACAGGTCTATCTGCCATCATTTACTATGTTACTATGTAAGTCAGTCTTCTGTAACAGCTTTAAGCATAAATATGCACCATCTGCTGGCCAAATAGGAGAAATACACTTCATACATAATGCAGGAAAATATCCAATACATTTTACAGGCTTAAAACACTGTTTCTTCACAAGGACCTTGCAAGACTGGGAGACTAGGCATCTAAATGGCAGATGACATTTATTGTGAGCAAGTGCAAAGTGATGCATGTGGGAATGATGAACTCGAACTATAGGTACGTAATGCAAGGTTCCACATTAGGAGTCACCGACTAGGAAAGAGATCTAGGTGTCGTCATTGATGATATGTTGAAACCCTCTGCTAATGTGCAGCGGCAGCTAAGAAAGCAAATAGAATTATTATTATTATTAGGAAAGGAATGGAAAATGAAAATGAAGGCATTATAATGCCTTTGTATTGCTCCATGGTGCGACTGCATCTCGAATATTGTGTGCAATTCTGGTCACTGCATCTCAAAAAAGATATAGTAGAATTAGAAAAGTACAGAAAAGGGTGACAAAAATTATAAGGGGATGGGACGACTTCCCTATGTGAAAAGGCAAAAGTGGCTAGGGCTCTTCAGTGTGGAGAAGACAGCTGAGGGGGAGATATGATTGAGGTCTAAAAAAATGAGTGGAATGGAACGGATAGACGTGAATCGCTTGTTCACGCTTTCCAAAAATACTATGACTAGAGGGCATGCAATGAAGCTACAAAGTAGTAAATTTAAAATAAATCAGAGGAAATATTTCTTCACTCAATGTGTAATTAAACTCTGGAATTTGTTGCCAGAGAATGTAGTAAAAGCAGTTAGCTTAGCAGGTTTTAAAAAAGTTTGGCTAGCTTCCTAAAAGAAAAGTCCATAAGCCATTATTAAAATTACTTGGGGAAATCCACTGCTTATTTGTAGGATAAGCACCATAAAATGAATTCTACTGTTTTGGGATCTTGCCAGGTACCTGTGACCTGGATTGGGCTTGATGGACCTTTGGTCTGTCCTAGTATGGCAATACTTCTGTAATTATATACAATATTTATTTATTTTTATTCGTTCTTGTATCCCACATTATCCAAAAACAAGCTTTGGTTCACTGTGGTTTACAATTATCAGAAGGTGTTACATTCTTTTGTAATTGACATTATATTGCAATCAGTGTTTGACATTTGTATCATAAGTTATTAGCCATACAGTTTCTTGAAGAGATACGTTTTTAGACCTTTCCTGAACATTAGATACTCATTAATGTTTCTTATTCTATTTGCAGCCAGTGCTCAGCTTTCAGAAGAGGAGTAACTTGGTCAAATCTTCTCTTACTAGTATTTTAATAGTGCTTTTGTTTTGGATTTAAGCTGCAGCCTATTTTCTCACAAGCAACGAAAGACAGTCGTTAATTTGGAATTAAGTAGTGTGAAATTGTGAAATTTGTGGGGATCAAAAATAGCCAGAATCTATATATTCTCTGCATAAGTATAGTGTTAATTCCAGTTGCCAAGGTTACTATAAAGATGTTTTAAAACGAGGCCTATGAGGGAACCTTGAGGTACTCCACAGTGTTGACTGAAAGTGTCCAACACAGTGTCCTACCAGATGACCCTATGCATTCTCCTTATGAGGTATGAATTAAACCACTGCCTCACCTTGATAGCGGGGATGGGACGACTTCCCTATGAAGAAAGATTAAGGAGGTTTGGGCTATTCAGCTTGGAGAAGAGACGGCTGAGGGGAGACATGATAGAGGTATATAAAATAATGAGTGGAGTGGAACAGGTGGATGTGAAGTGTCTGTTCACGCTTTACAAAAATACTAGGACTAGGGGGCATGCGATGAAACTACAGTGTAGTAAATTTAAAACAAATCGGAGAAAGATTTTCTTCACCCAACGTATAATTAAACTCTGGAATTCGTTGCCGGAGGAAGTGGTGAAGGCGGTTAGCTTAGCAGAGTTTAAAAAGGGGTTGGACGGTTTCCTAAAGGACAAGTCCATAAACCGCTACTAAATGGACTGGGGAAAAAAATCCACAATTCGAGGAATAACATGTATAGAACGTTTGTACGTTTGGGAAGCTTGCCAGGTGCCCTTGGCCTGGATTGGCCGCTGTCGTGGACAGGATGCTGGGCTCGATGGACCCTTGGTCTTTTCCCAGTATGGCATTACTTATGTACTTATGAATAGCCTAATGGTTTGTGCAGCGGGCTTTGATCCTGGCAACCAGGGTTCAGTTCAATGAAATTACAGAACATGTAGACAAACATGGTTTAATGGGACAGAGTCAGCGTGCGTTCAGCCGAGGGAAGTCTTGCCTCACCAATTTGCTTCATTTCTTTGAAGGTGTGAATAAACATGTGGATAAAGGTGAGCTGGTTGATGTAGTGTATCTAGATTTTCAGAAAGCTTTTGATAAACTTCTTCATGAGAGACTACTGAGAAAATTAGAGAGTCATGGGATAGGAGGCAAGGTTCTGGTGTGAATTAGGAATTGGTTATTGGATAGAAAACAGAGGGCAGGGTTAAATGGTCATTTCTTTAAATGGAGGAGGGCGAAGAGTGGAGCGCTATTTATCATATTTATAAATGATATGGAAAGCAGAATGACGAGTTCTGATTTGCAGATGATACAAAACTATTCAAGGTTGTTAAAAACATGTGCGGACTGTGAAAAATTGCAGGAAGATCTTAGGAAATTGGAAGACTGGGCATCCAAATGGAAGATGAAATTTAATGTGGACAAGTGCAAGGTGATGCACATTGGAAAGAAAAATCCGAATCAGTTAGTTACCTGATGCTAGTTTCCACCTTGGGGGTCAGCACTCAAGAAAAAGATCTGGGTGTCGTTACAGGTGTTACGCTGAAATCTTCTGCTCAGTGTGTGACTGTGGCCAAAAAAGCAAACAGGATGCTAGAAATTATTAGGAAAGGGGTGGTGAATAAGACCGAAAATACTGTAATGCCTTTGTATTGCTCCATGGTGCATCCGGACCTTGAGTATTGCTTTCAGTTCTGGTCGCCGCATCTCAAAAAAGATATAGCGGAATTAGAACAGGTTCAAAGAAGAGCGACTAAAATGATAAAGGGGATGGAACTCCTCTCATATGAGGAAAGGCTAAAGAGGTTAGGGCTCTTCAGCTTGGAAAAGAGACAGATGAGGGGAGATATGGTTGAGGTCTACAAAATCCTGAGTGGTGTAGAAGTAAATCGATTTTTTTTTTACTGATTCCAAAAGTACAAAGACTAGGGGACATGCGAGTAAGTTACATGGCAGTACTTTTAAAACAAATAGGAGGAAATATTTTTTCACTTAACGAATAGTTAAGCTCTTTAACTCTTTGCCGGAGGATGTCTTAACCGGTTAGTGTATCTGGGTTTAAAAAAGATTGGGACAAATTCCTGGAGGAAAAGTCCATAGTCTGCTATTCAGACAGACATGAGAAGCAACTGCATGCCCTGGGATTTGTAGTATGGAGTGTTACCACGATTTGGGTTTCTGCCAGGTACTTGTGAGGCCTTTAGGGACGGAGAAAGTACCTGCATATAATGTGCACTGCAAAGGTGAAATTGGTAGCCTAGTGGTTAGAGCCACCTCCCCACTCCCCCCGTTTTCTATTTCTGTTGATGGCTCTCTCATTCTCCCTGTCTCCTCAGCTCGAAACCTTGGGGTCATCTTTGACTCTTCTCTCTCCTTCTCTGCTCATATCCAGCAGATTGCCAAGACCTGTCGTTTCTTTCTTTAACAACATCCGTAAAATCCGCCCCTTTCTTTCCGAGCACTCTACCAAAACCCTCATCCACACCCTTGTCACCTCTCGTTTAGACTACTGCAATCTGCTTCTTGCTGGCCTCCCACTTAGTCACCTCTCCCCTCTCCAGTCGGTTCAAAACTCTGCTGCCCGTCTCGTCTTCTGCCAGGGTCGCTTTACTCATACTACCCCTCTCCTCAAGTCCCTTCACTGGCTCCCTATCCGTTTTCGCATCCTGTTCAAACTTCTTCTACTAACCTATAAATGTACTCACTCTGCTGCTCCCCAGTATCTCTCCACACTCGTCCTTCCCTTCACTCCTTCCCGTGCACTCCGCTCCATGGATAAATCCTTCTTATCTGTTCCCTTCTCCACCACTGCCAACTCCAGACTTCGCGCCTTCTGTCTCGCTGCACCCTACGCCTGGAATAAACTTCCTGAGCCCCTACGTCTTGCCCCATCCTTGGCCACCTTTAAATCTAGACTGAAAGCCCACCTCTTTAACATTGCTTTTGACTCGTAACCACTCGCCTCCACCTACCCTCTTCTCTTCCTTCCCGTTCACATTAATTGATTTGATTTGCTTACTTTATTTATTTTTTGTCTATTAGATTGTAAGCTCTTTGAGCAGGGACTGTCTTTCTTCTATGTTTGTGCAGTGCTGCGTACGCCTTGTAGCGCTATAGAAATGCTAAATAGTAGTAGTAGTAGAGCACCAGTCTTGACATTCAGAGGTGGCCGGTTCAAATCCCACTGCTGCTCCTTGTCATCTTGGGCAAGTCAGTTAACCCTCCATTGCCTCAGGTACAAAATTAGATTGTGAGCCCTCCAGGGACAGAGAAATGTTCAGTGTACCTGAATAGAACTCACTGAGCTACTTCTGATAAAAGGTGTGAGAAAAATATAATTAACTAATAGTTGTATTATTACCTCCCATTTCTGAACCCTTATCAAAAGATGATGGTCCACCAAACTGAAGGCAACACACAGATCTAAAGATCAAAGCACAGTTTTATTCTGATCTATGGCCCCTTCAGTGGTTGGCAACATATTGCTAATTCTTTACTATAATCCATATGAAAATCTGTGATTTGGATCTACTACAATAAGAAAGTTTTCTATAAACAATACCTTAACAGCAGTGTGTACATATACAATAGAGTATATTAATACTAGCCGTTAAGCCCGTAAAAACGGGTGAGTATTGCAGCCCTCCTCACTCCCCTGGCCTCACCCCGTCCACCGATCCTCACCCCCCCATATCCAGCGACCCTCCTCTTTCCCTTGGCCTCCCCCCCTCCCCCCAATTTCAGCAACCATGGCCTCTCCCCCCTGCCCTCCCCCCCATGTCCAGCTACCCTCATCGCCGCCGCTCCCTCCCCCCTCCGTGCCGGGCCCCCTGCAGTGACCTGACAGCGCCTCTCACCTCCGTGTGAAAGCGCTACAGGCAGCAGCAGATCGCTCTGCTGCTGCCTGCAGCGCTTCCACATGGAGGTGAGAGGCGTTGTCAGGTCAGTGCAGGGGGTCCGATAACGGAGGGGGGAGGGTGGAGGTTGTTTCGCGTGATGTTCCTTTCCAGGCGGCAGCGGCGGCGTCCGACAATTCAACTCCGTTTCCCTCTCTCTTCCACCCTCTGACGTCATGACGTCTTGACGCGAGGGCGGGGCAGAGAGGGAAGTCTGTTCTGCACGTTTGCAAGTGAGTACGGTCACTTGCCGTTTATATGTTTGATTTATAAGTGAAAGTAGTTTCTCTGATAATCCAAGCTGTGGTGAACCACCCTCTCGGTTCCACAGGCTATACAAACTTCAGTGAACAAGCCCAGGAAGGGCCTTCATTCAAAAATCCAGATACATCCTCAAATAAACCAGTGGCTGTATTTAGTAAAGTACTTCTATAACTATTAATGCAAATATTTATTTCTTCTCTGTATTTATTTGATCTCAATAAAAAAATGAAAACTAGGAGGAAAAGACCTACTTTAGACCTTAAACCATATTTCTGGAACAAAATATTTCCTGTGTGTGTGGTCGGTTGAACAAGTCATCATTGGTCTAAAAACCTCATTTCCACCATTGTTGAACAAACCAAAAAATAAGCATTTTTATTAACAATAATTATATCATTCAACAACTGTATATGGTGAAGTATTACTTAGCTTGAAATGATCGTCAACTGCTGTCTTATGTCTAAACGATGTAGAAACTGTAGACTCTTAGGTAGAGGTCCCTATGGGGACCCGTTTCACTGTAGCTTCATCCGGAGACCTCCCCCTTTTATAATAACGATCTAAAATTCAAAGAATACTTTCATATAAAAAGAAAGTTAAGCAAAACAGAGAAAATGAACTTGCTCTAAAGAGAAAACATGCGCCTCTTATGCCTCGTACTATGTACCTCGTGTAGCCCCGGTGTCGACCTGCCACCCAAGCTGGCACCCCCTCGACGTCGGTGGAGGAAGCTTCGCCAGAGTCGAGGTAGGAACAGACTCCTCAACACCCCTCTCAAGGACATAGCTACTCAAGAGTTGAGGCAGGCTCGGTCTCAGTCCTCCCACGAGGAGTTTCTGACCGACGTCAATGAGGAACACTCATGGGAGTCAGAGGAGGATCCACAGTACTTCTCCTTAGATGAGTCCTATGATATCCCCTCAGAACCCCCTCTCCACTTGAAAGGAGAAATTCTCTGCTGGAGAGCCTTTCATTCTTTTCTTTTATGTGGAAGTAGAGGATGAGTACAGGGCTAAGATGCTTGAGGTCCTGTACTACATGTCTCCTCCTATTGAGGATGTGATTGTCACTCTCCACGAGGTACCCCAGGAAGTCCTCAGTTGGGACTGGGAGTCCCCTCTGTTGCTCCCTGTCATGCCCAAGAAGTTTGACACCCAGTACCAGATCACTTCGTTTTGAATGGCCTCTGTTGCTTCACAACTCCATGGTGGTGGAGTCCACTCTCAAGACAACCAGAATTTCTAGAGACTGTTCCTCGGCGCCCCCAGGAAGAGAAGCTAGGACCTTGGACTCTTTTGGGAGGAAGTTGTTCCAGGCAATGCTCATGTCCCGTATACAATCATACCAGCATCTATTTGTGTGACTCGGTGCACAAGTTGATGGACTTGGCAGACTCTCGCCCACTGGAGCAGGCCAAGTCAGTGCACCAGTTGACCAAGCAGCAGAAGGTGTGTCAAATTGTTGGCCAGGGGCGCCTATGACACTTTCAATGTGGCTTCTAGGATCTCTGCTCAAAGTATAGCAATGCGCCGACTCTCATGGCTGCGTGTTTCTGACTTGGAGTAGTCAGTTCAGCAGAGGTTGGCAGATTGCCCCATGCCAGGTGGATAATCTTTTTGGAGAGAATCTAGCTCTGAATTATCTTCTTACCTATATAATATTATAATTACATTGCATATCTTTGTTTTATTTATCAATAATTCAAAACCATAATCGGTTGGGCCGCTGGATGACAGAGGGGTAAAAGGGGTGATCAAGGAAGATAAAGATGTAGCGGAGAGATTGAATGAATTCTTTGTTTCGGTCTTCACTGAGGAGATTTGGGTGGGATACCGGTGTTGGAAATGGTATTTCAAGCGGACGAGTCGAAGAAACTTACTGACTTCACAGTAAACCTGGAGGACGTAATGGGGCAGTTCAACAAACTGAAGAGTAGCAAATCTCCAGGACCAGATGGTATTCATCCTAGAGTACTGATAGAACTGAAAAATGAGCTTGTGGAGCTACTGTTAGTGATATGCAATTTATCTTTAAAATCGAGCGTGGTACCGGAAGATTGGAGGGTGGCCAATGTAACGCCGATTTTAAAAAAGGCTCCAGGGAGATCCGGGAAATTATAGACCGGTGAGTCTGACGTCGGTGCCGGGAAAATGGTAGAGGCTATTATCAAAAATAAAATTACAGAGCAATCCAAGGACATGGATTACTGAGACTGAGTCAGCACGACTTTTGTGTGGGGAAATCTTGCCTGACCAATTTACTTCAATTTCTTTGAAGGAAGTAAACAAACATGTGGACAAAGGGGAGCCGGTTTGATATCGTGTATCTGGATTTTCAAAAGGCGTTTTGACAAGGTACTTCATGAAAGGCCACAGAGGAAATTGGAGGGTCATGGGATAGGAGGAAATGTCCTATTATGGATTAAAAACTGGTTGAAGGATAGGAAACAGAGAGTGGGGTTAAATGGGCAGTATTCACAATGGAGAAGGGTAGTTAGTGGGGTTCCTCAGGGGTCTGTGCTAGGACCGCTGCTTTTTAATATATTATAAATGATTTAGAGATGAGAGTAACTAGCGAGGTAATTAAATTTGCTGATGACACAAAGTTATTCAAAGTTGTTAACTCGCAACAGAATTGTGAAAAATTACAGAAGGACCTTACGAGACTGGGAGACTGGGCGGCTAAATGGCAGATGACGTTTAATGTGAGCAAGTGCAAGGGTGATGCATGTGGGAAAAAAAGAACCCGAATTATAGCTACTTCATGCAAGGTTCCACGTTAGGAGTTATGGACAAGAAAGGGATCTGGGTGTCGTCGTCGATAATACACTGAAACCTTCTGCTCAGTGTGCTGCTGCAGCTAGGAAAGCAAATAGAATGTTGGGTATATTAGGAAAGGTATGGAAAACAGGTGTGAGGATGTTATAATGCCGTTGTATCGCTCCATGGTGCGACCGCACCTTGAGTATTGTGTTCAGTTCTGGTCGCCGCATCTCAAGAAATCATTTATAAATATATTAAAAAGCAGGCTTAATGTGTCTTACATAATACCGTGAAGGCATTCCCCAAATCCTGTACGGGATAGGTACAAAATGTTGTATTGGGATAGGGAAGATAAGATTCAATCAAGTTGGGTTGAGGTAAAAGAGTTCATCAATGTCCAATACGATCTTTAGTAGTGAAGTGTTGCAGGGTTGTCATTTAAGTTGGGTCATTCGGATATGCCCTTCTGAATAGGTGAGTCTTTAAGGACTTTCTGAATTTTAGGTAATCATAAGTTGTTTTCACCACTTGTGGCAATGCGGAACCTATGTAACAGAAGTTGGACGCGTGGGTTGTCTTGTATTTTAGTCCTTTGCAATTTGGGTAATGGAGATTCAGGTAAGACCGTGATGAACTGGTACTATTTCTGATTGGGAGATTGACTAGGTCAATCGTGTAATCTGGGACTACTCCATAGATAATCTTATGGACTAAGGTGCAGATTTTGAAAGAGATGCGTTGTTTTTGATAGGAAGCCAGTGCAATTGTTCACGGAGGTGGTGTGGCATTTTGGAATCGTGTCTTACCAAAAATCAATCTGGCTGCTGTGTTTTGTGCGTTTGGAGTTTCCTTGTGAGTTGTTCCTTACATCCTTCATAGATTCCATTACAGTAATCAACGTGGCTTAATACCATTGATTGAATTAGATTGCGGAAAACATCTCTTGGGAAGAAAGGTTTTAAACACTTGAGTTTCCACATTGAATGAAACATTTTCTTTACGGTGGAGTTGACTTGGGACTCAAGTGTAAGATTCTATCAATAATGACACCTAGTATTTTGAGACAATCCGAGATGGGAATGGAATGCTCTGGATAAGGTTGTGGGTTTGTAATTGTTGTACTGGGATGAGAGGATAAGGCAATATTGGGGTAATTGAAATAAAGTATAATTGTACAAAATGTAATGGTAGTGATAGAGGTTTGTTTTTTTTAAACCAGTGATAGAAATATAGCCAGATTGTATTGTGGTTTGGGAACAGCTGACTTTTTTTTTGCTGAGGTTTTTCTACAATACTTTGTGTATGTTTTAATTTGTAGTATCGGTGCTCCATTTCATTCTTACTTGGAGCAAATTTTATTCTTTGATTTCAGTAACTTAAATATCCTATCATCATGTTGCCCAAATGTCTTTCTAATTTCTGTTAGCATTTCGTTGTCTCTTTATCCTAGCCATATGGATGCTGTAGTCTTCTCAGTCTCTTGTCTTGTCCTCCCTCTGTCCATGTGCAGCATTTCCCCTCTCAAAGGGTCATGGTACAACCAAAGCAGTTTTACATTTATTGCATATAGGTACTTTCTCTGTCCATGGGCAACGGGAGGGTTTAGCTTCCCGGTTTCTCAGCCCACTGCACAACCATTAGGCTACTCCCCCAGTCCATCTCTCTTCCTGTCCTCTCCATCCATTTCCTGCATATCCCAATTTTCCCACCATGTCACAATCCCCCCTGCCTTTCCCCCTTTCTCTGTCATCCATTCTCTTTCTGTCCGCATCTTTCTCATGCATTATATTTTAGAATGAGTTTTAGTGGGAATTTAGCTGCTAGCTTTCTTGAATTTTCTGATACTTGAGTGGGGAGTGGACAGTCCATTGTTTTGGACTAGATTACTGAAATGCACTACCAGTTTAGCACACACTAACACTATTAATGAACATTACCAGTAAATAGGTCCCATTTCTTAAAATGAGACATATGGTAAATAACGCATGTTATATTTTTATATATATATTTTTTTATTTTGTACCCCGCGCTTTCCCACTCATGGCAGGCTCAATGCGGCTTACATGGGGCAATGGAGGGTAAGTAAATTGCCCAGAGTCACAAGGAGCTGCCTGTGCCTGAAGTGGGAATCGAACTCAGTTCCCCAGGACCAAAGTCCACCACCCTAACCACTAGGCCACTCCTCCACTGTTGCTACTATTTGAGATTCTACATGGAATGTTGCTATTCCACTAGCAACATTCCATGTAGAAGTCGGACCTTGCAGATCACCAATGTGGCCGCCTAGGCTTCTGCTTCTGTGAGTTCTGACGTCCTGCACATACGTGCAGGACGTCAGACTCACAGGAAACAGAAGCCTGCGCAGCCTTCTACATGGAATGTTGCTAGTGGAATAGCAACATTCCATGTAGAATCTCCAATAGTAGCAACATTCCATGTAGAATCTCCAATAGTATCTATTTTATTTTGTTACATTTGTACCCTGCACTTTCCCACTCATGGCAGGCTCAATGCGGCTTACATGGGGCAATGGAGGGTTAATGGAGGGTTAAGTGACTTGCCCAGAGTCACAAGGAGCTGCCTGTGCCTGAAGTGGGAAGTGAACTCAGTTCCTCAGGACCAAAGTCCACCACCCTAACCACTAGGCCACTCCTCCACTGTTGCTACTATTTGAGATTCTACATGGAATGTTGCTATTCCACTAGCAACATTCCATGTAGAAGTCGGACCTTGCAGATCACCAATGTGGCCGCGCAGGCTTCTGCTTCTGTGAGTCTGACGTCCTGCACGTACTCAGACTCACAGAAACAGAAGCCTGCGCAGCCTTCTACATGGAATGTTGCTAGTGGAATAGCAACATTCCATGTAGAATCTCCAATAGTAGCAACATTCCATGTAGAATCTCCAATAGTATCTATTTTATTTTTGTTACATTTGTACCCTGCGCTTTCCCACTCATGGCAGGCTCAATGCGGCTTACATGGGGCAATGGAGGGTTAATGGAGGGTTAAGTGACTTGCCAGAGTCACAAGGAGCTGCCTGTGCCAGCAGTGGGAATCGAACCCAGTTCCCCAGGACCAAAGTCCACCACTCTAACCACTAGGCCACTCCTCCACATGTTAATATTTTAGCTAGCACCGTCTGATAAATCAAGCCCCTTTTTCTGCTATTTATGCTTTGTATTTGTGTTGTTCTGTTTGTGATTATATATTGGGTGCATTATGATCTTACACTGTAGGTCTATTATTTATTTTTTTTTAAGAAGAGGGCAACCTATAAACAAAAGTGTATTGTAATGTAATTCAATATGTCTTTTATTGAATCCACCTACGCTGTTAGATATATTTTTCTGGCCCTTTATTTTTGCTTTCTTTGTCTGTTTATTTCTAACATTGAAATACCTATATGCTATCCATAGGTTTCTATTTTTTATTTGGGTTTAGCTCATGCCCTTTTCTGGGGTAACTGAAAAGGAGTTTTTTTGTTTTTTCTCTTTTCAGGTTTGAAGTTCAGTTTATTCTATCAGAGCCAACAGATGATGGACCGGGAAACGGGGAAATATTTCAATACCTCTTTCTTACAGAGTTTCTTAAAAGAAGCCATGAAGAATCAAGGAGTGCTCGTTTGCATTTGTGGCCAACCACTTCACTGAACAAGGAATAAGGTGGCATTCAAATAAGTTTGGCAAAGGTTTTGAATTACACATTTATATTGCTGGATCCTTTTATGCTTATTACTGTGGAGTTCCATGTAATTCTAGTGTCTTTTCACTGTGTAAAGAGGAAAAATAGATATAGAGGGGCATAATCGAACGGCGCCGGCCATCTATTTGGCCGGCGCCACAAAGAGCAATCCCGAACCGTACTATCGAAAAGATGGCCCGGCCATCTTTCGTTTCGATAATACGGTTGGGGCCGGCCTAAATGTCAGAGATGGCCGGGTTGAGATGGCCAGCATCGGTTTTCGCCGATAATGGAAAACTAATGCCGGCAATCTCAAACCCGGCCAAATCCAAGGCATTTGGTCATGGGAGGGGCCAGCATTTGTAGTGCACTGGCACCTCTCACATGCCAGGACCACCAACTGTGCACCCTAGGGGGCACTGTAGTGGACTTCAAAAATTGGTCCCAGGTGCATAGCTCCCTTACATTGGGTGGTGAGCCCCCCAAATCCCCCCAAACCCACTCCCCACAACTCTACACCAGTACCATAGCCCTAAGGGGGTGAAGGGGGGCACCTACATGTGGGTACAGTGGGTTGGGGGGGGGGTTAGAGGGCTCCCATTTACCACCACAAGTGTAACAGGTGGGGGGGGGGATGGGCCCTGGGTCCACCTGCCTGAAGTGCACTGCACCCACAAAAAACTGCTCCAAGGACCTGCATACTGCTGTCATGGAGCTGGGTATGACATTTCAGGCTGGCAAAAAATTGTTTTTTTTTTTTTTTTTTTGGGTGGGAGAGGGTTGGTGACCACTGGGGGGGAGTAAGGGGAGGTCATCCCTGATTCCCTCCGGTGGTCATCTGGTCAATTGGCACACTTTTTTGAGGCTTGGTCCTAAAAATAACTGGACCAAGTGAAGCTGGTGAAATGCTCGTCAGAGCTGGCCATCTTTTTTCCATTATCGGCCGAAGCCGGCCATCTCATAACCACGCCCCCGTCCCGCCTTCCATACCCTTCCGAACGCCGCCTTGAACTTTGTCGGCTCTGTGATGGAAAGTAGTTGGAGCTGGCCAAAATCGGCTTTCCATTATACCGATTTGGCCGGCTTCAGGAGATAGCCGGCTATCTCCAGATTTGTGTCAGAAGAATGGCCGGCGATCTCTTCGAAAATAAGCTGGATAGTGTCCTCATCTGAAAAATTCAGAATTGAAGATAGCACTTGCTGTGTGCTGGAATATGACACTTTTTGACCTGCATTGCTTAAAGTAGGAATCGTATATCAGTAATGAACTAGGGGATGTAAATGAAATTTGAATATACGAAAGACTATAAGAGTTACCCATACTGGGACTGACTGAAGGTCCATCAAACCCAGTATCCTGTTTCCATTAGTGGTCAATCCAGGTCACAAGTACCTGGCAAGATTCAGAAAGAGTGTAACATAATGGCTTATGAACTTTTTTTTTTTTTTTCTTTTTTTAGGAAAGTATCCAAACCTTTTTTTTTTTTTAAACCTTGCTAAGCTAACTGCTTTTACCACATTCAGTATCAACGAATTCCAGAGTTTAATTACATGTTGAGTGAAGAAATATCCACTCTGTATTTTATAGACCTCTATTAGTCTCTACTCGACGCTGAAGAGCCCTAGGGGCTCATTTTCAAGCACTTAGCCTTCCAAAGTTCCATAGGTTTCTATGGAACTTTGGAAGGCTAAGTGCTTTGAAAATGTGCCTCCTAGCATCTTTAGCGTTTCCTCATAGGGAAATCATCCCCATCCCTTATTATTTTCGTTGCTCTTCTCTGTATTCTTTTCTAATCCCGCGATATCTTTTTTGAGATGTGATGGCCAGGAATTGCACACGGTATTTGAGATGCAGTCACACCACGAGAATACGAGGCATTATAGCATTCTGATTTTTGTTTTTCATTCCTTTCCTAATAATTCCTAACATTCTATTTGCTTTCTTAGCTGCCTCGCACACTGAGTAGAGGGTTTCAATGTATCATCAACAATTTACATGTAGATCCTTTTCCTGGGTGTGACTCCTAATGTTGAACTTTGCATCGTGTAGCTATAGTTTGGGTTCCTCTTTTGTACATGCATCACTCTGCAGTTGCTCACATTAACGTCATCTGCCATTTAGACGCCCAGTCTCCCAGTCTCGTAAGATCCTCTTGTAATTTTTCACAATTCCACTTACGATTTAACAACTTAAATAACTTGTCATCAACAGCCACTATCTACCCTTCTCCATTGAGAATACCGACCATTTAGCTCTACTCCTCCTTTTCCATCTTTAGCTATTTCTTAATCCAACATAGGACACTACCTCCTATCCCGTGACTTTCTAATTTTCTCGGGAGTCATTCGTACGGAATATGCAGAACTTTGGTGTTCTTCAAATCTCATTTGTCAAATGGCATTCTTTTCAAAATCATCTACTCAGTATCGCTCGGTTCAGCTTTATCCACCCCTTCAAAAAAATGTAATAGATAGTGAGGGAAGATTTCCCTTGACTGAATCCATGTTGGCTTTGAGGCATATTTTCAAAGCAGTTAGACTTACAAAGTTATGTGGAGGGGCATTTTCGATATGACGTCTAAGTCTAATTTGGACGTTGTACAGAAAACGTCCAAAACCAGAACAGGAAAGAAGGTCATTTTCAAAAAAGAAAAACGTCTATCTTTTTTTTTTTTTCTGAAAATGCTATGGATGTTTTATATTTTGGACGTTTGTAGTCCCAAAACTGCCATTGACTTATACATGAGATCGACTTGTAGTCGAGTATATACAGTATGTAAGGGGTCCCATTTTTTTTTTTCAGACACCATGTATATTGGACCAGCTCTTTTCTCCATTGGCTAAGAAGGATAAAATGGTGCACATACTTATGAAAGTGTCGTTGAAAACGACCGTCCTATCAGTGTGGAGTACACGTTGCTTACATCAAGAGGATCTGAGGGCCTTTTTAGACTGTGATATAAAATAACATGAAAAGTTCACTCAAGCATTTTCAAATTAATACACAATATTTTTTTAAAAATTTTCCCCACAAATGTACACTCGTTCAGGCTGTTTGATTATTGTTCCTCCAGTGGGCAAAAAATATATGAAATTGGGGTTTGGGGGGGGGGGGTTGAGCTCAATTAAGAACATTTTAATAATAATTTCTTCCTGAAGTGAGGTTTTTTTTTTTCTATCACCTCTTGCCTAGATTATTGCAACCTGTTTCTCACTGGCCTCCCACTTAGCCATCTCTCTCCTCTTCAATCAGTCCAAAACTCTGCTGCGCGACTCATTTTCCGCCAGAGTTGCTATGCCCACATTAGCCCTCTCCTCAAGTCACTTCGCTGGCTCCTTATCCGCTTCCGCATTCAATTCAAACTTCTCTTATTGACCTATAAGTGCATTCACTCTATGCTCCCCAGTACCTCTCCATTATGTCTCTCCCTACGCCCCCCCTCGGGTTCTCCGTTCTGTGGCTAAATCTCTCTTGTCTGTCCCCTTCTCCTCTACTGGTAATTCCAGACTCCGTTCCTTTTATCTCGCTGCACCTCACGCCTGGAATAGACTTCCCGAGCCTGTTCGTCTAGCTCCGTCTTTGGCCGTTTTCAAATCCAGGCTAAAAGCCCACCTCTTTAACGCTGCTTTTGACTCCTAACCGCTACTCACTTACCCTGTACCCTTTTATCCCCACCTCTTTAATTCCCTTACCTCTTAGTTGTTCTGTCTGTCTGTTTGTCTGTCCTATTTAGATTGTGAGCTCTTTGAGCAGGGACTGTCTTTCATGTATGGTGTACAGCGCTGCGTATGCCTTTTAGCGCTATAGAAGTGATAAGTAGTAGTAGTAGTAATGTAGAAGCCTGCCCTTGCAGATCAGCAACAAGGCCTCACAGGCTTCTGTTTCTGTGAGTCTGACGTCCTGCATGTGCAGGAGGTCAGACTAACAGAAGCCTGCGTGGCTGCGTTGCTGATATGCAAGGGCAGGCTTCTAGATGAAATGTTGCTAGTGGAGGAGTAGTCTAGTGGTTAGTGCAGTGGAACATGGAATGTTGCTACTTTGAGATTCTACATGGAATGTTGCTACTATTGGAGATTCTACATGGAATGTTGCTACTATTTGAGATTCTGTTGCTACTATTTGAGATTCTACATGGAATGTTGCTATTCCACTAGCAACATTCCATTTTTAGATTGTGAGCTCTTTGAGCAGGGACTGTCTTTTCATGTATAGTGTACAGCACTGTGTATGCCTTGTAGCGCTATAGAAGTGATAAGTAGTAGTAGTTCTTACCCCAGTTACTAAATTATACTCTGGCAAGTTAAGCTTCTTTTTTGGTCTTTTAATTATCCTGTCTGTAAGTAGTATTGCATAGGTGGCATAGGTTTGAATTGAGATTTGAAGAGCACCAAAGTTCTGCATATTCCGTTTGCTCAGGGCTGACCATCTATACAGCTACTGTCTGATTAGTGGTTTTAATCAGTTTGTTTTTTCTAGCGAAAAGGTGCCGGTACTCAAATGCCAGGCCACCCTTCAGGAATGGGGTGATCAGTGAGAAACCCCACTCCACAATAGCCAGGCCCCTTGCAACCAGTCACAGAATCTATGACGAGGCAGAATTGGTGTAGAACCTGAGCTCTTTCATTAAAACTCGGGGATCATGGGTCAATTTTAGCAGACAATGGAAAAGGTGCCGGTACTCAGCACCCCCAAGTACCCCCTCAAAAAAAGCCCTGGTTTTAATTGTTTTTGTAGTGACATGACTAATCTTACACTGACCAAAGTTGTACTTATATTTTCTCAAGAAAAACCTAATATAGATTAACTGAAACTTTTTTTTTTTTTTTGCAGATTTCTGAAGGATATTGGTTATTCCGAAGAGAAGATCTATGCCTTTACAGAATAGAAACCAACATGAAAATATCCTAGAGAGTGTATCCGTCTGAAGTCATCCGCCACGGCGAACCTTGAAAAACAGTGAAGCCTGTATGTTAAGATACGTTTGTGATATGTCGAAATATGTTCCAGCAATTTTCTAAGAGTTTCGATAGGAAAATAATTCGATACTTGGTGCATAAATTAGAAAGTAGTCAGGATATCTTATAACTAAATATGCCGACACCTCAAGCTCTTGTACTGTGTTCCAATCAACTGTATTAGAATAGTTTCACTCTACAGCATGAAAATTTTGTTCCTTTTCATGTTTGCATTCCTGAAGACACTGCAGTTACGGGTACGAGTTTCAAAGGTGCAGCAGTACGACTCTTATGGTATAACGTATGCCTGTGTAAGAGGGCCGAGGCAGAGAGAATCTCTAAAATTGGTTAGAGACATGCTATGCGAAAATTCCTTGGTTCACTTTCAGCTGGGGATTCTGCAGAGGCAAATGTTCCCAGTCCTTGCGGCGGAGGGAAGTCGGTCATTGATTAAGGCTGATAACGTAGTTGCCAGATTACAAGCCTATCATTGCAAAGTTGGAAGGAGCTTTTATCACATTTTCTAGCAAAAAATTCCAGAGTTTAATTACATGTTGAAAGAAGAAGTATTTTCTCAGGTTTGTTTTAAATTTACTACTTTGTACTTAATTGCGTACCCCCCAGTCTAGTATTTTGGAAAGAGAAAACAAGTGATTCACAGTCGCCCATTCCATTCTTTAGTACTTTATAGACCTCTATCGTATCTCCCCACAGCCTTCTCTTCTCCAGGCTGAAGTGCTCTATCCTCTTTAACCTTTCCTCATAGGGAAGTCATTTCATCCCCTTCATCATTTTCATTACCCTTCTCTGTATCTTTTCTAATTCTGCTGTATCTTTTTGAGATGCAGTGACCAGAATTGCGCACAGTATTCGAGGTGCAGTCTCATCATGGAGCCATACAAAGGCATTATATCTCAGTTTTGTTCTCCATTCCTTTCCTAATAATTTCTATATTCTGTTTGCTTTCTTAGCTGCTGCTACACACTGAGCAGAGTAGCGTAATGGTGAGTGCAGGGGGCTTTGATCCTGGTGACCTGGGTTCAATTCCCGCTTCAGCTCCTTGTGACCTTGGGCAAGTCACTTAATCCTCCAGTGCCTCAGGTACTAAAACTTAGATTGTGAGCTCTCTAGGGACAGAGAAATGACCTGCATACAATGTATACAACACTGTGTACATCTAGTAGTGCTATAGAAATGATTAGTAGCATCTTTAACAATAACAGCCAGATTCTTTTCCTGAGCAGTGATTCCTAATATGGAATTTCGCATCATGTAGCTATAGTTTGGGTTCCTGTATCCTGCGTGCATCAGTTTGCACTTGCTCACATTAAATGTCATCTGGCCTCCAGGAGCATCTCTGCAGTGACTAGACTTTATGAAAAGGAGGAAATATTCTCATGTAGTTATGAATTGAAGGCTAGTGAGTGTCCAGGTAGAGCTTCTACCGCTTTTTCCGCCCTCCAGCGTTCGGGGGTTTGGGGCTGCCTCCCTCTCACCTTCACCCCGGGGGTCCTGGAATGCCTCGTAGGTTCACCTTTAAGGTCAGAGTGCCGGGAAGCTGCTCAGTCCACGTTACCTGAGCTCCGCTTCTGTCTTCACACTTCCTAGAAGTTGGTCAAAGCGGTTTTCGCTGAAAATAAGGGCAGAACTTGATGTGACCGCAATGCTTCCTGTTGGTTCTCCTTCCCCCCCCCCCCCCCCCCCCGGACGGATTCCCAGCAGCAGCCCCCTGTAGGGCTCAGGGTGCTTTGGAGGATGTAGGGTACTACGTCTCCTGTTGGATCTCCCCCTCCCCCCCCCAAGACTCAGACTGGTTGGGGGGGGAGGGGACGAACGCAGTAGCATCCTATAAGAACTCTCTCCTCTACTTCTGACAGATTCTCACTAGCAGCCCTTTATCCCTTATTTGTCCTGTTTATCCTAATTAGATTGTAAGCTCTGTCGCGCAGGGACTGTCTCTTCATGTTCAAGTATACAGCACTGCGTACGTCTAGTAACGCTATAGAAATGATAAGTAGTAGTAGTAATCTTTGGGATTCCGGAATCTTGCTATTATTTGGGTTCCGTAATCTTGCTACTCTTTGGGACTCTGCACAGAATCTTGCTTCTCTTTGGGATTCCGGAATTTTGCTACCCTTTGTCCTTATCCCTTATTTGTCCTGTTTGTCTGTCCTAATTAGATTGTAAGCTCTGTCGAGCAGGGACTGTCTCTTCATGTTCAAGTGTACAGCGTTGCGTACATCTAGTAGCGCTACAGAAATGATAAGTAGTAAGTTGAGTCCTGGTTCCAGTGAGCTGGAAGGTACAAAGGAGTAAGAAAAAAAACTGTTGGGTCAAACTTAAATTTACTTTAAGCCATTTACAACCAACCAATAAAAGATAATTAATAAGAACATAAAAACATAAGCATTGCCATACTGGGACAGACCAAAGGTCCATCAAGCCCAGCATCCTGTTTCCAACAGTGGCCAATCCAGGTCACAATATCCTGGCAAGATCCCAGAACAGTAAAACAGATTTTATGCTGCTAGAATATGCAGTGGATTTTCCCAAGTCCATCTTAATAATGACTTATGGACTTTTCTATTAGGAAATTATTGAAATCCTTTTTAAACCCTGCTAAGCTAACTGCTTTTACCACATTCTCTGGCAATTAATTTCCAGAGTTGAGTGAAGAAATATTTTCTCCGATTTGTTTTAAATTTACTACTTACTAGCTTCTTTGCTTGCCCCCTAGTCCTAGTATTTTTGGAAAGAGTAAACAAGCGATTTACGTTGACCTGTTCCGCTTAACTTGGTATTTATATACCTCTATCATGTCTCCCCTCAGCCTTCTCTTCTCTATGCTGAAGAGTCCTAGCCACTTTAGTCTTTCCTCATAGGGAAGTCATCCCATCACTATTATCATTGTCACCTTTCTCTGTACCTTTTCTAATTCCACTATAACTTTTTTAAGATGCCGTGACCAGAACTGCACACAGTATTCAAGGTACGATCGCACCATGGAGCAATGCAAGGGCATTATAACATCCTCAGTTTTGTTTTCCATTCCTTTCCTAATAATTCCTAGGATTGTATTTGCTTTCTTAGCCGCCGATGCACATTGAGCAGAGGGCTTCAACGTATCATTAATGATGACACCTAGATCCTTTTCCTGGGTGGGACTCCTAATATGGAAACTTGCATTACGTTACTATGGTTTGGGTTCCTCTTTCTCACATGCATCACTTTGCACTTGCTCACATTTAAGTCATCTGCCATTTGGATGGCCGGTCTCGTAATGACCTCTTGTAACTTTTCACAGTCCTCTTGCAGTCTCCCAGTCTCGTAAGGTCCTCTTGCAGTTTTTCACAAGCGTCTTGCGATTTAACAACGTTGAATAACTTTGTGTCATCTGCAAATTTAATTACCTCACTAGTTGTTCCGATCTCTAGATCATTTATAAATATGTTAAAAAGCAGCGGTCCCCACTATCTACCCTTCTCCATTAAGAATACTGACCATTTAATCCTGCTCTCTGTTTTCTATCTTTTAACCAGATTTTAGTCCACAATAGGACATTGCCTCCTATCCCATGATTTTATAATTTCCTCAGGAGTCTTTCATGAGGTACTTCGTCAAATTTACCTTTTGAAAATCCAAATACACAATATCGACAGCTCGCTTTATCCACATGCTTATTCACCCTTGAAAGAAATGTAGTAGATCGGTGAGGCAAGATTTTCCCTTTACAGTAAATGAATCAAAACTAAAAGTGAAAAAAATTCAGCTATTGTAAGACATTCAGATACCTATGCATATCACTGTATTTTTTTTATAGCAATCCTTTTTAAGTAGAGGTATTCTGCCTGCCCAAAACTTTTGTTTATGTGAATTCATTGTGAAATGAAGTTCAGTGTTTGTTTGAATTTACATGACTTAGATTTTAAATGTTATGTATTGCCCTTCAGGTGCTTATTTTATTAGTAAGTCTAAGTTATTTCTGGCTTGCACATGAAACTATAGCTGATGTGCTTGACCAAAATATCCATTTCATGTTAAAACTATGTGAGACGGTTTAAATGTTGACTTTCTTCAAAAGAGGTACCAAACTGGACCACTGTTTTGATTTGTTTTTATGCATTTTAGTACTAAAAATGCAAACATTGCTTTATTAGGTGACATTAAATTGATAACTGGAACTTGCTGAAAAAAATGTAACAATGTATAAGTCCACTGATAGCGAGTTAATCTCTCATGTGATAGTATTATATACTTACTAGTAAAAAGGCCCGTTTCTGAGAAATGAAACGGGCGCTAGCAAGGTTTTCCTCGGTGTAGTGAGATGTGTGTGAGATTGACTGTGTGAGAGAGAGGGAATGTGCGAGAGTGTGTGTGAAATGAAAACGGTAACGAATTCAAACATACGTGGGATAAACATAAAGGAATCCTGTTCAGAAGAATGGATCCTAAGGAGCTTAGCCGAGATTGGGTGCAGAGCCGGTGGTGGGAGGCGGGACTGGTGGTTGGGAGGCGGGGATAGTGCTGGGCAGACTTATATGGTCTGTGCCAGAACTGGTGGTGGGAGGTGGGGACAGTGCTGGGCAGACTTATACGGTCTGTGCCCTGAAAAGACAGGTACAAATCAAGGTAAGGTATACACAAAAAGTAGCACATGTGAGTTTATCTTGTTGGGCAGACTGGATGGACCGTGCAGGACTTTTTCTGCCATCATCTACTATGTTATTATCCACCTTATAATTGAAAGAGAAAAAACGCCTAGATTTCGACCCAAATCGGGAGATAGACGTTTATCTCACAAAAACGAATAAATTGGTATAATGGAAAGCCGATTTTGGACGTTTTCAACTGCACTCCATCGTGGAAGCGTACAAAGTTAACAGGGGGCGTGTCGGAGGCGTGGTGAAGGTGGAACTGGGGCGTGGTTATCGGCCAAGGAGAGATGGGCGCCTTTCGCCGATAATGGAAAAAAATATGCGTTTGTAGCTAGAATTTAGGGCACTTTTCCTGGACCCTGTTTTTTCACGAATAAGACCCCAAAAAGTGCCCTAAATGACCAGATTACCACCAGAGGGAATCGGGGATGACCTCCCCTGACTCCCCCAGTGGTCACTAACCCCCTCCCACCACAAAAACTGATGTTTCACAACTTTTTATTTTCACCCTCAATGTCATACCCACCTCCCTGGCAGCAGTATGCAGGTCCCTGGAGCAGTTGTTAGGGGGTGCAGTGGACTTCAGGCAGGTGGACCCAGGCCCATCCCCCCTACCTGTTACACTGCTGATAATGGGCCCTCCACCCCCCCCCCCCCCACCCGCCCCCCCCCCCCCCCCCCCCCCCCCCCCCCCCCCCCCCCCCCCCCCACCCCCCCCCCCCCCCCCCCCCCCCCCGCCCCCCCCCCCCCGCCCCCCCCCCCCCCCCCCCCCCACCCCGCCCCCCCCCCCCCCCCCCCCACCCCCCCCCGCCCCCCCCCGCCCCCCCCCCCACCCCCCGCCCCCCACAAACCCCACTGTACCCACATGTAGGTGCCCTCCTTCACCCCTTAGGGCTATAGTAATGGTGTAGACTTGTGGGCAGTGGGTTTTGAGGGGATTTGGGGGACTCAACACACAAGGGAAGGGTGTTATGCACCTGAGAGCTCTTTTACCTTTTTTTTTGTTTTTGTAAAAGTGCCCCCTAGGGTGCCCGGTTGGTGTCCTGGCATGTGAGGGGGACCAGTGCACTACGAATCCTGGCCCCTCCCACGAACAAATGCCTTGGATTTATTCGTTTTTGAGCTGGGCGCTTTCATTTTCCATTATCACTGCGCCCAGCTCACAAATTGTCGAATAAAACATTGACTTCTATTTTTTCGAAAATACGGTTCGGTCCGCCCCTTCACTGACCCGTTCTCGGAGATAAACGCCCATGGAGATAGACGTTTTCGTTCAATTATGCCCCTCCAAGTGTGTGTGTGTGTGTGACAGAGAGTGTGTGACTGGGTGCGAGTGTGTCTGACAGTGATAGTGTATGTATGAGAATCAGAGTGTGTGCCAGGGGCCCGGCCCATCACTCCCTTCTCCTCCCTCCCAGTTCCAGGGTCTCCCTCCCCCCTCCCTGTGCACTCCAGCTGATCTTGTTAATCACCCAGGGCAACCACTCCAGGTGCCTCAGAAAACAACTGTGGCAGGAGTTAATTGCTTTACTTTCAACTCTCTTTTCCTTTGTATACTTGCTAAACCGGATATCTATGCCACCTCAAGTTTCAGGCTGGAGGCTTCAATTAGAACGTTGGAGGTGCCTTTTATATATAGAGATATGCATCGAGGAAAAGACTTCAGATACTCAGTTTAGGTAACACTGTTCAGTCCCTAAAACCGAGACGCTCAGCGCTTACTTTGCAATAATCCTATTCCTTTAGGTAAACCTGCTGGCGAGTATCCTCATCAGTCTGAAAAACCTCCGTACACCCTTTTTTTTCTTTTAGAATGCTATTAATAATGTAGAATAACTAGTACTTAGCTTCTGTGTAGGCGCGAAATTGCTGGGAATGCCCGACAGCGAGCTCAGAAAGATCTCTCAGAAAGATTTCTTGCTCGATATTGATTTAATTTCAGGATAATGTAGAGAACGGTTGGGTTCAGCTCCTTTAGAAGCATCTGCGAAACAGGAGCTCACTGTCGGGCGTTCCCAGCAATTTCGTGGCTACACAGAAGCTAAGTAACATTATTAATAACATTCTAAAAGAAAAAAAAAAGGTGTACGGAAGTTTTTCAGACTCAGGATACTCGCCAGCAGGTTTACCTAAAGGAATAGGATTATTGCAAAGTAAGCGCTGAGCGTCTCGGTTTTAGGGACTGAACAGTGTTACCTAAACTGAGTATCTGAAGTCTTTCCTCGATACATTTAAGTATATAATACTATCACATGAGAGTTTTTAGGTGACAGCAATTTTTGTACCTATCTACATCCAGAAAATAACAAAGAACATAGCTGTCTTATACCCCAAGAGATTTCTTACAATATCTAATTATCCAAAAAAAAAAGTACTACTGCATATGAGATACAACTAGATGTGATGCAAGGAATCAACAGACATGTTAAACCATGGTTAGTAAACATATCCAATTATGCAAACAAAAAGTACAAGCAAATTTGAACTGTGTAGAAAAGTTCTTTATTCAATAATTGGCATTTTAAAATGGAGACAGGCCTTCAGCAACAACAAAAAAGGGACGGAATCTTCCTGATAGCATTTGGCACAACAGGTACATTTTTGTATTGTCGCATCACTGAGTAGAGATTTAGAATGTTAACTATCCTAGTATCTGATCATACTTTTCTTTCCATGAGTGGAGCAAGATTGTGTGTGTTTCTTATTCATGTTTTATTAATATTTTTCATATTGAGGCTGTTACCTATGAGTTCTCTTGGTAGAGGTTTACGTGCATTTATATTAAACAATTGCTGAAAGACTGTTGACTCGTACTATATATGCCAGTGATGCTTCTCTGTCAGGTATTGATCATATGCATCTTTTAATCTGTTAGAAGAAATTTAATTGTATTACTTTCTCTGTACTGTACTGTAAGCTATGTATAAGCAATGCAGGCAAAGTAAAAATTGCACTGTTTACTCAGGTATGATGAATATTTATTCTTTTTATTAGCATTTAAATATGTCAAAATATGTTTTGAATAGCAGATCTTTCTCAAATGTGAAAAGAATGTTCTTATTTGTACTTGTGATTGCAAACAATACAATAAACTTCTTTTATAAAATGCTTCAAGTAACGTCTTCATTCTAAAGAGGTTTACTATTTATAAATGTGGATGCCGTTGGACGGGTAGATGGGTATTTTCGATATGACCTTTAAACCTGGCTTTGGACGTTTTGCTCAAAATGTCCCAAATTCAAGTGATTTTTGAAATAGAAAAATGTTTATCTTTTTTTACAAAAATGGGCATTTGCTAGATGCTTTTGTGCTCGGTGCATTTATCTTTTTGGTCCATTTTCAAAAATAAAATGCACAAAATCAAACCATTGGGATGTAGAAGGAGCCAGCATTCTTAGTAGACTGGCCACACAGACATCCCAGTAGAGCAGTTGGGACACCCTAGGGTTCACATCCCACCATTACCCACTTATATTGTAACGGTGAGCCCTCCAAAACCCACCTTCCCTAACTATACACCACTACAGTAGATTTTTGGCAAGTGTGGGAGGGCTCATACTTTCCACCTCAAGTTTAACAGGTAGAGTAGGATGTGGGCCTGGGTCCCGTCCTCTACATTGCACTTCGCCGACCACCAGACTACTCCAGGGACCTGCTTGCTGCTCTACTAGGACTGGCTGCAATGTGAAGCTGTCATAGAAGCTGGTGTATTCTGTTTTCCATATCTGTGGGGGGGGGGGGGGTGGAAGGGGGTCGGTTACCACTGGGGGTAAGTGGGGGGGGGGGGGTCATGCCTTAATTCCTGCAGTGGTCATCTGGTCATTTAAGGCACCTTTTTGTACCTCATTTGTTATAAACGTGTGTAACTTCACGAACTTACCTCAACCTACATTACCCTAATTGCAAAGGACTTAAGTACAAAACCATCTACCCAACACATATCCAGGAAACAACGACAATGACCTAGACTACATCTCCCACCAAATTTCCATTTGCTTATCCCGTGTCCCATCCCCCTCCTGCCTCCTCTACCCCTCCTCCAATGCTCACCTACCCTTGCTCATACCTTTCCTACTCTCTTCACCCTCGCCCATCCCTACCTACCTATCTCTTTTATTATTCTGCTGTACTTATATTTTCTCTATCAATACTTTGTAATCCCTATTACTATGTAAGCCGCATTGAACCTGCTTTTAAGTGGGAAAGCGCGGGGTACAAATGTAATCCTATATAATGAAACGCACCTCCAACATTCTGAAGCTGACTGCATGGCTGAGGCATTCCTGCTCTCTGTATCCATCTCCTGAATTGACATCACGTACTTCCGGGTTCATCACAAGCAGAAATGACCAACCACACGAGGTTTCTCGGCTTCAGAATGTTGGAGGTGCATTCTATTAAATAGGATTGATCAGTTCCTTGAAGCACAGCCAGAGCTCAGCGTCCTGCACAGTAATGCTCAGACACCGAGAGAGAGGGGGGCCTGACACCAGAGAGGGGGGAGGTATCTGTCACACACAAACACACCTCTCTCTCTCTCTCTCTCTCTCTCTCTCACAGTCAATGTCTTTCTCTCTCACACTCTCACACACTGTCTCTCACACACTGTCTCACACTGTATCACATTCACTATGTGTCACACAGTCACTCACACACTCTCTTGGTCTCATAAACTCAGTCTCACAGTCTGTGTCTCACACACACTCTCACACACACTGTATCTGTGTGAAACACACTCTCTCTCACACTGTGTCTCACATACGCACTTGCACACACTCTCATTCTCACACACACACACACTCTCTCACAGACTCACTCTCTCACACACACACACTCGCACATTCACTCTCTCTCTCTCACACAGTCACTCTCACATACACTCGAACATACACACTCCGAGGAAAACCTTGCTAGCGCCCGTTTCATTTGTGTCAGAAACAGGCCTTTTTTTACTAGTAATAAATAAAACCAGGTCTAGACCAAACCATTTAGATTGTAGCCCCGAAAGTTTTAGTTTTGTTCCGTTGTGACAGAGAAATGTGTGTTAGTAATGCCCAAATCTTGCCCCTGACATGTCCCCTTCTGATTTGCACACACTGCTGACGAACTGCATACCAAAACATTTAAATGAGTTTCAAAAAGAGCTATTTGAACGTTTTGGCAAACGTCCAAATGCTGCTTTGTGACACATGAGCTCCATAGTTTAAGGAAGAGTGGTTTGGACAGTCCAAAGAAATTATACATGACATTGAAACTTGGTTAATGCAACACACAGTTTTAAAATTTCCCCATCTGCATTTATACTTGCTCCAAGGTATGCCTCAGTGCCATCTACCTGCTCCTTTGGACCTGGGGTCTCTACTAATGATTGAGGGGGCAGTTGTGTTTACCCAAATTTGTAGATGGTGCAGGATAAATATTTTTAAGTAGAATAAGTTAAATACCTTTAGAGGAGTAGCCTAGTGGTTAGTGCAGTGGACTTTGATCTTGGGGAACTGAGTTCAATTCCCACTGCAGCTCCTTGTGACTGGGCAAGTCACTTAACCTTCCATTGCCCCTGGTACAAAATAAGTACCTGAATATATGTAAACCGCTTTGAATGTAGTTGCAAAAACCTCAGAAAGGCGGTATATCAAGTCCCATTTCCCTTTCCCCTCTCTTCCGCCTTTCTTCCAGAGTATACATATGGTCTATAAGTCTGCCCCCATACACTTTATGATGGAGACCACTGACCAATTTTGTTGTGCTGCTTCTGGACCGACTCCCTCTCCAATACTCTCCACTTGTCTCAGCCTCTTCTCCAGATCTTTAATCTTGGCATCAATTCCCTTGCTAAGCAAATACACCAACATAACCTCAGAGCACGGCCTCAGCAGTCAAAACAATTTTTCAGACATCTGTTAACTAAGGAAATTCCTTTCTATGGAGCTGTAAGTAGCCCTTGATATGGAACAGGATAATAGGGGTTCCCCTAACTTTTAAGATTCCCCTACAATTGGTGGCTCTATGTCCCCTTGCTCACTTGAATTAGTGAACCTGTAACTCAGGGTTTATTTATTTATTGCATTTGTATCCCACATTTTCCCACCTCTTTGCAGGCTCAATGTGGCTTACAATACATCATGAATAGTGGATTATATAAGAATGAACGTTTAGTATTACAGAAGGATCTTGGGTAACATGATAGTGCTAAAGCATGATATTAATGTAACAAGCAAATATTATAAGACAATTCTGGATATATGTGGAGGAGTTCATGTTTATTGGTCTTTGTGGTATGCCTTGTTGGGTCTTCAGTAGTTTGCGGAAGTTAGTTAATTCATAGACCATTGTTAAGTTGCGCGGCAGCGTGTTCCAGAATTGTGTGCTCAAGTAGGAAAAGGTTTATTTTTTGTTACATTTGTACCCAGCGCTTTCCCACTCATGGCAGGCTCAATGCGGCTTACATGGGGCAATGGAGGGTTAAGTGACTTGCCCAGACTCACAAGGAGCTGCCTGTGCCTGAGGTGGGAATCGAACTCAGTTCCTCAGTTCCCCAGGACCAAAGTCCACCACCCTAACCACTAGGCCACTCCTCCACTGTTGCTACTATTTGAGATTCTACATGGAATGTTGCTATTCCACTAGAAGTCGGCCCTTGCAGATCACCAATGTGGCCGCGCAGGCTTCTGCTTCTGTGAGTCTGACGTCCTGCACGTATGTGCAGGACGTCAGACTCACAGAAACAGAAGCCTGCGCAGCCTTCTACATGGAATGTTGCTAGTGGAATAGCAACATTCCATGTAGAATCCCCAAGAGTAGCAACATTCCATGTAGAATCTCCAATAGTATCTATTTTATTTTTGTTACATTTGTACCCCGCGCTTTCCCACTCGTGGCAGGCTCCATGCGGCTTACATGGGGCAATGGAGGGTTAAGTGACTTGCCCAGAGTCACAAGGAGCTGCCTGTGCCTGAAGTGGGAATCGAACTCAGTTCCTCAGTTCCCCAGGACCAAAGTCCACCACCTAACCACTAGGCCACTCCTCCACTCGTTGACGCATGGGTTAGTTTGTATTTTAGACCTTTGCAGTTGGGGAAATGAAGATTAAGGAATGTGCGGGATGATTTTTTTTAGCATTCCTGGGTGGTAAGTCTATCAGGTCTGACATGTAGGCTGGGGCATCTCCATGAATGATTTTGTGCACAAGGGTACATATTTTGAACGTGATGTGTTCTTTAACAGGGAGCCAGTGTAGCTTTTCTCGTAGGGGTTTAGCACTTTCATATTTTGTTTTACCAAATATGAGTCTAGTTTAGTTTAGTTCAGCAGTATTCGTTTCCGGTCCTCGAGAGATGCCAATAGATCAGGTTTTTAGGATAGGTAATTTGAACAATGATCGTAGCCTCCCCCACCCCCCCCACCAAGCAGTAATTAACAAGCTTGCCTGCATTTCAATCACCAGGAGATGGAGTTTCCTAATCGTAAGATGTTTCCCTGAGTCCGCGCCATAGTTCCTTCTCAATTTTACGTAGTTCCTCCCAAGGTTTTTGAAAGGCGTCCAGATTTTCATTGTTTATTGCAGTCAATTTTGCCGTTTGGCACACTTAATGTAATTTGGATAATATCACTTCCCAACCTTGTAATCTGTCTTGTTTCCATTGCCAGCCAAGGCCAGGCAAACAGCTGTAGCTACTGAATGAACAAACTCGGTGTCGTATCTATTAACCCCTGCCATTGGACTGTTAAGCAGCTGTATCTGCAAGCTATGCAGTGTTAAGAATCTTAAGATTTCCTTCACCTGATGGAAGAGGTTTTCAGAAAATGTTGCCACTTTGGGGCAGGACCACCACATATGCTTGAAAGTTCCAGCTGGCCCACAGCCCCTCCAACAGAGGTCAGTCCCCTTTTTATATATATATATATATATATATAGAGAGAGAGAGAGAGAGAGAGAGTAGTTTTCTTGAGCTGCAGTACTATCTATGAAACATTTTATATCCATTTCCAACAGATGACGGGCTAGAGACCAAAGTCTTATAAATTAGCTTCCAGTCCAGCAGCTTGTTCACCACACCCAAATCGTCTATTCACTGACTTCTACACCTCAGTGGGGAGCCTGTACTGTGGGAAAATGCACTATAAATCCTTGTTGTAGCCCCCTTAAGCTGGCCTAATGCCATTGCATTTTCTGTAGGGCGCTCCTCGGTGAGGTCTTGATGGGCCATTTTCTGTAAATACCGTAGATCCTCAGTTGGTAGTAAGTATATCTCTTTTCTTGGATTCAAACCTGGCTAATTAGTCCTCAAAAGTGGGGACTCATAGGAATAGCCATATTGGGTCAGTCTAGCCCAGTATCCTGCTTCCAACAATAGCCAATCCAGAAACCCAAATAGTAGCAACATTACATACCACCAATCCCAGGGCAAGCAGTAGCTTCCCCATGTCTATCTCAACAGACTATGGACTTTTCCTCCAGGAACTTGTCTAAACCTTTCTTTTAAACCCAGATATGCTAACCACTTTACCATATGTTCTGGCAATGAGTTCCAGATATTAACTATTCATTGAGTGAAAAAATATTTCCTCCTGTTTATTTTAAAAGTATTTCCATGTTACTTCGTTGAGTGCCCTCTAGTCATTGTACTTTTTCAAAGAGTAAAAAAAAATTGATTCACTTCTACTTGTTCTACACCACTCAGGATTTGTAGATCTTAATCATATCTCCCCTCAACCATCTCTTTTTGAAGCTGAAATGCCCTAACTTCTTTAGTCTTTCCTCATATGAAAGGAGTCCTATCTCCTTTATCAACAGGAAATGTAGCCATTTTAGAAACTGCACAATGGCTTTTGTTTTTTATTTTTCAAAAATGGCCACATGCTAGATGGTTTTTGTGCTCTGTGCGTTTATCTTTTTTAGTTCATTTTTGAAAAAAAAAAGTCCAAGTGTAAAATGCACAAAATAAAGCCATTGGGATGTAGGAGGAGCCAGCAATCTTAGTAGACTGGCCACAAAGACATCCCAGCCAAGCAATGGGGCACCCTAGGGGGGGGCGTACTGTAGTGGACTTCAAATAAATGCTTCCTGGTACACATCTTACCCTTACATCCTTATCTTGTCTGCTGAGCCCTCCAAAATCCACCACCCCCAACTGTACACCACTACAATAGCCCTTATGGGTGAAGGGGTCACCTATATACTACTACTACTACTACTTAACATTTCTAGAGCGCTACTAGGGTTACGCAGCGCTGTACAAAATAAACAAAGAAGGACAGTCCCTGCTCAAAGGAGCTTACAATCTAAGTAACGAAATGTCAAGTTGGGCAGTCTAGGTTTCCTGGGCAGAGGTGTAGAGGTTAGGTGCTGAAGGCGACACTGAAGAGGTGGGCTTTAAGCAGAGATTTGAAGATGGGCAGGGAGGGGGCTTGGCGTATGGGCTCGGGGAGTTTGTTCCAAGCGTGGGGTGAGGCGAGGGAAAAAGGGCGGAGTCTGGAGTTGGCGGTGGTGGAGAAGGGTACTGAAAGGAGGGATTTGTTTTGAGAGCGGAGGGTACGGGTAGGAACATAAGGGGAGATGAGGGTTGAGAGGTAAGGAGGGGCTGTAGATCGAGTACATTTGTAGGTTAGTAGCAGAAGCTTGAATTGAATGCGGTACCTGATCGGAAGCCAATGAAGTGACTTGAGGAGAGGGGTGGTATGAGTGTATCGGTTCAGGCAGAAGATAAGACGTGCGGCAGAGTCCTGAGGGAGGAGTGGCCTAGTGGTTAGGGTGGTGGACTTTGGTCCTGGGGAACTGAGGAACTGAGTTCGATTCCTGGCACAGGCAGCTCCTTGTGACTGTGGGCAAGTCACTTAACCCTCCATTGCCCCATGTAAGCCGCATTGAGCCTGCCATGAGTGGGAAAGCGCGGGGTACAAATGTAACAAAAATTTAAAAATATGTGGTTACAGTAGAGTTTTGGAGGACTCTCACGTTCCACCACAAGTTTAAAATCTAGAGTAGGATATGGGCATGGGTTGCCCTCTCTAGTGCACTGCACTGACCACTACACTACTCCAGTGTCCTGCTTGCTGCTGTTATAGAACTGGCTATAACATCTGAGGCTGTCATAGAGGCTGGTCAGTAATATTTTTATTCACATATTTGGGGGGAAGGAGGGGGTAGATCAGAACATTGAAGTTTTAGTCCTAGACATTTTTGTTTTATTCCATTATGACTATAAAATGTCGGTTAGGAATTCCCTAAGCCCGCTCCGACATTCTCCCTTGTGATTTGGATGCATCGAGACACATTGCATAGATAAACGTCTGCAAAACAGGTTTTGAAAATACCGATTTGGACGTTTTGAGAAGAATTTATCCAAATCTTGTTGTATAATACTTTTTGGACATTTTCTCTTTCGAAAATGAGCTCCAGTGTTACAATAATCAATGACTGATAACAGCATAGACTGAACAACCACCTGAAAAAGGTGAGGATCCAAAAGTACTTAATTGGTGGCAACATATTCAATTTTAAATATGATTTACGAATCACACTATTTAGTTGTGCAGACATTGCCAACCCAGAATCTGTCAAACCCCTCAACAATTTATTTATTTAGATCATTTATACCCCGCCTATTACCACATAAAGCAGCCCCTAAGCGGCTTACAATGAACTAATGAATCAGTACAATGACAGTGGGAGGAAGAAGAGAAAGGCATATAGCTACAAATTTAATCAAATAGGTAGACAAGGAAAAGGAAACGAAAAGACGGAAGGTAAGGTGTCCAGAATCAGATCTTGACTCGCTGAGACGCTGCAGGCAAGGAATCAGAGCCGGCGACCAAAACAGGAATGCAGGCAGCAGTCAGCAACTGGAATCGGCAAAACTTGAACCCGTCATCCTGCAGCACTCTCCAGGCACGAAGCAGCCGCAGAAGAGTAGACCAGCAGACAGCATCGCCGGAGACGGCCACCCCAGTCCAGCAGCAGAGCCGAGAAGGCCTCATGATGAAGCAATGCTCAAAAGATCTTCCCATCGCGAAGGAGGCCCCGATGCCCAACAGCCAGCCACGGACAGCGCAAAGAGAGTAAAATATTTACTCTCTGATAAGAATCTGCTCCCCTGCCAACTTCAGCAATATTTGTGGTTTACAATGTGGGGGGTATCTAATGTGAAGAATATTTGTTTTATCAGGATTAATTCTTAAGTCAAGTGAACACATCCAATTGCACAAAACATTAAAAGCCTAGTTTATAAACATAGACTTTCCATGTAAATGCGTGATCAAAGTTAGCTCAATTAAATATATTTTCTATGATGCAATTTTCTTGATTCTAAGTTTGCAGCTAATCCTAGTCAGCAATTGCAGGCTCTGTCTACATCTACTCCGTAAATAGGATAGTAACAGGCATATTATCCTCTCTTCTTTTTTCTATTTATGTATTAATGAGAATAAGCTTTCCTGGAATTTTACCTTGTTTCTCCTCTCAAATGGTGGACTTGAAATGGACGAGATAAAGTCATCTCTTTAGACTTTGAATTTCCTATGAAAATGATGTAGAATTTCTTCCATTTTTCCATTACAAGTGTTCTTGTAATAATTTGTTAAAACTTATAAATAAAACAATTTAAAAAAAACATAGACTGAATTCAAGCTGGAAATGTATGGGGAAAAGATGTACAGTGTCAGCTGCAGGAGAAAAATATTTAACATCCAAAGGTTTCAAAAACTGGCCCTTGTCCTTCAAATAAAAATTAAAAAGGAAAGATCTCCGAGGAGCCCAATATCTTTCATATCCCAGGAGTATGAAAGATTATTCCGCCAAAGGACCTGCAAGGATCGCTCTTTCAGGGAATCCAGTGGGACCGTGTCAACACTTCATCCGCCAGACCATCAGACCCAACGGATACCTATGCTGCCTGAAGGAGAGCATCAGAAAGCTGTTGAGAGGGAAGTTCCTCTGAGCCCATCTGTACTCCCTCATACCATGAGCCCAGAACTCACTGATCCTGGTCTCCCCAATGATGCCTGGATTGGGTATGGTGAATGAGGGCTGCAAAATACAGTAGGAGTGGAAAGCTTTGAGTGTGTAGAGCATCAAGCTGATGTGCCCAAAGATGCTGTGGCATCCTGGTGTGGTGGGGGAGCAAGACCCTGTTATAGCAGCAATGAGACCGTGGAAGAGGCCAATGAGGAAGGTGCTTTGATTTTTTACATTTGCCATTGCCCTTACTGACCTCCCTACTACTACTTGCTTATCACTTCTATAGCGCTACAAGGCATACGCACCGCTGTACACCATACATGAAAAGACAGTCCCTGCTCAAAGAGCTCACAATCTAAAAATGGAATGTTGCTATTGGAATAGCAACATTCTATATAGAATCTCAAATAGTAGCAACAGAATCTCCAATAGTAGCAACATTCCATGTTCCACTGCACTAACCACTAGGCTACTCCTCCATTAGCAACATTCCAGCTTGAAGCCTGCCCTTGCAGATCAGCAACGCAGTTGCGCAGGCTTCTGTTTCTGTGAGTCTGACGTCCTGCACTTACATGCAGGACGTCAGACTCACAGAAACAGAAGCCTGCGCGGCCGCATTGCTGATCTGCAAGGGCAGGCTTCTACATGGAATGTTGCTAGTGGAATAGCAATATTAACATTCCATGTAGAATCTCAAATAGTAGCAACAGAATCTCCAATAGTAGCAACATTCCATGTTCCACTGCACTAACCACTAGGCTACTCCTCCATTAGCAACATTCCAGCTAAAAGCCTGCCCTTGCAGATCAGCAACGCAGTCGCGCAGGCTTCTGTTTCTGTGAGTCTGACGTCCTGCAGGACGTCAGACTCACAGAAACAGAAGCCTGCGCGGCTGCTTTGCTGATCTGCAAGGGCAGGCTTCTACATTACTACTACTACTACTTATCACTTCTATAGCGCTACAGGCATACGCAGCGCTGTACACCATACATGAAAAGACAGTCCCTGCTCAAAGAGCTCACAATCTAATAGGACAAACAAACAGACACAATTAAGCGGTAAGGGAATTAAAGAGATGGTGATAAGAGGGTACAGGGCAAGTGAGTAGTGGTTAGGAGTCAAAAACAGCGGTAAAGAGGTGGGCTTTTAGCCTGGATTTGAAAACGGTCAAAGACGGGGCTAGACGTACAGGCCTCGCGAAGTCTATTCCAGGCGTGAGGTGCAGCGAGATAAAAGGAATGGAGTCTGGAGTTAGCAGTAGAGGAGAAGGGGACAGACAAGAGAGATTTATCCACAGAACGGAGTACTGAGGGGGGGGCGTAGGGAGAGACAAGAGCGGAGAGGTACTGGGGAGCGGTAGAGTGAATGCACTTATAGTTCAGTAAGAGAAGTTTGAATTGGAAGCGGATAAGGAGCCCTCCCTGTCTGTGAGACCCTTCACTATAATTCCTGAATCTCTTTGGGAAGCTGTGACTGGTCTGGGAAAATATGTTTGCCCTAGGTTGCTCTTTGGTGAAGAAAATGGGCCAGTTTGAGAATCATCAGAAACAGCTATTTCAAGAAATGGCTTCAATAAAAACTCAGAGCACTCGATTGCATCCCTTCAGGCTTCACAGTCTGCTAACATTAAAGATCTTTCCTCTTTCTGGTTCAAGGTGAAAGGCTTGGATAATGTGTCTTGTCAATTTAATCTGTGAGTATTGAATTTATCCTAAGTTACCTGCTGTTTCCCCTCATCAGATGTGCTGAAGTTGCTTTTGGTGCCTGAGGATAAGTTGCCCCCGTAAGCAGAATTTATTTGCTACAGGCTAGACAGAGGTCACGGCTACAATAAGGAACAAGTTAGAAATTGATGTTTTGAATTGACTGCTTTTTTTTTGAATCATCAGATGCCGTTTCTGTTCTTCGGCTACATTGGTGGTAGCGTTTTCTTTATTTCCAGATACCTAGGAATCCTTTTACTAAGACGTGCTAACAGATTTAGGGGTCCTTTTACTAAGGTGCACTGAGAAATGGCCTGCGCTGATGTAGACGCGTGTATTGGATGCACGCAGGTCCATTTTTCAGCGCTCCTGCAAAAAAGGCCTTTTTTTTTTTTAATAACTCCTAGCACTACTAAGACGGAGTCCGTACGAAGTCAGTTAGTTAATGCTTAACCATTCAAATCAAGTGACCTCTATTACTTATATGAAGTCAGATGAGATCTTACTTTATATAGAGGAAAAGCCTCAAATCCAGGCAAATACTCCTTGTGTTGAGTCCAACTTTAGGGAGCACTGCCTGTTCATCATAGGCTCAAAAACCTCTACTGTGTAACCCTCCCGTATTATTTTGGTCATTCCACATATAAATCTCAGGGGTTATTTAACTTTCTGCCGTTAAAACTACTGAGCAGTCTTATGCATGATTTTAGTCTTCTATACCCCATCCACGGCCCGACTTCGGCCCAAGCTTCGCCTCCTTCATCAGGGTCCATGGGATACTCGACTGTATCTGCAAAAAAATACATACATATCTCAAGATGACACCTCTTGTCTTATATAAATACCTCTTCCCTTGACGAAGCATCCCTTACTTTTAAATGTTCTGTGCTCGCTTCTGTCTATAGCATTCAAAATGGCGATGGTATTTATCCTCTGATGACATCAGGCACGCTGCATCAAACTCCTCCTTCTCAACAACTGGGTGTGATGTCAGACGCACTGTGCCGAGCGCCTCTTTTAACATTCTCGGCGCTCAGCTGATTACCTCGTCAGTGTTATACAGACTTACAAATTGACTTAGAGCAGCTATTCAATTAAATTAAAAGTCTGTTTGATCAGAAAAACTGGTTCCACTCAATTTTCATGTTTAATCCTTTGGGTTGTAATGTATTGAGACGGTAAATCCATCTCTGTTCTTGTTTTGTTTGGGGGCCAAAAAATGGACATGCAGCAAAATGAAAATTGGCGCACGTCCATTTTGGGCCTCAGACCTTACTGCCACCCATTCACTTAGCGGTAAGGTCTCGCGTGTTAACTGGGCGGTAATTGTCAGTGTGCATTCAATGCCAATTACCGCCCAGTTAGCGCCGCTCATCTGAAAATAAAATATATTTTCCGGCGTGGGTAAAAGATGAAATTACCACCCGGGCCACACAGTAGCCGGGCGTAGTTCCGAATCGGCATGTGAAGGCTCCTACGTGGCTTAGTAGTGCACGCTAATGATTAGATGCCCATAGGAATATAATGGGCATCTTATTTAATGCACGCTAATCGTTGGCCTGCAGTACTAAAAGGATCCCTTAGACTTTTCTTTAGATATCATTCCCCCCTCCCCCCCCCCCCGATATTTTATTTATTTGTTACATTTATAATCCCACATTTTCCCACCTATTGTAGGCTCAATGTGGCTTACATAGTACCGGAGAGGCGTTTGCAGACTCCGGTGTGAACAAATACAAAGTGATGTTGTGGTAAGATAAGGTTCATGTGGCACAGCCACATTTGGGAATCGTACAACGGAAGAGTTGTGTTATGTCCATTACGTTCTTTAGTTTTGTTGTATTTTAAACCATTTAACCAACCTGGAATGGATCCTGGCCAGTTAAATAGCACATAACCTGCTATCTGGCAATATTCAGCACTTATCAGATAACTGATTATATCGCACAATATAACCGACTATCTGCAGATATTCAGTGCATTTCTGGAGGCCAAATTGGGCCACTGAAATAACAGACTGGATATCGGCTTGGCCAGGACCGCCGAGAGACTAGGCCGGGCCCGGGGCAAGGCCGCCCCGCCTACCTGCCTGCCTCCACGGCACCAGGCCCCCTTCATTCAAAGCGGCAGTCGCAGATCGCGTCTCTTCTGGCCTTCCCTCCCTGTGTCCCGCCCTCGTCTGATGTAACTTCCGGTCTCCGCGATGGAGGGACACAGGGAGGGAAGGCCAGAAGAGACGTGATCTGCGACTGCCGCTTTGAATGCAGGGGGCCCGGAGCCGAGGAGGTAGGCAGGTGAGACCGGGGACTGCAGCGCTAGTGCCCTGACCCTGGCGCCCGGGCCCGGGGAATTTTGCCCCCCCCCCTGCCCCCCCCCCCCCCCTCTCGGCGGCCCTGGACTTGGCTGGTTAAGTTTAAACTGGCGCAAAATATACTGGATAGTCAGTGCCGGTCACTGGAAATGGCCTGGCATTGAATAACAGCTTGGCTGGGCTCCCTCCTGCGGCCTGAATGTCGGGCCCCATTATAAGTGTCTTTGAACAAATTGCATGTTTCCTGATATTATAAGCAGTTTGTATTAGTGCCTGCTGGGGGGATCTTTCTTAAGTTTTATAGTAGATGAATAGTCATTTATAATTCAGTTAAATACATTTCCTTTGACCCATCCCATGTAGCTACCATTTTGGCTTCTAATGCTTCCCTCTCCTTGAATTGGTCCTCCATTGCAAATGACACTGGATTTAAGGGGCTAGTTTTGCAGCTTTTTTCTTTAAAAAAAAAAAAAAGTTACTTCTCTTAGGACCTATTATCAAGCCACGCTAGCAGTTCGCACGCAACAATGCCGACGGAGCCCATTCAAAGTGAACGGACTTTGTCGGTATTACCGCTAGGGCGGCTTGATAAGAGGTCCTTAATCTCCCTGGTATATATCTTGGGATCTGTTCATATTGCGGACTGGTCGTGTCATTTGATCATGGTTTTTTTCTCCATAATATTACTTGCCTGTGTCTTTCCTGTACAAGTTTTTCTTGCTTGAATGTCTATTTTTAATTTATTAATTTCAAAAATATATATGCAAAAGTTTTAGAAATTCCAGAAACTTCTACCACTTTTTAAAAACAATTTACCTACCTACTTCTAAAAGGGGAGTTAAACTATAAAGCACGTCTGAATCTTCATTCATTCATTTTAAGTATTTATATACCCCTTAGACCTAAACAGTTTACAGTTTCATTTTATAGGTACAGACCAATAAAGCACATTTGCTTATCATCCATTCCAGACCAGTCCAGAACTCTGGGTTATGTCTCCCTGTTAGCAGACTAACCCAGAGAAAAGCAGCTGAGAGCTGACACACTCTCCTTAAAGGGAGCTGGTGCTACTTTCAGCTCCTCAATATTTCTCTAGCTCCGAGTATACGCTTGGAAAACATATTATATATTATGGCTGGGGAGCCAAGATGGTGCTGCAGTAAGACACTGTATGACTGCTCCTCCTCGTGTTGAATTTTCTTTGGCTGTAGTCAGGTTATAATTAATTTTTTTTATGCCAGTTTGTTCAGGCTAATGCAGGGGGCATTCTGACTGCTTTGGGTGGAGGAAGAGCCTGGACCTCAGGATCAAGGTATTGCTCAGCCCCATGGGTCCTGCAGTCCCTTCGGGTCGGTAGGTGGGAGTGGTTGAGGAGCCGCAAAGTACAATGGAGATAGCGTTGCTACAACTGGCTAAGGGCGAGGTTCAGCTGCTTACTTTCCCTCCTGGATTTACACCTACAGCGGCATGTTCTTTGCACTTGGCTGCTTCCGGAGGATACTGAAGGTAGCTAGGAAGGGAGGAGTGAGACAGCTCCCCACCCCCCCCCCCCCCCTCTCCAGTTAGACCTGTGGAGGTAACTTTGGATGCAGTTTGTTCAAAATTCTGCTGCACGACTAATATTCCGCCAGTGTCGTTATGCTCATATTAGCCCTCTCCTCAAGTCACTTCACTGGCTTCCTATCTGTTTCCGCATACAGTTCAAACTCCTCTTATTGACCTATAAGTGCATTCACTCTGCAGCTCCTCAGTACCTCTCCACTCTCATCTCTCCTTACATTCCTCCCCAGGAACTCCGTTCACTGGGTAAATCTCTCTTATCTGCACTCTTCTCCTCCACTGCTAACTCCAGACTCCGTTCCTTTTATCTTGCTGCACCATATGCCTGGAATAGACTTCCTGAGCCGGTACCTCAAGCTCCATCTCTGACCGTCTTCAAATCTAAGCTAAAAAGCCCACCTTTTTGATGCTGCTTTTAACTCCTAACCTTGTTCAGAACCCCTTATTTTATCATCCTCACTTTAATATTCCCTTATCTCTTGTTTGTCCGTCCTAATGAGATTGTAAGCTCTGTTGAGCAGGGACTCTCTCTTCATGTTCAAGTTTACAGCGCTGCGTACGTCTAGTAGCGCTATAGAAATGATAAGTAGTAGTAGTAGTACTACTTTGGAATCCCTCTGCAAAGTTTGTTGAGGAGTTATACTCTCTCTGTCCAGCTTGCAGAAATTGGAAGGAGTTGGCTCTTGTAATATCAAAGTTGAGATTTTGGGATCTCAGGTTCAACATGATAAGCAGATTTAGGCTTCACTTGTTCAGGAGAAAATGATTCTACATCACAAAGTACAAAACACTGATTATGTATTTATGTACTTACATCATTTACTACCCCACACAATCCAAAACGTTCTTGGTGGCGGTAGAACTAGAGGACATGAATTGAGGTTGAAGGGGGGCAGACTCAGAACTAATGTCAGGAAGTATTTTTTCAGAGAGAGGGTGGTGGATATGTGGAATGCCCTCCCGTGGGAAGTGGTAGAGATGAAAACTGTAATGGAATTCAAGAATGCGTGGGATAAACATAAAGGAATCCTGTTCAGAAGCTGAGCCGAGATTGGGTGGCAGAGCCGGTGGTGGGAGGCGGGGCTGGTGGTTGGGAGGCGGGGCTAGTGCTGTGCAGACTTCTGGGGTCTGTGCCCTGAAAAAGGCAGATACAAATCAAGGTCAGGTATACACATAAAGTAGCACATATGAATTTATCTTGTTGGGCAGACTGGATGGACCATACAGGTCTTTCTCTGTCGTCATCTACTATGTTACTAACCAGCTTATTTACTGAAAGTAATCGCCGGCCATTTCACTCCCATGGTGCTTTTCCCCCTGCTACTGGGTCAGAGTGTGCCCTGTTTTGTTTCTGGTAGTCCTTGAGGTAGTGGCCATTTTTTGTAAGCCAGTTTTAGATCCCTTTCATGTGTTACCCACGTTAGAGAACTTAGTTCGTACCTTGAATGGTGCTGAAAGAGGGCATTGTACACCATTCTGCCAGCTCTGACCTACTGCTAATCTCAGTACCAGGGAGACCTCTTTGCCAGTGGGGCACAACCTCTGATCTGCAGTTAATTGTGAGTAAAGGTGCTTAATCAAATAAAGGACTTTTTCAAAGAGATTAGTCTTCAGGGTGTCAACTGGTGTGCCAAGGTTATACAGCAGCAACAAGTCCTAGAGGCCTGCGTGTATGCAGGTCCCTGGAGCACTTTTAGTGGGTACCGCAGTGCACTTAAGGCAGGCAGACCAGGCCCCATCCCCCCCTACCTGTAACACTGTGCTGGTAAATGGGGAGGTCTCCCAAACCCACCTGTGCCCACATGTAGTTGCCCCCTCACTCCTAAGAGCTAGGGTAGTGTTGTACATGTGTGGGTAGTGGGTTTGGGGGGGGGGTTGGGGGGCTCAGCACCCAAAGCAAGGGAGCTATGCATGTGGGAGCATTTTCTGAAATTCACCGCACTGACCCCTAGGGTGCCCAGTTGGTGTCCTGGCATGTGAAGGGGACCAGTGCATTACAAATGCTGACTCCTCCCTTGACCAAATGCCTTGGATGTTGCCGGGTTGGGGATCGCCGGCATTTTTTTCCATTATGGCTGAAAAACAAAACCGGCGATCTCAACCCCAGCGAACTCTGGCATTTGGCCGGGCTAAACCGTATTATCGAAAAAAAAAAGATGGCCGGCCATCTTTTTCGATAATATGGTTCCGGCCAGCTGTAGCGCCGCCGCCAAAATAGATAACCGGCGATCTATTTCGCCGGCGATGTTCGATTATGCTCCTCCACGTTATGTTACTATGTTACTAGGGCCATTCCCAGTGCGCTGTGGTAACCAGGCAGTAATCAGCATTGTATGCGCACTGATGATTACTTCTCGGTTAACGCGTGAGACCTTACCACTAAATCAAAGGGTGGCGGTAAGGTCTCAGGCCCAAAATGGATGCCCGCCAATTTTCATTTTGCTGCACGTCCATTTTCGGCCAAAAACAAAAAAAAAGGCTTTCTTTGTAGGTGTGCTGAAAAATAAACCTGTGTGCGTCCAATACACGCGTCTATACCAGCGCAGGCCACTTTTCAGCACACCTTAATGAAAGGACCCCCTTAGGACAGATCAAATGCTGTCCTAAATATCCAGATAGTAGACAGAATATTTGCCACCTGCTCCAGAAATTCAGTACTGACCACTATCTGGATAGTAGTGCCCAGGGCGTTTTTTGAGGGGGTACTTGGGGGTACTGAGTACTGGCACCTTTTCCTTTGTCTGCTAAAATTGACCCATGGTCCTCATATTTTAATGAAAGAGCTCAGGCTCTACATACACATCCTGCTTCTCCTACATAAGCGCACAACTATGGAATGGACTGAGGGGTGTGCTGGTAAATTTTTAACAACAGGCTCTTTCTCCGGACGTAGCCAGCTCTGCAGTTAGAAGGGCCAGGGGTGGCTGGGTGGAGGGAGCAACACTTGCCTCTCTTTCCTCCCTCCCTTCGTGTGGGCACGCTAGGCATACCTTTGCTGGCAACAAGGAGCTGCGAGCAGCAGCAGTCTATTTACTTGGCTGGCAGGGCTCAGCATCCCCACCAGCAAAGTAAAAGAGAATTCAGCAGGGGGCCCAAGCCCACATTTTGGGAGCCAGTTGTTAAAGTAGCCATGGAGGGCCCTACTTTAACAACCGGCTCCCAAAATTCTTAAAAACTTAACAACCGGCTCTTGCGAGCCTTTGAGAGCCTGCTCCAGCACACCACTGAATGGACTCCATGAGCACCTAGAAATCACTAAAAACCAATCTCTTCAAAAAGGCTTACCCCACCGATCCACCATAATCCCCCACACCCAGCAACACCGCATAACCAATGATCGTACAGGACAATATACAATCTTCATTCCCTTCGACACTCATGGTGCCTGATACACACCTATCTCATTCGACCACAATATAACCTCGTATTTGTTATTAACCGACTTCGCGAACGTCTTTACGGTACTATATGTACGCCACATTGAGCCTGCAAATAGGTGGGAAAATGTGGGGTACAAATGTAACAAATAAAATAAATACAAATTCTGCCTTGTCATAGATTCTGTGACTTGTTTGCAGGGGGGCCTGGCTATTGTGGGGTGGGTCCCTCAATGATCATCCTACCCCTGAAGGGTGCCCTGGCATTTGAGTACCCGGCACCTTTTTCGCTAGAAAAAACGTGCTGGTAGTGCCTGAATATCTGAATATGTTTTGACTGTTATAGCAGGTGTTTAAAAAAAACAATGACTTTGGCGGCTGAACGTTGACCCGTATGTCTCTTAACCCAGTGTACAATAGATTCTGAAAATTGTACCACAAGTCAAATAACATGCAGCCTTTTCTGTAATGGTGTGACATGCCATCAGAAACTACAGAGTTCATTTTAGGTGGTATCTGCAGAAGAACTGAGGACCATGAAAAATACTTCACTTCCATTAATTCGAGTTTATGCTGTCATTACTGCTAATAGACCATTTTACTTTGTCATGAAGAATTTGTTTCCACTATTTCACCAGCACTGCAAACAAACAAAACAATTAGAGCCTGATGTGTTTGTACTTCAAAGATTTGTGTTGTTCTTAGTACTAACCTGATTAAATTTCAAACTGTCGAACCGTCATGTTCCAAGGAGAGCAGGTGCACTGGGAGTGGAACTAAATTCTTTGATTTTACCATTTTACTAAGGCACATACCAGGGGTGTAGCCAGACTTCGGAGGGAGGGGGGTCCAGAGCCCGAGGTGAGGGGGCACATTTTAGCCCCCCCCCCACCATTGCCGACCCCCCCCCCCCCCCGCCGCCGCCACCACCACCACCAACTTTGACCCCTCCGCCGACGACCCTCTCGACCCCCCCCTCCCGCTGCCAACCCTCCCCTGTCGCCACCTACCTTTGATGCCGGGGGACCCCAACCCCTGCCAGCTGAGGTCCTCTTCTTTTTCGTTCTGTTTCTGAGTCTGACGTCCTGCACGTTGTACATGCAAGACGTAAGACTCACAGAAACGGAACGAAGCCTTGCAGATCAGCCAGCGGCCGAGTTGCTGGCTGATCTGCAAGGCTTCGTTCTGTTTCTGTGAGTCTGACGACCTGCACGTACAATGTGTTCTGTTTCTGAGTCAGACTCACAGAAACAGAACGAAGCCTTGCAGATCAGCCAGCGGCCGAGTTGCTGGCTGATCTGCAAGGCTTCGTTCTGTTTCTGCGAGTCTGACGTCCTGCACGTACAATGTGTTCTGTTTCTGAGTCAGACTCACAGAAACAGAACGAAGCCTTGCAGATCATCCAGCGGCCGAGTTGCTGGCTGATCTGCAAGGCTTCGTTCTGTTTCTGCGAGTCTGACGTCCTGCACGTACAATGTGTTCTGTTTCTGAGTCAGACTCACAGAAACAGAACGAAGCCTTGCAGATCAGCCAGCGGCCGAGTTGCTGGCTGATCTGCAAGGCTTCGTTCTGTTTCTGCGAGTCTGACGTCCTGCACGTACAATGTGTTCTGTTTCTGAGTCAGACTCACAGAAACAGACGAAGCCTTGCAGATCATCCAGCGGCCCGAGTTGCTGGCTGATCTGCAAGGCTTCGTTCTGTTTCTGTGAGTCTGGGATGTCAAACTCAGAAACAGAACAAAGGAAGAAGAGGACCTCGGCTGGCGGGGGTTGGGTGTCCCCGGCCAGCAAAGGTAGGCGAGGGCAGGTTGGCGAGGGCGGGTTGGCGGCGGGAAGGGGGTTGAGAGGGTCTTCAGCAGTGGGGTCCAGGGCCAAATCTATGGGGGCCCAGACCCCCGTGGCCCCACGTAGCTACGCCACTGGCACATACGCGTGTCCATTTTGAACTACTGCCCAACTACCAGGTGTCCCGGGCGGTAATTTCATTTTTTTATGCACGTCCACAAAGCGCGCCGGATATTTTACGGTGCGTGGCATTAACCGGGCGGTAATCGGCATTGCACGTGAGTAGACCATTACCACACGGTTAATGGGTGAGATCTTACCGCTAGTTCAGTGGGTGGCTGTACGGTCTCGGTTCCAAAATGGACACCGCCAATTTTTATTTTGACACATGTACGTTTTTGGCCCCCCCCCAAAAAAGGGCCTTATTTGCAGGTGCAATGAAAAATGGACCTGCGCATGTCCAATACACACGTCTACACCAGAGCGGCCATTTTTTCAGCGCACCTTTATAAAAGGACCCCTAAGTCAGGTAAAGATCCATATTGAAGTAAGTGGGAGATAATGTTTTGCTTTATCTTAAAATATTTAGTAAGAAATCTGTCTGTTTCATTTGAAAGCTGAGGGACCCCTTTACAAAAGTGCTTTACATTGTTATCAAACTTGGTCCTGGAGGCACCTCAGCCAGTTAGGTTTTCAGGATATCCACAATGAATATTCATGAGAAAGATTTGCATGCACGACCTCGGCTGCATGCAGCTCTCTCTCTTGAATATTCATTGTATACCGAGCACCTCGTAACCAGTGGCATAGGAAGGGGGGGGACGGTCCGCCTTGGGTGCACGCCGCTGGGGGGGGGGGGGGGTGTCGGTGCCGCTGGTTCCCTGCTCCCTGTGCCCCGGAACAGGTTACTTCCTGTTCCGGGGCAGAAAGAGCAAGGAACCAGAGGAGCCGACGCAGCTCCCAGCGACGTGCACTCGGCAGTGGCGTAGCCAGACTGCCAATTTTGGATGGGCCTGAATCCAAACTGGGTGGGCACAAAATTTTCTCTCTACCCCCCCTCCCCCAGCAAAATTTAGTCACGCTAATTAGATGCATTTGTCACACAGGGTAAAGTGCTGCTTTTCAGTGCATCAGATTTCAGAAAATTTATTTAATAGCATAACACCCTTTTCAGTGAGCTTTCAAAGGCCAAAACCTCCTGCCTCAGGTCAGTATAATGCTGTTACGGTATCCTCGCCTGACCTAAGGAGGAAGTATTGGTCTCTGAAACTTCAATAACACAGGTACCATATTACTTTATCCTAAATTAAAAATAAAATTATTTTCTTTACCTTTCTTGTATGGCCATTTACTTTTCTCATTGTGTCGCTCCCAGTCTCTAGATTCTGCTTTCCTTCGTTTTCGCTTAACTCTTCTGCCACGGTTTCCTGGCCATTTCTCATTTTTCTCTCCTTTTTCTTTGCGTTCTTCAATATTTTTCTGCCTCTCTGTCCTGATTTAATTCATTCTTACTATCCATTCTTTAATTTCCTTCATCTACTTATGGCTTTTCATCTTTTTCTCACCCTTGTTCTCCCCATGCCCCTTCCTCTTATTCTCCAGTCTTTCACTACTCTCCTTTTCCATCCAGCAGCTCTCTTCTTTCTCTCCACATCCTTCCAGTCTCCCCTCTCTCTCCCCATCCTTCCAGTAGTCTCCCCTCTTTCTTTCTGCATCCTTCCGTCCAGTGTCACCTCTTTCTCCCTACCCTTCCATCCAGCGTCTTCCCTCTTTCTCTCCCCATCCTTCCATCCATCTGTCCTCTCTCCTGATCCTTCCATCTAATGTCTCTCTCCCTCTTTCTAACCAGTGTCTCTGTATCACTCTACCCTTTTCTGTTCAGTGTCCCTTCTCTCTCCACATCCTTCCAGTCTCTCACCTTTCTCTGCATCCTTCCAGTCTCTCCCCTTTCTCTCCCCATCCTTCCATCCAGAGTCTCTCTCCCCATCCATCCGTTTTCCCTCTTTCTCTCCCCATCCTTCCATCTGTTTCTATCTTTTCTCCCCATCCTTCCATGTTTCCCTCTTTCTCCCCATCCTTCCATGTTTCCCTCATTCTCTGCCATCCTTCCATCTGTTTTTCCCTCTTTTCTCCCCATCCTTCCATGTTTTCCCTCATTCTCTGCCATTCTGTTTTCCCTCTTTTCTCCCCATCCTTCCATGTTTTCCCTCATTCTCTGCCATCCTCCATCTGTTTTCCCTCTTTTCTCCCCATCCTTCCAAGTTTTCCCTCTTTCCTCCCCATCCTTCCATGTTTTCCCTCATTCTCTGCCATCCTTCCATCTGTTTTCCCTCTTTTCTCCCCATCCTTCCATGTTTTCCCTCTTTCTCCCCATCCTTCCATCTGTTTTCCCTCTTTTTCTCCCCATCCTTCCATGTTTTCCCTCTTTTCTTCGACGAGGCCCGCCCTGCATGCCAGCGCCAGCCCCCATTGCTGGCCACTGCTGCTTTTCCTGTTGAGCAGCAGGGCCGGCGCTACAAAAAAGAAGAAGCGCTAACGGCGCTAACTTAAGGACGAGAAATGTTTAAAAGACAAAAAAAGCGCGGCACCGGCAGGCACTGTCTCGGCAGCCTTAAGGCATTGGCTGCTGAGGCATTGGCTGCTGGCTCGCAGGCTCCTCCCGCAGACGGGAGGAGCCTGCGAGCCAGTAGCCAATGCCTCAAGGCTGCCGAGACAGTGCCTGCCGGTGCCGCGCTTTTTTTTTTTTTTAACATTTCTCGTCCTTAGCGCCGTTAGCGCTTCTTCTTTTTGTAGCGCCGGCCCTGCTGCTCAACAGGAAAAGCAGCAGTGGCCAGCAATGGGTGCTGGCGCTGGCGCTGGGCGGGCCTGGGCTGAAATTGGGTGGGCCTGGGCCCACCCAGGCCCACCCGTAGCTACGCCCCTGGCACTCGGGGGCGGATCAGCCCTCTCGCCCACCCCTCGCTTCAAGTAAGAATGCGCTCCGGGGTGGGGGGGTGCGCGTCGAGGGGGGGGGCACCGTGCTGCACCGGGGGGGTTGCAGCGGCGACCCGCCCTGGGTGTCAGCCGCCCTCGCTACGGCACTGCTCGTAACAACACATTATCTGTGCAAGAACACCTAGACCTGATTACTCAAGTGACCCTGAATTACCCTAGGCTGGTGATCATGGGAGACTTCAATCTACAGATAGAAACCCCAGATACCACCACAGCTGCCTTTCTGGACACGATGACAGCACTATGATTCCCTAATATGCTTGTTTGTTCCGCATGAACCCTATTCTACCATAACATCGCTGTGTAACTGTTTATATCGGAATTGGTGAACGCTGCTACGGTACTGTGTAAGCCACATTGAGCCTGGGAAAATGTGGGATACAAATGTAACAAATAAATAAATAAATTAGACAGTTTATACAGGGCTGTAGTTAAGTAAGGTTCAATGGGTATGAGTAGCTGCACATCGTCTGCATAGATGTAGAACTGAGTGTCCATTGGCCGAATCAGCTCGGCTAGTGGCTTAAGGTAGATATTCAACAGACTGGTGATAGTATTGATCCTTGTGGTACCCCACAGGTCAGTGCCCATGGTGCAATGAGTTGCTGCCAAACCTTATGGCTTGTTGCCTGTCTGATAGGAGCTAAACCACCCAAGTACTGAAGGGTGTCTTTCAGGAAACCCTCTATATTCAGGACGTCAGACTCACAGAAACGGAAGCCTGTGCGGCCGCATTGCTGATCTGCAAGGGCAGGCTTCTACATGGAATGTTGCTAGTGGAATAGCAACATTAACATTCCATCTAGAATCTCCAATAGTAGCAACAGAATCTAAATAGTAGCAACATTCCATGTTCCACTGCACTAACCACTAGGCTACTCCTCCAGTAGCAACATTCTGTGTAGAATCTCAACTAGGGAAAGGGAAATGGGACTTGACATATCGCCTTTCTGAGGTTTTTGCAACTACATTCAAAGCGGTTTACATATATTCAGGGACTTATTTCGTACCAGGGACAATGGAGGGTTAAGTGACTTGCCCAGAGTCAAAAGGAGCTGCAGTGGGAATCGAACCCAGTTCCCCAGGTCAAAGTCCACTGCACTAACCACTAGGCTCCTCCTCCATATAATCAAATGCCATAAATCAACTAAATGATGAGTGCCACTCTTGACTAGTAATAACAATAAAGAACCTTATTTTTTAAAAAATGCTTTAACAAAGAGAGGTTGACACTGCACCTTGTTTTTAATTGTGCATGGGGATACTGGGGGTGGGGGTATTTTTTTTTTTACTGCCTTTTGTTAAATATTCTTTTAAGTGTCACCATAGTGTTTAATGAGGAGGTATCCTTGTGTTCTATTTGCTCTTTGAATACATATTGGTGTCTCATCTGAAAGGAACTCCTGAAATATATCCTGTACCTAATTCTCACTTTTACCACAAAGCACTATGTATCATTCATTCATTCCTCAATTCCTTGTTATTTCTTTTTAGTTTGTCCAATTTAGGGGCCCTTTATCGAAAACTTAGCAGGCACTATGAACATTACATTCTGGACATGTTATTTTCTATCTATGGGCCACATGGCAACACAAACTAGGCTTTAGTGAAAGAGCCCCTTATTGCAAACTATTTATAAAAATTTTCAGCGTGCTCCTCCAGCGTCAGTCCTTATTCTTCCTCTGTGCCAGCCAGCTCTTTCATCTCATCATGTGAATACTGCTAATTTTAATATGTCTGCTGTTAGAACTTTTAAATCATTCTGCCAGTTCCCCAGATATTTTTTTAAAATTCTTTCCAGGAAATGTATCTGTTGGTGTCATGCGAATCACAGTTTTGTGCCAGCTCTACCTCCGTTTCTATGGACACCATGCATCTAGGAGACTGGGAGCACAGTGCAGCCTTAATACTGCAAGTCCTGAAGTTAATCGGAGAAAATATTTCTTCACTCAACGAGTGATTAAACTCTGGAATTCATTGCCAGAGAATGTGGTAAAAGCAGTTAGCTCAGCAGAGTTTAAAAAAAGGTTTGCATAATTTCCTAAAAGTCCACATGTCATTATTAAGATGAGAAAATCCACTGCATATTCTAGGATAAGCAGCATAAAATCTGTTTTGTTGTTCTGGGTTCTTGCCTGGTACTTGTAACCTGGATTGGCTACTGTTGGAAACAGGTTTAATGGACCCTCGGTCCGTCCCAATATGGCAATGCTTATATTCTTATGTTCACTATAGAATATTAGTTTAGGGGTGAATTCTATAAATTGTGTCTAAAAAAAAACCAAAGCAGAAAAACCCACTTAAGCACTCTTCTATAAGTCACACCTTAAGCATGGCTCACAGAATAGCGTATAAGTGCAGGGGTCACGCATAAATGTAGGCACGTCGATTTGCACCAACGAAAACAAGGGGCAAATGCCCTCGCCTAAATTCACATGTGGAATCCCCTTAATCTGTAATTGCATGTGTAACTCGAATGCACGCCCCAAAACAACCATACCCCTCCCGTTTCTGTGCCTCCTTTGCTGGGACACGCCTAAATTTACATATGTACATGTTAATTGATGCCTATAATTGCTGGTTAAAAAGCCAGTTAATGGCACTAATTGGCTTGTCATTTAATTAAATTACATGTGCCAATTGGGCACAAGCCCAAATTTTTGCGCACAATTTTGGCAACTTTTGTAGAACTAGGGGGTTAGCGCCTACTTTAGGTGCCATTTATAGAATTCTCCCTTAAGGACTACATTCTATAAATGAAGCCCAAATTTTGAACACCATAAAAATGAGTGCTAAAGTATGGTGTTCAGTTTGGGGGGCCGTACCTTGCTAGGGATGTAAAAAAGACTTGAATGGTTCAAAGAAAAGTGGCAAAAATGGTAAGGGGCTTGCGTAACAAGACATACGAGGAGAGACCCTGGAGGAAAGGAGAAACAGGGGCGATATGATACAGACTTCCAATATTTGAAAGGTATAAATCCGCAGACAAGCATTTTCCAGAGATGGGAAGGTGGCAGAAGTAGAGGACATCAATTGAGATTGAAGGGGGACTGACTAAGGAATAATGTCAGGAAGTACTTTTTCATGGAGAGGGTGGTAGACACTTAGAATGCCCCTCCTGCAGAAGATGGTGGAGATAAAAATGGTAACGGAATTCAAAAATGTTTGTGCAGCGCTGCGTATGCCTTGTAGCGCTATAGAAATGCTAAATAGTAGTAGTAGTAGTAATAAACACAAAGAATCCTGTTGGAAGTAATAGATCCATAGAAGCTTAGTAACATAGTAGATGACAGCAGAAAAAGACCTGCACGGTCCATCCAGTCTGCCCAACAAGATAAACTCATGTGTGCTACTTTTTGTGTATACCTTACCTTGATTTGTATCTGCAATTTTCAGGGCACAGACCGTAGAAGTCTTGCCCAGCACCAGCCCCGCCTCCCCACCGGCTCTGCCACCCAATCTCGGCTCAGCTTCTGAGGATCCATTCCTTCTGAACAGGATTCCTTTATGTTTATCCCACGCATGTTTGAATTCCGTTATCGTTTTCATCTCCACCACCTCCCACGGGAGGGCATTCCAAGTATCCGCCACTCTCTCCGTGAAAAAATACTTCCTGACGTTTGTCTTGAATCTGCCCCCCTTCAATCTCATTTCATGTCCTGTTGGGGGAGGCATAAAGAAGGCCTCCAGTATTCCATGCACAGAATTAATTTTTTCTCATCTTTTAGACAGGGAGGGGTGAAGATCTCTCCCCTTCTGAATCATGAGAACAGTTATTGCTGGAAACATTCACTCTACCCCCCCCCCCCCCCCCCCCCCCGCTTAGCCAGAGAATTGCAAATCTGACTGCCTGCCCAGGATCTCACCCATAGTGTGGACAAGCCTCAGGGAATTCAGGCGACAGAGGTCTTTCCCATGTCTTTTGTATAAGGCCACTTCAAAGCAAAAGAGAATTACTTTTTCTGTAACCAGAAAATTGAGTAACACCTGCAGAAACTGCTTTAACAATAGATCAAATATTGCATCTCACAAAAGGAAGGCACAGATCTCACTTTAAGAAATCGACCTCTGGAGCCAGGGAAAAGTAGTCTTTTATTATGTATTTCCTTGAATCTGTGTTCGGACCTGTTTACAAAACACAGGGTCTGGGCTGGCAGGAGAGAAATCTAACACCTCTATAAGGAAGCAGTTTTAACTCTTGCCTTTAGAATAAGAATAAATGGTACAGGAAAATACTGAGACAATAGACCAAAAGTTTCTGACAAATATATTCTTTTGTGAGAAAAGCTGTAAAGATGAATAGAAGAGATATAGAGGGGCATAATCGAACAAAAACGTCTATCTCCATGGGCGTTTATCTCCGAGAACGGGTCTGTGAAGGGGCAGACTGAACCGTATTTTCGCAAAAAAATAGACGTCCATGTTTTATTCGACAATTTGTGAGCTGGGCATTTTTGTTTTTCAGCGATAATGGAAAATGAAAGCGCCCAGCTCAAAAATGAATAAATCCAAGGCATTTGTTCGTGGGAGGGGCCAGGATTCGTAGTGCACTGGTTCCCCTCACATGCCAGGACACCAACCGGGCACCCTAGGGGGCACTTTTACAAAAACAAAAAAAAAGGTAAAAGAGCTCCCAGGTGCATAGCACCCTTCCCTTGTGTGTTGAGCCCCCAAATCCCCCTCAAAACCCACTGCCCACAAGTCTACACCATTACTATAGCCCTAAGGGGTGAAGGGGGCACCTACATGTGGGTACAGTGGGTTTGGGGGGGTTGGACGACTAAGCATTAAGCAGCACAATTGTAACAGGTAGGGGGGGGATGGGCCTGGGTCCACCTGCCTGAAGTCCACTGCACCCCCTAACAACTGCTCCAGGGACCTGCATACTGCTGCCAGGGAGGTGGGTATGACATTTGATGGTGAAAATAAAAAGTTGTGAAACATCATTTTTTGTGGTGGGAGGGGGTTAGTGACCACTGGGGGAGTCAGGGGAGGTCATCCCCGATTCCCTCTGGTGGTAATCTGGTCATTTAGGGCACTTTTTGGGGCCTTATTCGTGAAAAAACAGGGTCCAGGAAAAGTGCCCTAAATTCTAGCTACAAACGCATACTTTTTTTCCATTATCGGCGAAAGGCGCCCATCTCTGTTCGGGTGATAACCATGCCCCAGTCCCGCCTTCACCACGCCTCCGACACGCCCCCGTCAACTTTGTACGCTTCCGCGATGGAGTGCAGTTGAAAACGTCCAAGGTCGGCTGTCGATTATACCGCGTTATTCGTTTTTGTGAGATAAACGTCCATCTCCCGATTTAGGTCGGAACTTGGCCGTTTTTCTCGTTCGATTATAAGCAGGATAATGATCCAAAATATTTGGACAACAGACCAAATGCATCTTCTAAGGAAATGTAAACATATGCTATGTATTTCCTTATTGATACATAAACAAAGGAGATCCTGACTGTAATTGCAAGATGCTGAGAAGGGGAGGAGAGAACCTCCCCTTCCTTTTACTGTAAGAGAAAGGAAAACCCTATATAAACTTTTCTGTCAAGGAAGAAAGTTGGTCAGCGTGCATCTCTTTTGGGCCCCAATCCAGGGAACGGAAAGACTGCCCTGACCATTTTCCATTGTAATTTCATTCCTGTATATATTCTCCTTTCTGTCCTATTCTAGACTATATCTATAACTATTTCTTATTATTTATCCTAATCTTTGGATCAAAAAAATAAACCAGTGTTAACCCCGAGAAGCGCTTTCTTTTGGTTTCTTTTCTTTTTCTTTTCGTTTCTAGTTGTTATTGTCTTAGTAAGTTTTACCAGCTGTCCAGGTTTCTAAGATACCAGTTGAGAGGATTTGTTGCTGGTTCGATTGGGCTCTGGGACGCAGCAAGAAAAGGCGCAAACAGTCCTCTAGTTCTACCGCCTTCCCGTCTCCGGAAAAGGTTCGTTTGCGGATTAATACCTTTCAAAGCAACATAACAAGCACTAGCAAGTTGTATGAAAAGCATTGATAAAGAAGGCTAAAAAGAATTTAAAAAGAAGCTTGTTGTAGAGGCAAAAACTTTTTCATGTACATTAGAAACAAAGCCTGTGACATCTTTTTATCATCAAGGTGTATAAGCAGCACTTAGAGAGGACAAGGCCATAGCAGAGAGACTAAGGGGCACATTTTCAAAGTACTTAGACTTACAAAGTTACGTGGAGGGGCATTTTCGAAAGGGACGTCCAAGTTTTGATTTGGACGTCCTTGCAAAACGTCCAAATCCAGGGGCGGGGAAAACCGTATTTTCGAAACAAAATGGACGTCCAGCCTTTGTTTCGATAATACCGTCAGGGACGACTAAATTCTTAAAAATCCTTAAATTTGGACGTCCCTAGACATGGACGTTTCTGACTTTCAGCGATTTTCGAAACCAAAGACGTCCATGTCAAAAACGTCCTAATGCAAGCCATTGGAGATTAGGTAGCAACACGGGGAACAGTAGTAGGTCCAGGTGAAGACCCCATGGCTTGTTGGCCATCTAAAACCAATGCCTGGTGTTGACACAAGGGTTCGCCTAACTTCAAGGTCTCTGGCAGTGACAAAAAAATGTAATCATGATTATTCTCACAATTAAAAATCTTATTTATTTCCCTGGCAGCGCCTTTTGACTCTGGGCAACTCACTTAACTCTCCATTGCTCTGGGTACAAAATGAGTACCTGTATATAATATTTAAACCGTTTTGATTGTAACCACAGAAAGGTGGTGTGATGAAACAGTGTTTTTTAAGCCTGTAAAATGTATTGGATATCTTCTTGACTTAAAAATGTCTGAAGTGTATTTCTCCTGTTTGGCCAGCAGATGGTGCATGTTTATGCTTAAAGCTGTGACAGAGGACTGGCTTCTCTTTCTTTTAGGGGTCCTTTTACTAAGGTGCACTGAAAAATGGCCTGCGATAGTGTAGATGATTTTCCTCAGTTTCTCCAGCTCTGGATTGTATGTCACTACAAGGGGAATTCTGTCTGTCTGTGTCAAGCCCCCACTCCTGTGGGCCAACACTTCACAAGACCAGAACACTGCACCAGTGATTTCACAGTAAGAATACTGAAAGGTAATTTTAAAACAATACAGGAACGTAAGACCTTTGAAAAAAGAATGATTGAATATTTTGACACCCAACAAACAGGACTTAATAAGGATCTGGGTTTTCTAACTCATTATAAAACATAAAGCTGTATTTCTCTGTTTATTACCCTCCTCTCACCTACCAACACCCATCCTGTTAGAATTTCAATGAAATGCTTTGATGTCCCCATGCATACCCCCACCCTCCCACTCTGTCAGACTGTCAAAGTAATGCTTTGATGTTTCGTTTATTTCCACTAAAGAACAGTGGAACTAAGATTTTGAATCTCCTCTTAGTGAAAATTAAGATACTGGTTTAACTCTCTGCCAATATATATAATATATAGTGATTATGACCAGAGGCGTTACAATTGATAACCAGGTGGATGGCTCCCCCTTGACGAAGCAAGTATTGCGAAACAGGCAACCTGTCAGGGTTTGTGAGCACACCGGTTTGAAAATAAGGTAAGTAACACATTGCCTCATTTTTTTATACATTGCCATTAATAAAGAGTTAAGAAACTCAAGCATTGGTTGGTTGGGGGTTGAGTCTGTGATTATAACATTCACACGGGCAGAGGTTCACTACGAGCGTGAAGTGATACCAGCCGCGACATATTTATGAGACTCACCCGTTACAACGTAATTGTACTTTTTGATATCCTCTACTTTTTGTGCTGTTTTGAATTTATATTCTAGTAGAGAAGTGCCCCTGTATTTTGGCAATATATTGTGCTGAGCATTTTGAAAGGGCAGCAGGTGTACCAGTAAATAAGAAACATAATTGTATTTGAATCTTTCTCCTTTCTATATGCTATTTGCAAGGCAATACCTTCCATCAGCCGAAAAGAGCTTGTGGAAATACTACGTCTCCAGGAAAATACAATGATTACGTTTTAAATCCACGTTAAAGAAATTACAGAATAGCTTAAAAAAATATATATATATATGCATTGTCCATTAAATGCAATTCTGCAGCCATTCATAAAATTGATATGCCAGAGGAGATTCTCGGAAACTACCGAGTTCCCCTTGTTGAATTATTTAATGAACTCAAAGAATGCCTCGCTGAGTAACGCAGAGCTGGTGAGAATCCCTGGGCAAGAAATTGGCAGCATGCCAATAATCCATAGCAGCAATAACAAGCAAAGTTACTTGCCTGCTTAAGCAAAGGTTTCTTTCTTCTGCTGCGTGCTTAGTCGTAGATCAACTTATACAGTTGAAGGGAATTCTTTAAGGGGTGCTACTACTACTACTTATCATTTCTATAGCACTACTGGACGTACGCAGCACTGTACACTTGAACATGAAGAGACAGTCCCTGCTCACTTAAATAGGGGGTGTGTCTAAATTTTTTTTTTGTTTTGTTACATTTGTACCCCGCGCTTTCCCACTCATGGCAGGCTCAATGCGTCTTACATGGGGCAATGGAGGGTTAAGTGACTTGCCCAGAGTCACAAGGAGCTGCCTGTGCCTGAAGTGGGAATCAAACTCAGTTCCTCAGGACCAGAGTCCACCACCCTAACCACTAGACCACTCCTCCACTGTTGCTACTATTTGAGATTCTACATGGAATGTTGCTATTCCACTAGACGTTGGCCCTTGCAGATCACCAATGTGGCCGCGCAGGCTTCTGCTTCTGTGAGTCTGACGTCCTGCGCAGCCTTCTACATGGAATGTTGCTAGTGGAATAGCAACATTCCATGTAGAATCTCCAATAGTATCTATTTTATTTTTGTTACATTTGTACCCTGCACTTTCCCACTCATGGCAGGCTCAATGCGGCTTACATGGGGCAATGGAGGGTTAAGTGACTTGCCCAGAGTCACAAGGAGCTGCCTGTGCTTGAAGTGGGAATCCAACTCAGTTCCTCAGTTCCCCAGGACCAAAGTCCACCACCCTAACCACTAGGCCACTCCTCCACTGTTGCTACTATTTGAGATTCTACATGGAATGTTGCTATTCCACTAGCAACATTCCATGTAGAAGTCAGTCCTTACAGATCACCAATGTGGCCGCGCAGGCTTCTGCTTCTGTGAGTCTGACGTCCTGCACGTACGTGCAGGACGTCAGACTCACAGAAACAGAAGCCTGCGCAGCCTTCTACATGGAATGTTGCTAGTGGAATAGCAACATTCCATGTAGAATCTCCAATAGTAGCAACATTCCATGTAGAATCTCCAATAGTATCTATTTTATTTTTGTTACATTTGTACCCCGCACTTTCCCACTCATGGCAGGCTCAATGCAGCTTACATGGGGCAATGGAGGGTTAAGTGACTTGCCCAGAGTCACAAGGAGCTGCCTGTGCCTGAAGTGGGAATCAAACTCAGTTCCTCAGTTCCCCAGGACCAAAGTCCACCACCCTAACCAGTGGCAGTGTCAGATATGAAAAACTTGTCACTTTGGCCAAATTTTCAAACAATGATGCTTAACGGAGCCTACGTGTCCAAATCCCAACTCTTCCAAACGGCTCCAAATCCCACACTTAATGTCAAATCACCAATCTTCCTTAACTTTTTCACTCAGTCCTTTTGCTCATTTAATTCATTTCTTGGGAACCTCAGCGGTGCTCATTGCTAATACCTACGAGAAGCAATGTGTCTGGCACCCACCTCTTCATTGGCTCACCCGATTACCCTTCCTTAATATGTATTGGTATAAACGTTAAACATGATTTTGCTCTAAGCTTAAGTCTGAAACTAAATACGCATCTTTATTTGTCTGGCTTAGGGGGTTAAAAGCGTCCGACACGCATGTTTCGCACACCCTCGGGCTGTCTCAAGGACTATCCCCTACAAAAAAAGAAAAAAACATAATTCTTATTCAAAAGGAGTGAAGCCTGTGAAACTGGGATTACCTTAATCAGTGGGAATTGGATTAGAGACTCAAGTGTTTGTATTGGTAAATAATTTCTGGTTTTAAAAGAGAAAAACTGAAATTAGGTGTATTATTTTTACTAATATTGGACAATAAGTATGTCTCCAACTAAATAAATTGAATATACACCATTTTGGGTTTGAAGAAGCCAACCAGACGATCAATGTGGAATAATGATTCAGATAAATAATAACTGGGAATAATCAGGTCAATACCACATTTTTTCTGTTTACTGTTGTTTAATTGATCTCCTTGTCTTGTTTCACTCTCCCTATTTTGTGGTCTAAGGAAGAGCATAGAAATTGAAATAATTCTTGTATTATTTTGTTTGTATTTCTGGCAAGTTATTTTAGTGCTTGTAAAATTAAACTCATAAATAAAATTAAAAAAAAAACATAATTCAAGGTACTGCACGGGCTCAATAGCTTCATTCACCCCTGCTATGTACCTATAAATTTCTTAACTCCACTTTCTTATCCTCTGCCGTAGATAGCACCAGCTCTGCTACTATTTTCAGGGACAATCCCTCTGCAAAGATGGCGACGGCGTTCATCTATTGTTTAACCATTTCCAGCTTCTGATGTCAGACGCCCCCCCGTCTCCCATAAGCTACTGCTTCTCCTCAATATTACAGCAGGGAAGCCCATTCTAATTCTGTATTTAGCCCACCCGGCAAAGGCGTAGCCACAGGTGGGCTTGGGTGGGCCGGGACCCACCCATTTAGGGCTCAGGCTCACCCAACAGTAGCACACATTTAGCGGTAGCTGGTGGGGATCCCAAGCTTGACCAGCTGAAGACTTCCCCCTGATGGTAACGAAAACGCTACTCTCCACGATACTGGCACCTGAGCATGCTCATTTTTCAGCACATGCCTGCTGCAGCCTGCCAAGGTGGAAAGAAGCGCTTTCCTGTCAGTTGAGATATTATTTTGGTAGTAGTTGGGGGGGGGGGGGGGAGAGAACACTTGGTGCCCACCCACTTCTTGCCTAGGCCCACCCAAAATCTGTTGTCTGGCTAAGCCCCTGCCACCCGGTATCACTGTTTGTGGGATTTGGAGCCGTTTGGAAGAGTGTCAGAAATGATGCATTCCACTTACCTAAGTACATAAGTGTTGCCATACTGGGACAGACCGAAAGTCCAACAAGCCCAGTATGCTGTTTACAACAGTGGCCAATCCAGGTTACAAGTACCTGGCAAGATCCCAAAACAGTACAATACATTTTATGCTACTTATCCTGGAAATAAGCAGTGGATTTTCCCCAAGCCCATCTTAATAATGGCTTATGGACTTTTCTTTTAGGAAGCTATCCAAACCTTTTTTTAAACCCTGCTAAGCTAACTGCTTTTACCACATTCTGTGGCAACGAATGCCAGAGTTTAATTACACGTTGAGTGAAGAAATAGTTTCTTCAATTGGTTTTAAATGTACTACTTTGTAGCTTCATTGCGTGCCCCCTAGTCCTAGTATTTTTGGAAAAGGTAAACAAGCGATTCACATCTACTTGTTCCACTCAACAATTGACATTTGATAGAAGAAAAAAAGATAAGTCCTATTTCTTACACATTGTTAAAAATACAAGTAAAAATAAATAAGGAATTTTTATATGATGAGGAAGTTATAAATAATATAGTAGCCCAATGTTGAGAGAGGTGAGTCAGGAGCTATTGAGAATATACTCATGTGAAATGAATCACCATTGATGGCATAAATATACCCCCTAATTCTATATATGGCGCTCAAAATTGCACACAATTTATGCATGCAATTTAATTGAACGAGCCAATTAGTGCCAATATTTGGGCATTAACAATCAATTATTGGGGCTAATTAGCAGTAATTTGAATTTATGTGTGCATCTTTGTAGTCAATAGTCTATAAAGATGTGCAAATAAATTTTATGTGTGGATCCAAAAGCGGCATGGCTATGGGAGGGGCTTGGATGGGACAGTGGCATTCCTCTAATTTGCGTGCAGTTATAGAATAAGGCAGATCTGCATCTAATTTAGGCACAAAGGATTTATACCAGGTTTCAGTTGGGGGTAAAGTTCACAGGGGCATGTCGGCAGTGTAGCGAAGGTGGGACGGGGGCGTGCTTAAGAGATGGGCGTCCTCGGCCGATAATGGAAAAAGAAGGGTGCCCCTGACGAGCATTTGGCCGACTTTACTTGGTCCCTTTTTTTCATGAACAAGCCTCGAAAAGGTGCCCGAACTGACCAGATGACCACCGGGGGGAATCAGGGATGACCTCCCTTTACTCCCCCAGTGGTCACCAACCCCCTCCCACCCCAAAAAAAAATTTTAAAAATATTTTTTTTCCAGCCTCTATGCCAGCCTCAAATGTCATGCCCAGCTCCATCACAGCAGTATGCAGGTCCCTGGAGCAGTTTTTAGTGGGTGCAGTGCACTTCAGGCAGGCGGACCCAGGCCCATCCCCCCCCCCCCCGTTACACTTGTGGTGGTAAATGTGAGCCCTTCAGAACCCACTGTACCCACATGTAGGTGCCCCCCTTCATCCCTAAGGGCTATGGTAGTGGTGTATAGTTGTGGGGAGTGGGTTTTGGGGGGCTCAGCACACAAGCTAAGGGAGCTATGCACCTGGGAGCAATTTGTGAAGTCCACTGCAGTGCCCCCTAGGGTGCCCGGTTGGTGTCCTAGCATGTGAGGCGGACCAGTGCACTACGAATGCTGGCTCCTCCCATGACCAAATGGCTTGGATTTGGTTGTTTTTGAGATGGGTGTCCTCGGTTTCCATTATCGGCAAAAACCGAGGTCGCCCATCTCTTAGGTCGACCTTAAAGACCTTACTGCCACCCATTGACCTAGCGGTAAAGTCTCATGCATTAACCAGGCGGTAATCATCAGCGCATGTACAATGCACATATTAGGAATACATTCGATTTTCCAACAAATGCCTAAGTTTTGCAATCAAAGGGTATGCAATTTAAAGGAAATTTTGTCTAGAGCTCATCTCACTTTCAATATTTCCACTACAGAGAGGGCTCATAAGAAATGTGGCCATTATGTTTACTGTGGCAACAAAAACGCATATATTTGTTTATTTATAGCCCCTGATGCAGCCCATGAGTGGGCGAAACATGGCCTGTGTCAGGCACTGTTGGTTGATAAAATTTACTTTGGCCTTGTCACGTATTCAAAGCAGGAACTAGGTTTGTGAGCCCTTGGGCCACTGCCGAGGAGCGGCAGGCAAAAACACCCTACACCAGAGACAGGGCAGGACTCTGACAAACAGTTAGGCTTCACCTGCACATGGCCACCTTTCACCAGGAGTTGAGCCCCTGGCTGCAGGCGGCCGGCAGGACTTATAGGACAGGGCAGGAACAGGATCCCAACTAGACTGAACAAGAACAGAGGGTCAGAGGGGAAAGGCATATACAGGGACAGCAAGGCAGGGAAAGGATAAGCTAAAGGACAGGACTGAAAGCTGCAGAGCAGCCACTAAGACACAAGCAGACAAGGACTAAACACAAAACTATAACCCAGAGACAAGACTAGAAAACAAACCACAACCTAATCTAACTACACACAGACTAACTGAAAACAGACAAGAATTTCAGGCAAGAACCCAAACTAAGCGGAAGTGCAACAAGCACCAACGTACTATGGCCTAAGGCGATGCAAAGGCAAAGCAGAACGGTTTCAAAATGGCTAATAAGCCCAGCAGCAACTGAGGCTCAGATGCAGCAATCACCAGGCAACTACAGGTGCTGTGTAGGTTCAAACAAAACAAGCAAGTCTGGCAGCCTGGAAGATCTGGACCGGACTGCGCTGAAATCTGGAATGGGTGATAATAACCAGACAGTTCATGGCAGCCACCAGGTCTGGCCACCAGGTGGCGAGAAGGAGAGCCCGAAACATGGGCACAACCGTGACAGGCCTCCCATTTTTTTGTGTCTTTTCTGCTTTTTTTTTGTTGCCATCTTGGATCTTGCCGATAGACTGCCCTGTTGCTTCCTTGGGTCTTCATTGTGTTTACTGTACCTACGTTTGGGAAACTATTGAAGTTTGGGATGGTAAACTTCAAGTTTCCCAAACATAGGTACAGTAAACACAATGAAGACCCAAGGAAGCAACAGGGCAGTCTATCGGCAAGATCCCAGACTAAATAAACATCCCATTTTGAATCATAGTAGTGACTGCACTACAGCAAAGATTGTGTATATGCAGTGTTTTTTTTGTAGAAAAAAAGGTGCCAGTACTTATTATGGGTGGGGTCACCATGTATGGCCCCACCCCTGTGATAGCCACACCCACACTGGCCACACCCCTTATACCAGCCATGGATCATATGAACAGACATCATTGAAAATATTATACTAGTATAGTTTTAAAAAATTTTTGATTTTTTTCATATAAATAATTTCTTTGCAGGAAGAACAGCACTTGATTTTCCAGTTTAACACAGTAATTCCTAAAGGTTTGAATATAGAGCTAGATTTAAAGTTTTTCTTTAAGAAATACATAAGACAAAATTCAATTTTTAATATTTTTATCTATTGTGTTTTATTTCTTATTCTTTTTTTAATTTTATATTCGTTTTTTACATTATTCTATTCTATTTGATTTTGATTTAATTCAATTTTTATTTTTACATTTTATTATTTTTTTTATTTATGCGTTTATTTATATACTTACAAGTTAAATCACTTGATAAGAAAATAATGCTAATACAATTGATATCTCATAGGAAATTTAACACATATGAATTTTGAGATTCCTTATCTCTCTATATAAAACGCACCTCCAACATTCTAATGAAGCCTCACTTTCCCAACATTCTAAACTGAGGCGGCTGAGACCAATTTTTTTGCTCCATGAGTGTCTGCCCCGCCCACGCGTCAAATGTAATGACGTCAAGGGCGGAGCAATGACACTCAGCAAATAACAGCGCTCAACGTAAAATGACGTCCCATTAGAAGGTTGGAAACACACTATCCACCCTTCCCAACTTCCCCCACCCACCAAAGTCGCCGCCCGTCACCAAAACACCCCCCCCCAAGGTTGACACCGCAAACACACTGAACGCCACACCCCAGCAAACACCAACCCAGGCAGGGGAGGAGTAGAATCGCTCAAGACTGCTGCCAGGGGCATAGCCACGGCCGGCCCTAGACGGGCCCTGCCAGCCCACTTTTCCTCCACCGCGACAGCGCCAGCCCAAGCTCCCATTGCCGGCCACTGCTGCTTTTCATGTTCAGCAGCAGGGCCGGTGCTACAAAAAAAAAAAAAACAATCAGCTGACTAACCTGAGCGCAAACAACAAAAAATGTAAAAGAAAAAAAACCACAGCACCGCAGGCAGCCTTGAGCCATTGGCTGCTGGCTGTGCAGGTTCCGCCCGTCTCTTACGTCACTGCCTCTACGTCGCTCCGGGGGCAGTGACGTAAGAGACGGGAGGAGCCTGCATAGCCAGCAGCCAATGCCTGAAGGCTGCCTGCGGTGCCGTGTTTTTACATTTTCTTAAACATTTTTTGTAGTTAGCGCTCAGGACAGCTGAGTGCTTCTTTTTATAGCGCCAGCCCTAGGAGTACCAAAGATACAACATCAAGTGGCAGGGCAGCCCGGAGGAGGAGAAGGTAGGTGTGTACCAGGCAGGGGGAGGAGTCACGAAGATCGCCGATCAAGAGGCAGGGAGGGACAGAAGAGGAGGAGGTAAACATCAGTGCTAGCAGGCAGGGGGAGGAGTACCGAAGAACGGGATCAAGTGGCAGGGAGGGCTGGAGGAGGAGGAGGTGGGGAGAGAGGGAGGGGGGCCCCTGGCAGGGAAGCAGACAATGAGGGAGGGGGGCCACCCTGGCACACACTCTCCTTCATACACACACACACACTCTCTCTCTCTCACAAACACACTCACACACACACACTCACTCTGTCTCTGTCACTAACACACACTTAAATCTGGGAGGGGGAGGGGAGGGAGGCGCCCCACCCTGGCACACATGCTCATTCCCCCACACACACTCTCTCTGTCACAAACACACACTTGCACCTGGGAGGGAGGGGGCCACCCTGGCGGATGGGGGCCACCCTGGCACACACTCTCATTCTTACACACACATTCCCATACACACACTCTCTCACAGAGACACTCGCACACAGTCTCACTCTCTCACACTCACAAACATACACTTGCACCTGGCAGGAGGAGAGGGAGGGGGCCACATCTGAGGGAGGGGGACCCATCCTGCTACACACTCTCATTCCCACACACACACTCTCTCACAAACACACTCACACACACTCACTCTCTCTCTCACAAATACACACTTACACATGGCAGGGAGACAGGGAGGGGGCACCTTGCAGGAGGGGGGACCATCCTGGCACACACTCATTCTCACACACACTCTCATTCCCACACACACACTCTTTCTCTCAGAGACACTCGCGCACAGTCTCATTCTCTCTCTCACACAGACACTCGAACACAGTCTCACTCTCTCTCTCCCAATCACTGTATCTGTGTGAAACACACTCTCTCACACTCACTGTGTCACACATATGCACTTCCATACACATCACACACACACACACACTCATTCTCACAGACACACTCACACCCACACTCACTCACTCTCTGTCACACACACAAACTCGCACATTCACTCTCTCTCTCTCTCTCTCTCTCTCTCACACACACTCTCTCAAAAATACACACTCCAAGGAAAACCTTGCTAGCGCACGTTTCATTTGTTTCTGAAACGGGCCTTTTTTACTAGTTAGCATCATAAAAGTCCACAACATAGGAGTCCAATGATACAACTATGGAGAACAAGAAGAAAAACAATCTATACACTTAAATCGAGACGTAAACGTTTACAAGCTTGTTGTATTTATACCCTTAAGAGGCTTTTTTTGATGTTATAAATAGGGTCAGTTGCGAAGGATCAAAATATACATATTTTACAGATTGATATGAAACCAAACACTTGCAGGGATATTTTAAATAGAAAGTTGCTCCAATCTTTAATGTTTCCTGTTTCAGTTGTAAAACTTTCTGTCTACGTTTTTGCGTCTCTCGTGCCAGGTCTGGAAATACCCGAACTAATAATCCTTTAAACAATTTTTCTCTTACTTGAAAATTTTTTTTTAGTATCCAGACCTTGTCTGTGAGTAATGCAAATGTTACTATTAAAGTAGATGGTGTTACTTGTTCTGAAAGGCAAAACACACAGTGTTTTGGATCCACTGTGTGTTTTGCCTTTCATTGGTTTTCCTGTGGAGAGTTCACCTTCTGTGGGTGTTTGCTTGTTTGGTTACTTGTTCTGAGTCAGATGTTTCTAGCATAGCCGAAACATCTAAAGATTGATTATTTCCTTGCATCTGTAAATTCTTTTCAGCCTTTGTGGGGATGTAAAAGGCCTGAGACACTGGAGGAATAAGATCTTTGTTTATATTTAGAATTTCTTTAAAGTAGAACTTCAACATTTCCCTTGGGGAAATCAACGGATGAAAAGGAAAGTTAATAAAGCGTAAATTATTGCCTCGAGAGGCAATTTCAAGGAACTCTGACTTCCTCCTCAGGTGTACCAAATCTTTAATGATCGTCGTTTGTACTAACTGTATCTGTTGAGTTTCCTTCTCCACCTTATTTATCTGTGATGACAATGTTTTAATTTCAGTGTCCATTTCTCTCACTTTCCCAGCAACTACAACTATTTCTTCTTTCATTTGTTTTATTTGGGGGCACAAAGCCTTACCAAGTTGTTGCATTGCCTCCGTCGCGGCTGCTCCTCTCTTATCCTCTGTAGATCTTAAAACGGCGTGTGCAGTTAAAGTTGGAGTTGGAATACTCCCACTTTCTTCCGATATTTGTAGAATTGCCTCCCGCCCTGAAGATCCCGCTAACACTTTGGTATTCGGGTCTGCTGGGGCTGGTATCGGAGAACTGCTAAACACCGGCTGAGGAGGAGGCTCTCTCCCGTCGGGGCTCAAGGTAGCTTCCAGCCCATTGCTCTGCCCGCTATCTCCACTCGCGGGCTGAGTCTGCAGACCGCTCACCGACGGCATTACCGAGCTTGCGGCCCTCTGCAAATACTGCGTTATTAAACCCAATGAGGCAGACGTTCTTTGCTGCTGGGAGGCAGCAGCGGCAGCTCATCCTCTCCTCTTCGGCATATTAGAGAAGGAAGAAAAAATATCGAGGAAATGCTGAGGAGCACTCAAACGCGTCCGTCTCGATCGGCGGCCATCTTGGACTCCACATTTAATTATTTTTACATTATATTAGATACATGAAGGTTTCCTTAGATATATATTTTATTAAGAAAAAACATGGAGGTTTTTTCGAGTAACCTTGTATACATTTTTTATATTTTTTCATATTTTTATACAATTTTTATGTATACATATTTCTTATTTTTTATATATATGTTTCTCATTTATACTTTTAACGCATATAAGTTCCACATGCTCTCTTGAAATTTTACATTTGGTTTATCCAATTGTCTCACTGCTGCCTCTACTGCATGAGTTGTAATTGCATACCTGACATTTAAGTTACAGTACATCAGAGCACAAATTAACATAACGGTATATCTAATAGCTAGACTCCACAACTCAGTTTAGACAACTTAGAGAAGGCGCTTGTCCAGTAGCGACAGCGTACCACAGAGGTAGTTAGTTTATCATTCCTATTAGATTGTAAGCTCTTTGAGCAGGGACTGTCTTTCTTCTATGTTTGTGCAGCGCTGCGTATGCCTTGTAGCGCTATAGAAATGCTAAATAGTAGTAGTAGTAGTTATCATTCCACAGCCAAGTCTGGGTAAGTCATAAGCCTCATCAATTTTAATCGCTAGGGGAGTGCTTTTTTAGCTTGGTTTGGGTCTGTAGCTATGAGTTACTAACAAGCACAGTTTTTTACGTGCAAAGCTCCCATATGTAAACATCCTGATATCGACACTGTTTAAATTCTTTCACCGTCTTTTTATGGAAGCCTTCCAGTACTCCTAGGCTGGTGTTGTAGTTTGGTTGTCGATTGTTTTTTGTACCTCCCCCCAAGGGGCGTAGCTAGACAACAGTTTTTGGGTGGGCCTAGGTAAGAAATGGGTAGGCACCAAGTGTTCTACCCCATCCCCCCCCCCCCCCCCCCCCCCCGACCACCACCACCAAAAAATATCTCAGTTGGTGGGAAAATGCTTCTTTCCACCTTGGCAGTCTGCAGCAGGCATGCACTGAAAACTGAGCATGTGCAGATGCCGGTATCATGGAGAGTAGTGTTTTCATTCCCATCAGGGGGAGGTCTTCAGCTGGCAGGGCTTGGGATCCCCAGCAGCTACCGCTAAATGTGTGTTACTGTTGGGTGGGCCTGAGCCCTAAATAGGTGGGCCCCAGCCCACTTGTGGCTGCGCCACTGCTCCCCCCTCTTTTGTTAGAATATATATTTTTAAAGTATATTTTTAGAATCGTTTTTGGGAAATCCTACAGCACGTTCATCAATGCCTTTACCAGAAACTTTTGATTTTGCCATTTTCAGTTTTTTAAAATTCAGTCTGTTGGCTGGTGTAGCAATCAGCGTCGGAGTTCTAAACATTGCACCGCACCTTGAGTATTGTGTTCAATTCTGGTCGCTGCATCTCAAGAAAGATATAGTGGAATTGGAAAAGGTGCAGCGAAGGGCGACTAAAATGATAGTGGGGATGGGATGACTTCCCTATGAAGAAAGACTAAGGAGGCTAGGGCTTTTCAGTTTGGAGAAGAGACGGCTGAGGGGAGACATGATAGAGGTATATAAAATAATGAGTGGAGTGGAACAGGTGGATGTGAAGCGTCTGTTCACGCTTTCCAAAAATATTAGGACTAGGGGGCATGCGATGAAACTACAGTATAGTAAATTTAACACAAATAAGAGAAAAGCTTTCTTCACCCAACGTGTAATTAAACTCTGGAATTCATTGCCAGAGAACGTGGTGAAGGCACTTATGTAGAAGAAGTGAGTCTGGCTACAGATTATCTCTCAATAAACACTGCTGTGAGAAAAGGCTCAGTCTGACAGTATCTTGATTTTAAAACGTTCAGCTACACTGCTTGTAAACAGATGGACTTTAAACCAACAGACCGATAGCAAAGGTTGAAAGAATGCTGAAATAGATTGCTTTTCCACATCGAATGATTATATTAATGGGGTTGCTGCTATTTCCAGACAAACTCTACCTTGCATAGTCCTTGAATTACAATTTGAAATGCAGTATAAAATCATTTAACTTTAATAACCTGCTTTATTAATAATAGAAAACGTCTTTCTATCATCCGAAATAACTCTAGGGAGACACTCAGTACAATTTTTATTTCTTTGGACTTGCACATTGTCTGATTCTTTCCCTCTGGGGGTCCTGGAAATCTTTGTGCTTCTTTCTCATATGTGAAGAAAGAATTTCAGGTCGTATCTCTTGTTCAGTTACCAAGAAACAGTGGGATCAGTAGAAAAATGGCAAGAAGCAAGAATAACATACAGGTACTGTCCATACTATTAAATTTACAATCATCAGTTTTTTTTATCCATAGTTTCTGGTTACCAGTCGCTAGGTGATTAGTCAGTCTAGATTGAAAATGTATCTTCAGATTTTATATTTTTGTGGTTTATATGTGTAGTTGTTTTTGCATTTTCAAGTTCATTCTTTTAGTAAATATAATCTGTTTTGGTGTATTGTTTGAAGGTTGTTTGCACATTCCCTTTGTCAATACAAATATGTTCTCTCTTATGTAGGACTAATCAGTTGCATCATAAATGTACTCTCCTATATGACAATACATATACATTAATGTTTCATTTTTTATCACCCGTTTATCACCCGCATAGTACTGTTTGCGTTCTAGTCTATTTTATTTTTTATTTTTATTTAGATTGTTTAATTTTTAATTTTATATTATTTGCTTTTTGTATCATTTGCCTTTTACTAGATCTATATTTTAAGATTGTGTAAATTTGCAATTACTTTTTGGTCTTTTGCAATTAGTTCTATCATTATATGAGACAAAAGTCAAGTAGAATTTTATATTTTTTGTTTATGTCATGCTTTGTCATTTTTACATTATGTACTGTTTTTAGGGACTCCTGAGGCAGGCCTGATTTTCTTATTTATTTATTTATTTATTGCATTTGCATCCCACATTTTCCCACCTATTTGCAGTCTCAATGTGGCTTACAATACATCATGAATAGTGGAAATATATTAGAAAGTGGACATTTAGTGTTACAGAAGAAAAACTTGAGCGAAATTACCAACTACAGGCCAGTAGCATCCATACCACTAATAACCAAGATAACCGAAGGAATGGTAACCAAACAACTCACAAACTATCTAAACAAACACTCAATACTGCATGATGCCCAATCCGGATTCCGGTCGAACCATAGCACAGAAACAGTACTAGTCACCCTTATGACCAAATTTAAACAAATAATAGCAACCGGGAACAATATACTCCTCCTACAATTTGACATGTCAAGCGCCTTCGACATGGTCGACCACGAAATCCTACTACACATACTTGAATACTTCGGCATTGGAGGAAATGTCCTGAACTGGTTCAAGGGGTTCCTAACCCTGCGCTCGTATCAAGTCACATCACACTCAACCACGTCCAAGGCATGGACACCTGAATGTGGAGTTCCACAAGGATCATCTCTCTCACCAACTATTTTCAACCTAATGATGATCCCTTTAGCAAAACTCCTATCAAACCATAACCTCAATCCATATATATACGCCGATGATGTGACAATATACATCCCTTTCAAACAAGACATCAAAGAAATCTTCAACGAAATCAATCAAAGTCTACACATCTTGAACACATGGGCAGACACATTCCATCTGAAATTAAATGCAGAAAATGCCTGGTACTCACCTCCCAATACAACACTAACGAATTCAACGTGATAAATACACCAAACCTAAACCTTCCAATCTCAAAAACGCTAAAAATCCTTGGAGTCACCATCGACCGCCACATAACACTTGAAACCCACGCAAACAACACAACTAAGAAGATGTTCTACTGCATGTGGAAACTGAAAAGGATAAGACCATTCTTCCCAAGATTCGTCTTTCGTAACCTAGTGCAATCCCTCATCCTCAGCCATCTGGATTACTGCAACTCATTATACGCAGGCTGCAAAGAGCAAACACTGAGGAAACTTCAAACAGCCCAGAACACAGCAGCCAGACTGATCTTCGGAAAACCAAAGTATGAAAGGGCAACACCACTATGAGAGAAACTACACTGGCTTCCACTTAAGGAACGCATCACTTTTAAGGTATGCACACTAGTCCACAAGATCATCCACGGCGAAGCCCCAGCCTACATGTCCGAGTTGATTGACCTACCACCCAGAAATGCTAGGAGATCTTCCCGAACATACCTCAACCTCCATTTCCCTACTTGCAAGGGCGTGAAATACAAGATGCTACACGCGTCAACCTTTTCTCACACGAGCACGCAGCTTTGGAACACACTGCCACGCAACTTAAGAGCGATCCACGAGCAAGCATCCTTCCGCAGATTACTGAAGACCCATCTATTTGAGACAATTTACGGAAAGAACCAAAACACATAAAGTCCACACTCACTGTTCATCAATGCATCATACATCCACTTATGATCTCTCATCCCCCATAATTCCACATTACTTATACATTTACTCACAGAAATATGTACACCATGTGCCTTTGTGTCTTAACACTGCCCTTAAGCTTCCCATTGTCTCCTCCCAATGTCTCAATGTTGATGTCCCATTGTGATATTCCTAATGATAATTCGATTATCTCGCAACACTTGTACAATATAACCCATAACCAAGTTGTAACAAATGTATTTTCATTATTCATATCTTATTGTAAGCCACACTGAGCCCGCAAAGAGGTGGGAAAATGTGGGATACAAATGCAAACAATAAATAAATAAAATCTTGGGTGACATGATAATGATAGAACATGATAGTAATACAACAAGCAGATATTATAAGACAGTTCTGAATGTACGTGGAGGAGTGGTGTCTGTTCACATTTGTTGATCTTTGTGGTATGCCTTATTAAAGAGATGGGTCTTCAGTAGTTTGCGGAAGTTGGTTAGTTCGTATATCGTTTTTAAGTTGCGCGGCAGTGCGTTCCATAACTATGTGCTCAAGTAGGTAAAGTTTGACGCATGCATTAGTTTGTATTTTAGACCTTTGCAGTTGGGGAAGTGTAGATTAAGGATTGTGCGGGATGATCTTTTAGCATTCCTGGGTGGTAGGTCTATCAGGTCTGACATGTAGGCTGTTGCCTCTCCGTGAATGATTTTGTGAACTAGGGAGCATATTTTGAACGTGATGTGCTCTTTAAGTGGGAGCCAGTGTAGCTTTTCTCGTAGGGGTTTAGCACTTTCATATTTTGTTTTACCGAAAATAAGTCTGGCCACAGTGTTCTGGGCTATCTGAAGTTTCTTGATTATTTGCTCTTTACAGCCGGCGTAGAGTGCATTGCAGTAGTCTAGATGGCTAAGCACCATTGATTGTACCAGGTTACGGAAAACAGTCCTTGGGAAGAAAGGTCTGACTCTTTTTAATTTCCATATTGAGTAGAGGGAGTAGGGGAAGAGAGCCCAGTCCTTATTCCGAGTTCAAAAGCACTTATAGAGGTATATAAAATAATGAGTGGAGTGGAACAGGTGGATGTGAAGCATCTGTTCACGCTTTACAAAAATACTAGGAGTAGGGGGCATGCGATGAAACTACAGTGTAGTAAATTTAAAACAAATCGGAGAAACTTTTTCTTCACCCAACGTATAATTAAACTCTGGAATTCGTTGCCGGAGAATGTGGTGAAGGCGGTTAGCTTAGCAGAGTTTAAAAAGGAGTTAGATGGTTTCCTAAAGGACAAGTCCGTAAACCACTACTAAATGGACTTGGGAAAAATCCACAATTCCAGGAATAACATGTATAGAATGTTTGTACGTTTGGGAAGCTTGCCAGGTGCCCTTGGCCTGGATTGGCCGCTGTCGTGGACAGGATGCTGGGCTCGATGGACCCTTGGTCTTTTCCCAGTGTGGCATTACTTATGTACTTATATTTATAGGTCTTTTGCAAAGGAAAGATCTCTTTATGCACGCTCTTTCATCTTAGCAAAGCCTAGTTCTTTCTTATCAGCACTACTGTAGTTGGTATTCTTTTCCATACAGAGTTCTTTTTTTCCTCCAAAATATGGGTATAATACAAAAGGAGCCACACTGCCTGCTTACTGATATCCCAAGGTAATTTCTATGTTTGTGCAACACTTCTCAGAAAAATGTGTCTCAAGTTTGTCTAGTTATGCTGGTAGGGCTTACTGCATTACGTGTTAGAATATCGACATACGTTTCCTACTAACATCACGTTGAACCTGCTCCCAAATGTAACCAGGGGTTAACTTTAAAGTTTTTTTTACCTTTAGAGGGAGGCCCTGGAAGACATTGGGAGCTGGGATGGCCTCAGTGGATGCTGGAAGCTAGAAGGAAAGGAGAAAGCCGGGGAGATGAGCAGCCAATCAGAGGCTAAGGGAGTCCTGATAGCCAGAAAGAGCGCAAATTTCAGCCAATGACAAGACAGGAGATGGAGCAGCCCAGGGAGGGGTGAGCTCAGAACAGGGAGGCAGAGGGGGGGGGGGGGGGGGGGGGGGGGGGGGGAAGAAGAAGAAGCCGGAGCCAGAGAAAAGTGGAGGAGTAGCTTAATGGTTAGTGGCAGCAGGCTTTGATCCTGGTGACCTGGGTTCAATTCCCACTGCAGCTCCTTGTAATCTTGGGCAAGTCACTTAACCCTCCATTGCCCCAGATAGAAAAAGTTAGATTGTGAGCCCTCTAGGGACAGAAAATGTACTTGCATGTACTATAGAAATGAGTAGGAGTAGTAACATAGTAAATGACGGCAGATAAAGACCTGGATGGTCCATCCAGTCTGCCCAACAAGGTGAACTCATTTTACATGGTATGTGATACTTTATATGTATACCTGAATTTGATGTAAAACCATCACCTGCTCAAACGAGATTAGAAGGTACCCGAGACTATGCTTTCTATTTTTTTAACTCCCCTATTAAGGAATTCTCTACTGCAATACTACTACTACTACTACTACTATTTAGCATTTCTATAGCGCTACAAGGCGTACGCAGCGCTGCACAAACATAGAAGAAAGACAGTCCCTGCTCAAAGAGCTTACAATCTAATAGACAAAAAAAAAATAAAGTAAGCAAATCAAATTAATTAATGTATACAGGAGGGAGGAGAGGAGGGTAGGTGGAGGTGAGTGGTTACAAGTGGTTACGAGTCAAAAGCAATGTTAAAGAGGTGGACTTTCAGTCTAGATTTAAAGGTGGCCAAGGATGGGGCAAGATGTAGGGGCTCAGGAAGTTTATTCCAGGCGTAGGGTGCAGCGAGACAGAAGGCGCGAAGTCTGGAGTTGGCAGTAGTGGAGAAGGGAACAGATAAGAAGGATTTATCCATGGAGCGGAGTGCACGGGAAGGGGTGTAGGGAAGGACGAGTGTGGAGAGATACTGGGGAGCAGCAGAGTGAGTACATTTATAGCAGGGGCGTATCTGAGGTTCGGCGGTAGGGGGGGCAGGGGCTAGAGTGAGGGGGCACATTATAACCCCCCCTACCGCCGCCCCCCCCCGCCGTCGTCGCCGTCGTCAACCCTCCCCCCTACCACCATTAACCCTCCCCCGCCTACCGCCAACCCTTTCCCCGCCTACTGCCGTCACCTACCCCGAGGTCCGCTCCTGACGTTTTTTTAAACTATTACTTCAGCTGGCGGGGGACCCCAACCCCCGCCAACACAGCCGAGGTCTTCTTTAACTTCTCAAACTCCGTCCAACTGGAAGGATGCATGCAGCTTTAACAGCACGAGGATTAAGAAGTTAAAGAAGACCTTGGCTGGGCTGGTGGGGGTTGGGGTCCCCCACCAGCTGAAGTAATAGTTTAAAAAGCCGGCAGGAGCGGACCTCGGGGTAGGTGATGGCGGTAGGCGTGGAAAGGGTTGGCAGTAGGTGGGGGAGGGTTAACGGCGGTAGGGGGGTCCAGGGCGAAATCTGCGGGGGCCCAGGCCCCTGTGGCCCCACGCAGATACGCCCCTGATTTATAGGTTAGTAGAAGAAGTTTGAACAGGATGCGAAAACGGATAGGGAGCCAGTGAAGCGACTTAAGAAGAGGGGTAGTATGAGTAAAGCGACCCTGGCGGAAGACGAGACGGGCAGCAGAGTTTTGAACCGATTGGAGAGGGGAGAGGTGACTAAGTGGGAGGCCAGCAAGAAGCAGATTGCAGTAGTCTAAATGAGAGGTGACAAGGGTGTGGATGAGGGTTTTGGTAGAGTGCTCGGAAAGAAAGGGCCGGATTTTACGGATGTTGTAAAGAAAGAAACGACAGGTCTTGGCGATCTGCTGGATATGAGCAGAGAAGGAGAGAGAAGAGTCAAAGATGACCCCAAGGTTTCGAGCTGAGGAGAGAGGGAGAATGAGAGAACCATCAACAGAAATAGAAAACAGGGGGAGCGGGGAGGTGGGTTTGGGGGGAAAAATGAGAAGCTCGGTTTTGGTCATGTTTAATTTCAGGTGGCGTTGAGACATCCAGACAGCAATGTCAGACAAGCACGCTGAAACTTTGGTTTGGATGCAAGGTGAGATATCAGGGGTAGAAAGGTAGATTTGGGAGTCATCAGCATAGAGATGGTAGGAAAAGCCATGGGATGAGATTAATGAACCAAGGGAAGAAGTGTAGATAGAAAAGAGGAGGGGACCAAGAACAGAACCCTGAGGTATGCCGACAGGCAGAGGGATAGAAGTAGAAGAGGATCCACCAGAGTGAACACTGAAGGTGTGGAGGGAGATGTAGGAAGAGAACCAGGAAAGGACAGAGCCCTGGAATCCAAGTGAGGACAGGATATCGAGGAGTATGCTGTGATCGACAGTGTCAAAAGCAGCAGAAAGATCAAGAAGAATGAGGATGGAATAGATGTAATTAGACTCTGGAATTCGTTGCCGGAGAACGTGGTACGGGCGGTTAGCTTGACGGAGTTTAAAAAGGGGTTAGATAGATTCCTAAAGGACAAGTCCATAGACCGCTATTAAATGGACTTGGAAAAATTCCGCATTTTTAGGTATAACTTGTCTGGAATGTTTTTACGTTTGGGGAGCGTGCCAGGTGCCCTTGACCTGGATTGGCCACTGTCGGTGACAGGATGCTGGGCTAGATGGACCTTTGGTCTTTCCCAGTATGGCACTACTTATGTACTTATGTACCTCTGGATTTAGCCATATTTAGGATTTAGATCTGGATTTAGGCAAGCCAGGCATCAAAGTCACTGAGAAAGGATGAAAGGGACTTATCAGGGGGACGATAAATGACCGCTATTCGAAGAGGCAGAGGAGAGAAAAGGCGGATAGAGTGGACTTCAAAGGAGGAAAAACAGTGAGATTGAGGTGGAAGAAGGGGTTGAAATCTGGAGGAGGGAGAGAGAAGTAGTCCAACACCGCCCCCATGGCCAGCAGGGCGAGGAGTATGTGAAAATAGATAACCGCCATGGCACAGGGCTGCGACTGAAGCAGAGTCATCAGGGCAGAGCTAGGTTTCTATTATGGCGAGCAGATGGAGGTGACGCGAGATAAAGAGGTCCTGGATATAGGCAAGTTTGTTACAGATAGAGCGGGCATTCCATAGGGCGCAAGAGAAGGGCAGAGAAGAGGAGGGGAGTAGAGGAATAGAGATGAGGTTAGTGAGGTCGTGGTGAGATGAGTAGAGGAATAGAGATGAGGTTAGAGAGGTCGCGGTGAGATCTGTAGTTGGGATAATAGTTGGTGAGGGGGGCCAGGATTGGGATTGATGTCACGGGCTGAGAGTGAGAGAAGGAGTAAAAGAGAGCGAAGGAGAGTAAGAGAGGTGTGGCCATGAAGGCGTCGAAGGTGAGAGGTATTTAGGTGGAATGGGGAAGGCAAAATGGAGGGAAGAAAGAGACGGAGATTAAAAGCCAAGAGGGAGGAAGAGAGCAGGAGAGAGGGTGAGGTGATGAAGTCGGTGGATGGGCAGTGAGTTCCTGTAGCGGAGAGAGGTAGGGGGTGAGGGAAAAGATTAGGAAGGGACAAGGCTAGGAAGAGAATGTGTATAGGGGCCATAAATGACTGAGGTACTTTAGCAGTATGGTTATATTCAACAAATTGGAATAGTATGGTTAGAGTCAACAATGCAGATGTAGGTAGGACTGGAACAAGCTGGAACAGATGAGAGCGGAGCAGGAGGACTGGAACTCAGTAGAACATGAATTATCATTAGTGGTGATTACATTCATTGGGTGATCTCCCTCTCGAAATGTAAAAGCACACTGCTCTCAGGCTATTGAGGGCTGTTAGGGCTTTGTAGCTTAGGGATGGGGAGTTCTACAGACAGCCTCTAAACAGATACCTGCATCACTGATTAAAAAAATGATAAAAAATGTGATCTTCAAAAGAAATGACACCACTCTATTTTGCCATATAAACACTCTTCGCACCTTCTTATGTTCTCTGTAGATCTGTGTAACTGCTGTCTGGGCAGGTAACAAAGAAGGGCACCGTAGTTCTTTTAAATTCTTTGAACGACTGTAGGCGAATCTAATCCTCATGTCAGCGAATGTGGGTAAAGTTTGTAAAATACCCCAATGATCTCTGATAGTCTTAGAGACTTTGTTGGTTTCATTCATAATGTTTCTTTCATCCTGAAGTGTTTTTTCTTTCGGTTGCAACAGATAGTCTCGATGATTATATTTAGCTCTCCGAAAGGCACATTTTATTTACAACTTCTTTCGAATCCCCTCTCTGTTGTAGTCGTCTACTTAAATCTTTAGCCTTGCAGCGAAAATCTCGATCTTCTGAACAAAGGCAACGACAGCGTATAGCATTTGTGAAAATGGTAAGCTGTCTTTTAGAAATCTTGGGTGGCAGCTGGAATATTGCAGAAGACTATTCACATCAGTTTCTTTGTGAAATACAGTTGTTTTGAAGGTTGAAGCTTCTCTTGTTACATTTACATCCAAGTAATCGTCTCTCTTTCATATTGACGTGTGAACTTAATATTACGATGACACTGATTCAAATATTGAAGAAATAGATCAAGTATGTTGTATTCATCAGCTTGCCAGATAAGAAACACGTCGTCTATTAACCTAATCCATAGTTTGACATGTTCCCAGAAGACGCTAACGTACACAGATTTTTCTTCAAATTGTGACATATATATGTATAACTTTAAAATGTGCCGGTTCTGAGCCCTCTCTGAGATTGATTGGGCCTTAGACAAATAGTAACACACTGACTGGCTCAGCATAAAACAAGGCGTCTGACCTAATAAGCTATAAATGAGCGGCCATTTTTTAGATACATTTGTCTTTCAAAGTTCCACCCAAGCGGAGGTACAAAAGTACAGTTGAGCATTGAGAATCATTGGGATGGCACCGATGTGAATGATGTATTTTTCTTTTGCACTAGATAAACGCGGACCACTGGACCCTGAGGCAGGTGAACGAAACGCTGGCCATCGTAGGCCGTGGTCAGGACTAGCGGTGCAAGAAAGAGAAGGAAACAACAGGAAAGCTAAGTTGTTTCATGCTTAAAGAATTCATTTAAATGTGTTTAAACAATTGAGCTGTGCACCAAGTTTAAATACTACGAGGTTTTTGGCCAATGATGAAGCAGTCCAGCCCCTGAAGCTAAAATCTAAAATTTAAAAGCTGGGGACTTCTTGAGGCCTTTTCCTCACTAATCATGAATGATAAAGTCTGATACGCCTATCATTTATATATAGGATCTCCTACCTTTTCTAGATATATTGTATTCATTATTTGAGGAGACCACCTTCAATTGTGTTTATAGTTGAGAAACAGTTGTAAAGCCAGTAGGTTTGTTTGTGCACAGATCAAATCTCTCCTGAGAGAGAGAGAGAGAGATGGCTGCAATTCAGCAAAAAGAGCTCTCAGCCTGTCATTTATAAAAGCAGACAGACTGGTCTCAGTTGACCTTAAATAAACAATTTATGGCTAAAACCGTTACAGCTGTTGTTTCTAAACAGCACGGTATCCTTTTGAAAGAAAAAATTAAAAAACGAAACAGGTAGTCTGAAGGCTAAAAAAATGCCTATTTTCTTTCCTGGCACAGAGAGAGAGAGAAAGTTTAAGCTGCGCACGTTCCTCCAAGGCTGTAGAGGGTGGTGTTGGTGGCATTTGATGTCACTTGCTGTCATGTTACCCAATCCAAGATGGTGGCGAGTCTTGTGAAACAGGAAGTGACATGGGGCATATCAAGGAGGTTTGATAACAGGAGACAACATGATGTCACAAGGCTGAAGTCGGTCTCCACCCAAGGAGGTTTTAATTCTCCCTAATGCAACTGCCGCCATCTTGGTACACCTAAAACAATGTACTTGATAGGATGACATGCTCCACTTACTGGCTTCAGCCCACACAATGGGCCAGATAGGCTTTGATCATTGAACCACTAAGTACATTGTGGAGTTCCGCCTCTGATGGTCCGAAGTTACCTTCTTGTATGAATTATAATTACAGCAGTGTTTCTATGTGGTGTGTTATACTGATTTGTATCTGCTGTATTTAGTTTTGACTATTATTGGCCTTTTCATTGCTAGATAGGCTCATGCCATCTCCTGTCAACAAACCTCCTTGGGGCATACAGTGGCTGCCATCTTGGAAAGCGGCATGGCCTGGGTGGGGTTATGACGTCACTGAAAGGGGGTTAAGCAAAGGGGGGTAGGGTTTGGGGCAGAGTTATGCAAATAAGGCAGGGTTAGGGGTGGGTTTTTTTCAAAAGGGGTGGAGCATGGGCAGGGCTATGACATCACATCCTGTGAAATTGATGATGACGGGGCAGGGTGGGGAGTCGGCAGGGCTTGGGCAGAGAGTAGGCATAGTCTGGGTGGGTCCTCAGATGTGATTGGCTGTCATGACTGGATGTGGGCATGGCCACCTGTCAAAAATATGTAAATTAGCTTTGACAAAAGCCAGTGAGGTATACTATTCATGAATTCACCACTCTATCCATGAAGAAGTATTTCCTCAGGTTACTTCTGAGTCTATCCCCTTTCACCTTCATCCTACGCCCCCTCGTTCCAGAGCTTTCTTTCCATTGATAGAGACTCGTCACCTGTGCATTAATGGCACAGAGGTATTTAAATGTCTTTATCATATCTCCCCTTCTTCTGCCTTTCTTCTAAAGTGCACATATTGAGATCTTTAAGTCTGTCCCCATAAGCTTTCTGGCGAAGACCACTGACCATTTTAGTAGCTGCCCTCTGGACCGGCTGCATCCTGTTTATAACTGAGGCTTTTTCCTTCATGAGACACGCTCTGTTCTACGCTGTTGAAGATTTAAAATTCTGAACATAAGTCCAGTGAAGTTCTTTTCTATATTGTGACTGTTATTCACTTCACTCCGTTTTTGTTTTAGATAGTAAAGAACATAGCTCAAAGGATGGGATTTGATATACTGCCTTTCTATGGTTGCAGTCAAAGTGGCCTAGTGGTTAGGGTGGTGAACTTTGGTTCTGAGGAACTGAGTTCGATTCCCACTTCAGGCACAGGCAGCTCCTTGTGACTCTGGGCAAGTCACTTAACCCTCCATTGCCCCATGTAAGCCGCATTGAGCCTGCCATGAGTGGGAAAGCTCTGGGTACAAATGTAACAAAAATAATATTATACACAGGTATTTATTTTGTACCTGGGGCAACGGAGGACTAAATGACTTGCCCACATCTTAATGGTAGCCCATGCTGATAACTTCCCTCTTAATCTAATCTTAAACCTGCGTAACTAAAAGACCCCCCACTTACACAATTCTTACTCCCTAACCCACACAAGTCCCTTATCATTCCTTATCTAACAAAAATCTCTCCATTTGAGGGGGGTCTAAAAACACATACTTCATACCAGGAAATGCAGCAAAGCATGGGGACCACAAAAATAATAAAATAAAACAGAGGCTCCTGATGCAAAGGCTCTTCTCTTTCTTTTTTTTTTTTTATTATTAAATTTCAAAATAATACATTCACAATAATAAATGTATAGAAATCAGGAAATACATCCAAAAGATTAAAAAACCATCCATTACATTTCCATGGATTTTCAAAAGAATATCTTTCTTACTTAGTCCACTATAAACGATCAAGATACAAGGTATTGATCATAGGAAACAAAAAGAGTAAAGAAACTCTTACAATAAACTTAAGGAGGACAGAATCACAAGTTTGCCTGCGATTTCAACTCCCTACTGATGCCTCCGAGGCTTGAAGATCCCTGCTTTCTTTACTTACTAATAGGAGCTTCAATTTTTCTGGATCAAAAAAAACATAATGAACATTACCCAAAGAAACAAGACATCTGCATGCAAATTTCAACTTAAATGATCCTCCCAGGGAGAGAGTTCGAGGCCTAAGCCCCAAAAATTCTCGCCTTTTCTTTTGTGTAGAATTGCTGACGTCAGGAAAAATCTGTATCTTTGAGCCAAAAAATTGAGCTTCCCTAGATTTGAAGTAAAGGCGAAATATATTATTTCGATCAGTCTCGAATGCAAAGGATACCAGGAGAGTAGTTCTTCTCTTTCAATTGCAGGAGACCATTCTTTCATAACTGAGCAGCCCTCGCTATATCTGGAAACTCCAAAATATGAGAACCACAAAAAGCAATTTCTTTCTGAAAGTGCAATTTAAGCATTTTAATCTTATCACGCTCCGAAGTAAATGTCACCATATGAATGGCTCGAGTGGCAATTACATCTAGAAGTCAAATCAAGGGGATCATTAGCTACCCCAGCTCTGCCTCCTCAGGTTGAGATCATGTAACGATAACGTAATAACTAGAAATAATAATCCTCCAATAACAAAACCTCCTTGAAATACTTCCTCAGAAATATTTCAGGTGACAGCAGACCTATCATAGGAAAATTCAGTAGAGTGGTGTGGTAGCCGTGTTAGTTAGGAAAATTCAGGAAATGAAGATTTTCGCTCTAAGGGACTCTTCTGTAGACTATAGTTGCCTATGAATAATCAAACTGTCCTTGATGGAGGAGGTACTTACAACCTGCAAGTTGACCTGAGGCTCAACCTGTCCCGTCTCAGTTTCAAGGAAGGATATTTTTAAGTCCACTTCACAAGAAAAACACACAGTTGTGAAACTGAAGAATATAACCACTCCTCAGTTTGTATTGCTGCTCTCCAAACAACCAGAAGAGAAACCCCAGAAAGAGATTCACTAACCTTGTCGGCAAGAGATGGCCAGGTCGCTGTTGGGGAGTGGACTGCTTATTTTTATATGAAGGAAACCCCACTTCTGAGGGTAATCTAAAAGGAGAAACCCCTCTTGAAGCAGGTGATGAAGGGGTGGGAGCAGTGTAGGTCAACCCTCTGAGCTAAGGGAAGCACTTGACTCTGATGACTCTCCACCATCTGTTAATACCTTGGGAGGAACAAAATATTTGTCCATAGGACCAACCATTTGAGAAATACTAGGCATCACATCTTTATACCTCACTTTGGGCTCTGTTTACTAAGGCGCGTTAGTCTTTTTAACACGCCTACAATTAGCGCGCGCTAACCATGTAGGCGCCTATAGGGATATTGTACGTGCGTACAAAGTTAACGTGCGTACATGGTTAACGCACGTTAAAAATGTTAATGCGCCTATCGGTGGCGTAGCCACATGGGGCCATGGGGGCCTGGGACCCTGTAGATTTGACACTGGACCCCCCTGCTGACGACCCTCTCGACCCCCCCCCTCCTGCTGCCAACCCGCCGACGCCGTCGCCTACCTTTGCTGGTGGGGGACCCCAACCCCTGCCAGCCGAGGTCCTCTTCTTCCCACGCAAGGCTTCGTTCTGACTGTTTCTGACATCAGGACATCAGAAACAGTCAGAACGAAGCCTTGCGCGGGAAGAAGAGGACCTCAGCTGGTGGGGGTTGGGGTCCCCCACCAGCAAAGGTAGGCGACAGCGGCGGCAGGGGAAGGTTGGAGGTGGGAGGGGGGGTCGAGAGGGTCATTGGCGGGGGGGGGGGTCAAAGTTGTTTTTGTTGGTGGTGGTGGCGGCGGCGGGGGGGTGTTCGGAAATGGCGGGGGGGGGGGGTCGGCGGCACCGGGGGGGGGGGGGGCTAAAATGTGCCCCCTCACCTCGAGCTCTGGACCCCCCTCCCGCCAAAGTCTGCCTACGCCCCTGGCGCCTATAATGCGGCTTAGCAACCAGGGCCCTTTATTCATCTCTGGGCAACAGAGTCAATATCAAGAGGAGTAAAGAGTACCTTTCAGTATAACGATGACTCCTCTGGCTCCTCATGGGCTCTGAAGGGGCTCCAAAGGGATCTCAGATTTCAAAGCTGCGATGTCAATGTAGTGACGCCAAGAAGAGCATCATCATTATAAAAAAAACAAATTATCCACGTGATCCAAAATGCAAATAAATAAACTTAGCAGACCGCATTTCAGAAAGAAAAAAATAAGAAATGCCATACAAGATAAAACTAGGAAAAACACCTAATAAAAACAGAGGGAAGAGAAAAAAAAAGAAAACAAACAGTTAAGATGGGAAAAAAGATCAATCAGGCATCAAAAATTCAGTTTAAGCCTCCAGGCGCAAGTGTGGCCAGGAGATAAATCCAACGACGTTCCTTATAAAGTAATCGGGCATCCAAATCTGCTCCCCGTGGGGAGAGAAACACTTATTCCAAGACCATATATCTGAGCTCATTAAGGTGTCGTTTGAAAAATGGCCTGCGCTGGTGTAGACATGTATATTGGACGCATGCGGGTCCGTTTCTCAGTCCACCTGCGAAAAAGGCCTTTTTATTTTTTGGCTGAAAATGGACGTGCGGCAAAATAAAAATGAACATGCATCCATTTTAGGCCTGAGACCTTACTGCCACCCATTGACTTAGCTGTAAGGTCTCACACGTTAACTGAGCAGTAATCGTCAGTGCACGTACACCGGAAAATTTCTGGCATGCGTAAAAAATGAAATTACTGCCTGGGCCACGTGGTAGCCAGGTGGTAGTTCTGAATTGGCGCACGTTGGGCCTGCGTAGGTGCCTATGCAGTAGTAAAAGGGCCCCCAAAAGTGTGTCCCAAACTAACACAATGTTCCACCAAAGGGGATGCAGTATCCTGGCATTTAAGATAGATCTTATGTTCCAAAAGCTTTGCCTTAATGGCCCACTATTAGGGGCATTTTCAAAAGAGAAGGGCGCTCATCTTTCGACACAAATCGGGAGATGGGCGTCCTTCTCTCAGGGTCGCCCAAATCGCCATAATCAAAAGCCGATTTTGGGCGTCCTCAACTGCAGTCCGTCACGGGGACGACCAAAGTTCACAGGGGCGTGTCGGAGGCGTAGCGAAGCCGGGACTGGGGTGTGCTTAAGAGATGGGCATCCTTGGCTGATAATGGTAAAAAGAAGGGCGCCCCTGACGAGCATTTGGTCGACTTTACTTGGTCCATTTTTTTTCATGACCAAGACTCAAAAAGGTGCCCAAACTGACCAGATGACCACCGGAGGGAATCAGGGATGACCTCCCCTTACTCCCCCAGTGGTCATCAACCCCCTCCCACCCTAAAAAAAAACAAATTTTTTTTTGCCAGCCTCTATGCCAGCCTTAAATGTCATACCCAGCACCATGACAGCAGTATGCAGGTCCCTGGAGCAGTTTTAGTGGGTGCAGTGCACTTCAGGCAGGCGGACCCAGGCCCATCCCCCCCCCTACCTGTTACACTTGTGCTGGTAAATGTGAGCCCTCCAAAACCCACCACAAAACCACTGTACTCACATCTAGGTGCCCCCCTTCATCCCTAAGGGCTATGGTAGTGATGTACAGTTGTGGGGAGTGGGTTTTGGGGGGCTCAGCACACAAGGTAAGGGAGCTATGCACCTGGGAGCAATTTCTGAAGTCCACTGCAGTGCCCCTTAGGGTGCCTGATTGGTGTCCTGGCATGTGAGGGGGGCCAGTACACTACGAATGCTGGCTCCTCCCATGACCAAATGGCTTGGATTTGGTTGTTTTTGATATGGGCGTCCTCGGTTTCCATTATCGCCGAAAATCGGGGACGACCATCTCTAAGGTCGACCTAAATGTTGAGATTTGGGCATCCCCGACCGTATTATCGAAACGAAAGATGGACGCCCATCTTGTTTCGATAATAGCTGTTTCCCCGCCCCTTCTCTGGGACGTCCTTAGGGATGGACGCCCTTAGAGATGGTTGTCCCCGTTCGATTATGCCCCTCAATGTCTTGCCCACATAGACTAAACTACAAGGGCACCAAATGACATACATTACTCCAGTGAAAGCACATGTGGTTGACATCCTAAGAGTACATAAGTACTGCCACAGTGGGACAGACCGAAGGTCCATCAAGCCCAGCATCCTGTTTCTAACAGTGGCCAATCCAGGTCACAAATACCTGGCAAGATCCTGAAAAAGTTCAATACATTTTATGCTGCTTATCCTAGAAATAAGCAGTGGATCTTCTCCAAGTCCATTTTAATAATGGTCTATGGACTTTTCCTTTAGGAAGCCGTTCAGACCTTTTTAAAACCCCGCTAAGCTAACTGCATTTACCACATTCTCTGACAACGAATTCCAGAGTTTAATTACACGTTGAGTGAAGAAATATTATCTCCGATTTGTATTAAATTTACTACTTTGTATGTCATTTGGTGCCCTTGTAGTTTCATCACTTTGTAGCTTCATCACATGCCCCCTAGTCCTAGTAATTCTGGAAAAAGTAAACAAACAATTCACATCTACCCGTTCCACTCCACTCATTATTTTATAGACCTCTATCATATCTCCCCTCAGTCGTCTTTTCTCCAAGCTGAAGAACCCTAGACGCTTCAGCCTTTCCTCATAGGGAAGTCGTCCCATCCCCTTTTATCATTTTTGTCACCGCTCTCTGTACCTTTTCTAATTCCACTATATCTTTTTTGAGATGCAGCGACCAGAATTGAACACAATATTCGAGGTGCGGTCGCACTATGGACCGATACAAAGGCATTATAACATCCTCACTTTTCTTTTCCATTCCTTTCCTAATAAAACCTAACATTCTATTTGCTTTCTTAGCTGCCACTGCACACTGAGCAGAGGGTTTCAACGAATCATCAACAACGACACCGAGATCCCTTCCTTGGTTGGTGACTCCATCAAAGAGGCACCTGAAAAAGAAATCGAACACACACTGCACCGGGAGCAAGGATGATGTCCAACAGGCATCGAGGTTGTAGAAGTTGATTGAACACTAGAAACTAACAAGCCCTTTAAGTTCTTCCCCGAGAATGAAAATAAACAAGGCAGAAACGGAGCCAGGATGAGGCAGGTTGACGGTGTGGGGGCAGCGAGAGCAGACTGCCGCCGGTGCCGCTGCACATTTTCAGTGCAACAGGACGAACAAAATAGGCGCTAGCACCGGCAGAACTCCGTTTGGGGGAGCGGCTGCTCCCCTGGCGCCCCACCTAGCTACGCCATTGGGTTTAGGCCTTGATTGGATAGGGACTTAGCAAGTGGGGTCATCATTAAATAGGATGGGTGAGAGAGGTGATCCTTGTGGTACTCCGCAATCAGCTTTCCAAGGTGGTGAGATATTATCGTTCGACTTACTTTGGCATGATCTTGTTGTTAAGAATCCTTTGATCCATTTGAGTATGTTCCCTCCGATTCCTATCTTGTCTAGTATTCTTATGAGTTTATTGTGATCTACCATATCGAAAGCACTTGACATGTCGAATTGGAGCAGGAGGATGTTTTTACCTATCGCTATTTCCCGCTTGCATTTGGCAAGGAGTGTAACTAGTACAGTTTCTGTGCTGTGGAGGGGTCTGAACCCAGATTGTGATTCATGTAATATTGAGAATGTATTGATGTGAGATGTTTTGCTACGATGCCTTCCATTAGGTTGGTCGTCAGTGGGATGGATGCTACTGGACGATAATTGGGGATTACTTCTTTTTTAATTTTGGGATCTTTTGGTAGTGGTGTAAGTACGATGTTGCTTTTAGCCTTGGGGAATAGACCTTGCTGGAGCATGAAGTTTATGTGGGATGTAAGATCTGTAATGAATCGTTGAGGGGGCATGTTCATTAGTTGGGGCATGCGTCCAGTGAGCAGAAAGTCGAGGACAATTTTCTGGTCGCTTGTGCAACTGATTCAGCTGTGATCTGGGAGAAGTTTAACCAAGTGCGATCTGTTGGGTATTCTCCTAAGTATGGGTCTAGTTCATCGATGAAAGTTTCGAGGTTAGTGTCATCCTGGGGAATGGTGCTGCGTGAGTTGACAAATTTTTCTTTGAAGTATTTGCCGATTTCGTCTGCTGGTGGGGTGCCCATGTTTGATGATGCCGCTGGTCCGGTGTCGAGTAACTTGTCCAGTAACTTGTATAGTTTCTTCATGTCTATGGACTCAGTGCCTACCTGTGTCTTAAAGTAGTTCCGTTTGGGTTTTTTAATCTCATGTTTGTATTTTTTATGTGATTCTTTTCACACGTTTAGGTTTTGTGTGCTTTTATTTTTTCTCCACGCTCGTTCAAGTCTTCTGGATACAATGCCACTCCCCCCTTTTTTCTTCCTACCCTGCCTGTCATGAACAGATTATAGCCTGGTATAGCTATATTTCAATCATAGTTCCCCGTGAACCATAATCTCTGTGATCACTAAATCCAAATCAGCCTCAAGATCTAAAACCTTATTTCCCATACTTTGGTGCTTATTCTGCAGTTACCCATGCCAGACACATTGAACTGCAGGTGCACCTTATGCAGAACTGCCCTCATAATCACCGCAGGAAATGACAAATTTGTGAGATAGGAGGTAATGCACAATTCTAGATTGGGAACTGATTAAAACACAGGAAACAGACAGGTAGGACCTAAATAGTCATTAGTTTTAGTGGAGAAGGTTAAATAGTGCTCCAGGGATACAAGCAGACATTAGCCATCAAAAAGAGGGAGACGGGACAAACCCAATGTTCGGAAAATGTTTTCATTATTAGACCACCTAATGAATGTAGAGTCTGTCACCACCAATTATCAATTATAAGACCCTTCCAACAGCTGATGATTTAGCTTTATATTTAGAAGGAAGATTTTAATTCCCACCTGATAGTACTCAATCATTAATTGCTCCTCTTGAGCAGAATGCTGTTCCAGCAGACAGGTGCTGGTTTCGATTAAACATTCATGATTCATGATACGAAGAGATTACTGTTAAGGTGCACCAAATCTTTCTGTAGTTTAGATACATGCCCTGCATATTTGATTAAATTGCTGTCTCCATTGTTTATACGTTTGCTAACTAAATTACTACTACTACTACTACTTATCATTTCTAAAGCGCTACTAGATGTATGCAGCGCTGTACACTTGAACATGAAGAGACAGTCCCTGCTCGACAGAGCTTACAATCTAATTAGGACAGACAAATAGGACAAATAAGGGATAAGGACAAAGAGTAGCAAGATTCTAGAATCCCAAAGAGTAGCAAGATTCCGAAATCCCAAAGTAGCAAAATTCTGTGCAGAATCCCAGAGAGTAGCAAGATTCCGGAATCCCAAACACTACTACTACTTATAATTTCTATAGCGCTACTAGACGTACGCAGTGCTGTACATTTGAACATGAAGAGACAGTCCCTGCTCGACAGAGCTTACAATCTAATTAGGACAGACAAACAGGACAAACAAGAGATAAGGGAATATTAACCTGAGGATGATAAAATAAGGGTTCTGAATAAGGGTTAGGAGTTAAAAGCATCACGTTTTGAATCTGGTACCTTCCCTGTTTCAGGAGAGGATATGGTTCTAACTCCTATTCCTAAGAATTCTAAAGCTAGTCTGGCAGAAATGAGTAATTATTGCCTTGTGGCGTCTATTCCATTGTTTATACAAATAATGGAAGGATGTGTCACGGAACAGCTTGAACATTATTTGATACAATATGACATTCTTCTTGCATCTCAGTCTGGTTTCAGAAAGAATCATATTATGGAAACAATGAGAGGTACGCTGCTGTCTCATGGCAAAAATCTATTGAGCAAAGGTTGGCTGCCACCTATGGTGGATCACCGCTACGCCCCCCTCCGGTGCATCAACCCCTCCCCTCTTGGTGCATCACACACTTCCCCCGAAGCGCATCACCCACCTCCCCATCCTCCAAAGTGCATCACCCTCACCACCTGGGGGTGCATGGAGCAGTCGCGCAGCTAGTGGCTCCGCCCGTTCCCTGCCCTGTAACAGGAAGTAACGTCAGAGGGGGCAGGAAACGGGCGGTCGATAGTCGCGTGTCTGTTCCGTGCACCCTTTTGCTGCTTGCACCTGGGACGGACCGCCCCCACCGCCCCGCCTTTGGTACGCTAGAGCTCATAATACTTTTAGGTTACGTTTCCCTATGGTTCAAAAGTTGAAGTCTACGAGAGAGTTTTCCGCTTCTCTATCATGTCAGATGGTGGCAATTTGGAATTCTTTATCTACTGTTTTAAGATCTGGTAGAAATTATTTAGATTTTTGGAAAATATTAAAAACTCATCTGTTTTATAAATTTGGTCTATCTAGTGATGTTTGATCATTTTAATTATTTGCTCAATAGAACTGTTCTTCCTAGACAAGTGGATCTAGCATCTTAATGTTGTAATCTGCCTTGAACTGATAACGTATTGGCGGAATATAAGACTAGAATGTAATGTAATGATGCAGAATATAACAAAAATACAAGACATATCTAAATATTCCACCCGCAGTCCACATCATAAGAACATAAGAGTGGCCATACCGGGTCAGACCAATGGTCCATCTAGCCCAGTATCCTGCTTCCAACAGTGGCCAATCCAGGTCACAAGTACCTGGCAGAAAACCAATTAGTAGCACCACTCCATGCTACCAATCCCAGGGCAAGCAGTGGCTTCCCCATGCCCATCTCAATAGCAGAATATGGACTTTTCCTCCAGGAACTTGTTCAAACCTTTTTTAAACCCAGATATGCTAACTGTCGTTACCACTTCCTCCGGCAACGAGTTCCAGAGCTTAACTATTTGTTGAGTGAAAACAATTTTTTTAAAGTATTTCCATGCAATTTCATTGAGTGTCCCTTGGTCCTTGTACTTTTTGAATTAGTGAAAAATCGATTCACCTCCACCCACTCCACACTACTCAGGATTTTGTAGACCTCAATGATATCACCCCTCAGCGTCTCTTTTCTAAGCTAAAGAGCCCTAACCTAACCTTTTTAGCCTTTCCTCATATGGGAGCAGTTCCATCCCCTGTATCATTTTGATCGCTCTTCTTTGAACCCTTTCTAATTCTGCTATATCTTTTCTGAGATATGGTGACCAGAATTGAACGCAATACTCAAGGTGAGGTCGCACCATGGAGCAATATAGAAGCATTATAATATTTTTGGTCTTATTTGCATCCTTCTAATTATTTCTAGCATCCTGTTGCTTTCTTGGCTGCCGCTGTACACTTGGCAGAAAATTTCAGTGTTTTGACTACAATGACACCTAGATCTTTATCTTGAGTGCTGACTGCTAAGGTGGATCCTAACGTCAAGTAACTATGATTCGGATTATTCTTCCCAACGTGCATCACTTTGCATTTGTCCACATTAAATGTCATCTGCCATTTGGATGCCCAGTCTTCCAATTTCCTAAGCTCTTTCTGCAATATTTCACATGGCCTGTGAGGATATAACATCCCTGAAGGATTTCAAGATGTCTGCCTCATCTAAACTGTCCATAGATACAAAGGTATCCATGCTATCTTCTTCCCCACACTTCAGCCATGTCCAAGTAGGGTGCTTTAGAGATATTTACGTTACCTTTCAGATACGTCTTTCAAAGGTCATATTATTATTTATTATTTGTTGCATTTGATTCCCACATTTTCCCACCTTTTTTCAGGCTCAATGTGGCTTACATGGTACCGTAATCGGCATTAACCGATTCCAGTGTGAACAAATACAAGTTGCGAGTAATATCAAGGTGATACTGTGGAAGAGTGAGATACATGTATGGTAAAGACAACTGGGGAGAACTTAGTGAGGGAAAAGAAGAGTTAGGATATGTCCGTTACGATCTTTGGTTACGTTGTGTCACAAATGTCCAGGTTTTTTATGTTGGGTCGGTGGTGTATGCCTTTCTAAACAGTTCTGTTTTTAGTGCTTTCCGGAAATTCAAGTGGTCGAGTGTGGTTTTTACTGCTTTCGGTAGGAAAAGCTGGATGCATAGGTGGTTTTGTATTTGAGTCCTTTGCTGCTTGGGTTGTGGAGGTTTAGGTATGATCGTGCTGATTTTATGGTGTTTCTGAGTGGTAGGTCGATGAGGTCTGCCATGTATCCCGGTGCCTCGCCGTAGATGATTTTGTGAACTGTCGTGCAGATTTTGAATGTGATACGTTTCTTAATTGGGAGCCAGTGCAGCTTTTCTCGGAGTAGTTTGGCGCTGTCAAAACGCGTTTTCCCAAGTATAAGCCTTGCTGCTGTGTTTTGGGCGGTTTGAAGTTTCTTTATGATTTGTTCTTTGCATCCCACATAGATTATGTTACAGTAGTCTGTGTGGCTTAGTACCATTGACTGTACCAGGTTGCAAAATATTTCCCTCAGGAAGAATGGTTTCACACGTTTTAGTTTCCACATTGAGAGAAACATTTTCTTTATGGTGACTTTAGCTTGGGTCTCTAGTGGGAGGTTTCGGTCTATTGTTACTCAGAGAATTTTCAGGGTGTCTGAAATAGGGAGGGTGTATACTGGGGTGTTAATGTTTGTGGGTTTGTTTGTGTTGTATTGGGATGAGATGATGAGACAGTGTGCTTTTTCTGTATTGAGTTTTAGTTGGAATGAGTTTGCCCATGAGTTCATGATGTTTAAGCTGAGCTTGATTTTATTGGTGATTTCTGCTAAATCATGTTTGTAGGGGATGTATAGTGTGACGTCATCAGCAAAAATGAATGGATTAAGGCCTTGTGTGGATAAGGCTTTGGCTAGTGGGACCATCATGAGGTTGAAAAGGATCGGTGATAGTGGTGATCCTTGTGGTACTCCGTAGTCTGGTTTCCAGGGTGAGGGTATGTTGGTGCTTGATTTCACTTGGTACGTTCTGGTGGTTAGAAAGCCCTTAATCCAGTTGAGAGTGTTACCACCAATTCCAAAATAATCTAGGAGTCTTAGCAATATGTTATGGTTAAACCATGTCGAACGCACTGGACATATCAAATTGAAGGAGAAGAATGCTTTTGCCTATTGCTATCTCCTGCTTGAATTTGGATAGGAGAGTGAGTAGTACTGTTTCGGTGCTATGTTGGGGTCGGAATCCTGATTGTGACTCATGTAGTATAGTGAATTTGTTTATGTAGTCGTTGAGTTGTTTGGTCACCAGTCCTTCCATAAGTTTGACTACTAATGGTATAGATGCTACTTGGGCTGTAGTTGGTGATGTCATTTGTTTTTTTCTTGGTGTCTTTTGGTATTGGGGTGAGCAGGATGTTGCCTTTTTTTTAGGGAAAATACCCCGCTGAAGCATGAAATTTAGGTGGGATATAAGATCTGTTATGAAGCGGTGGGGGGCAGATTGTATTAGGTAGATGAGGCAGATGTCCAAATGACAGTGGCTTTTGGAGTATTTTTTAATCGCCTGAGTAACTATGTCGGCGCTGAGGACAGCGAAGTTTGACCATAATCGGTCCGCCAGGTATTCACCAGGGGTGGGGTCCAGCCCATTAATGAAGTTTTCTATGTCTGTAAATGTTCATAGGTAGGGTTTTGCGTAGATTTATAATTTTTTTTCGTTGAAATATTTAGCTAGGTTGTCTACAGATGGGATGTCGGTGTTGGTTGTGATGACTGGTGTTGTGTCCAGTAATTTGTTCACGAGGTGGTATAGTTTCTTCGTGTTGTTGTAGTCCGGCCCAATTTTGGTTTTGTAATATGACCTTTTGGTCTGTCTTATTGCATATTTGTATTTCCTTTGTATCTGTTTCCATGCGTTGAGTGTGTGTTTGTCTTTTTTTTTTTCCATGCGCATTCTAGTCTCCTTGATTGTGTTTTTAATTTTTTCAATTCTTCGTTGAACCATGATATCAAGTTATGTCTGCGTGAGGTTCTTGTTTGTAGGGGTGCTATTGCGTCTAGTGTGTCTGCATCTTTTGTCCCAAACTGAGAGATAGTGAATGGAGTCTGTTTGCGTTGTCCAGTCGTTATTGTATATCTGTTGCCAGAAAGTATCCGGGTCTGTTGGGCCTCTCGTGGTGTGGGTTGTATGTTCTCGTGTGTGGAGAGAACCTTTTTTCCACCATTTTAAGGATAGGTTTAATTTATAGTGGTCGGTCCATGGTATTTCTGTCCATCTGGTTTGTGTTATGGTTAGGTTCTGGTCAGTGGATAGTTTGTATGAGATGAGGTCAAGTATATGGCCCTTCGTGTGGGTTGTTTGCATGTGCGGCCATGTTAGATTGCATAAGTGAAGGAAGTCCTTACAGTCTCGTGTATTGGTAGAGTTTGGGTCTTCTAGGTGAAGGTTAATGTCTCCTAGTAGTAGTATATTGGAGTTTGATACACATGTGTTTGAAACGTAGTCCATGAAGTCAGCTTGGCTTTCATTCCAGCTGCATGGTGGTCTGTAAAACAGGACACAATTTAGGTGGTCAAGCAGGGTATTGTGGTGGATTCTGATTGAGGCTATTTCGAGGTGACTTGTTATGGATTTGGTGATGGTTTCAATAGTTAGGTGAGATAGGTATATGAGCGCTATATCCCCTCCTCTCTTTTCTTTTCTGGTCCAGTGAGTGATTTTGTATCCTGGAGGACAAAGGTTTAAGATGATTGGGTCCTCTTGGTTATGTATCCAGGTTTCAGTGATGAAAATTAGATCAAGTTTCTCTGATGTGATCCAGTCTGTTATTATTGTTGTTTTATTTGTCACAGATCTGGCGTTGACGTAGCCGACTTGAATTGTTTGATGTGGGTCTTCTGCGTTCGGTGTTACATGGACTTTTGTTAGTTGTCATGTCTTGGTTTGTGTGGTCTAGTGGTTAGTGCAGTGGACTTTGATCCTGGGGAACTGAGTTCAATTCCCACTGCAGCTCCTGCACGTACGCAAGTCCCTTAACCCTCCATTGCCCCTGGTACAAAATAAGTACCTGAATATATGTAAACCGCTTTGAATGTAGTTGCAAAAACCTCAGAAAGGCGGTATATCAAGTCCCAATTCCCTTCCCTTCCCCCTTCTCCTTTTGTTGAGGTTGTGCCCATGTTGATGTTCTTCGTTTGTGTTGGTTATTGTCGGTTTGATGTGGTGTGGTGAGTCTGGTTAGTGTTCGGTGATTGTATAATATGGGTATACTGTTGATTTCTGCGAGTGGGGTGGTTAATATTAGATGAATCAGGGATAATGAATAGATTGTAAGGAACAGTTTGGCAGTATTCATTGTGGTATGAGTTCACTTTCCTGCTTATAATCGAACAAGAAAAACGCAAAAGTTCTGACCTAATCAGGAGATGGACGTTTATCTCACAAAAACGAATAAGGCAGTATAATCGAAAGCCGAACTTGGACGTTTTCAACTGCACTCCATCGCGGAAGCATACAAAGTTGACGGGGGCGTGTCGGAGGCGTGGTGAAGGCGGGACTGGGGCATGGTTATCACCCGAACAGAGATGGGTGCCTTTCGCCGATAATGGGAAAAAAGTATGCGTTTGTAGCTAGAATTTAGGGCACTTTTCCTGGACCCTGTTTTTTCACGAATAAGGCCCCAAAAAGTGCCCTAAATGACCAGATTACCACCACAGGGAATCGGGGATGACCTCCCCTGACTCCCCCAGTGGTCACTAACCCTCTCCCACCACAAAAAAATGATGTTTCACAACTTTTTATTTTCACCCTCAAATGTCATACCCACCTCCCTGGCAGCAGTATGCAGGTCCCTGGAGCAGTTGTTAGGGGGTGCAGTGGACTTCAGGCAGGTGGACCCAGGCCCATCCCCCCCTACCTGTTACAATTGTGCTGCTTAATGCTTAGTCGTCCAACCCCCCCAAACCCACTGTACCCACATGTAGGTGCCCCCCTTCACCCCTTAGGGCTATAGTAATGGTGTAGACTTGTGGGCAGTGGGTTTTGAGGGGGATTTGGGGGGCTCAACACACAAGGGAAGGGTGCTATGCACCTGGGAGCTCTTTTACCTTTTTTTTTGTTTTTGTAAAAGTGCCCCCTAGGGTGCCCGGTTGGTGTCCTGGCATGTGAGGGGGACCAGTGCACTACGAATCCTGGCCCCTCCCATGAACAAATGCCTTGGATTTATTCATTTTTGAGCTGGGCGCTTTCATTTTCCATTATCGCTGAAAAACAAAAACGCCCAGCTCACAAATTGTCGAATAAAACATGGACGTCTATTTTTTTCGAAAATACGGTTCGGTCTGCCCCTTCACGGACCTGTTCTCGGAGATAAACGCCCACGGAGATAGATGTTTTCGTTCGATTATGCCCCTCTTTGGCTATCATGTTTGATAGAGTGCATTTCTATAGCGCTACTAGACTTAAAGCGCTGCATACGTCTAGTAGTGCTATAGAAATGATAAGTAGTAGTAAGTTGTTGTTCTTTGTGGTGGAGTCTTGTGTTCTGGTCTTGTGTGTTTTGTGTAACTTTGGTATGCCTGTGGGGTTGTTGGTGTCTATGGTGGTTTTGGTGTTTCGTTTGTTGATTAGGTATAGATGTATTAGGTATAGGTGGTTTACTCACAGTTAGATGCTCAGATTCTCAGATGTACTAGGGCTCAGGGGCTCCTTGATTCTTGGGGGTATGATTGGTGGCCGAATTTAGGAAAATTGTTGAATTTAGGAGATTGTTGGGTTTTTATGTGTGTTGCTCCAGGATATGGCGATTCCTCGTTGGAGGTTGGAATCGGCTGTTGATAGTCCAGGATCTTTGCTGCTGGTGTGCGCTGGATATGGGCTCCTTTGTCTGATGAATGGGCGCGTCCAGTGCCCTGGGATGTAGGGTCCGGCCTTGGGCGCCTCCGCTGATCTGGTCCCACACTGCTGGGCCGCAACATCCGCCTGGTGCACAAGCCGTGTGGCGTTGGCACTGGGGCCCTGGTGTCACTTGCTTCTGTTGCTCACCATGCAAGCCTGCCGCGGGACATGCTCCAGTTTAACAGCGAGGCCGCTCGCCGGTTCGGCTGTGTTGTGAGGGGCCTTCCACGTCCCGCCTCCATAAACAGGAAATTACATCAGCATGGCAGAGGGCAGGCCCCAGAGCAGGACATCGGTGCTGCATCTGTAGAGTTGCTGTCAGGCAGCGCCATAGGAAAGTGTAAGCGTTGCCGTGGGGGTGGGAGACTGTGAGGTGCAACAGCAGCGCCGACAGCATTAAATGCAAGCGCTGCAGCAGGGGTGGGAGAGGGCGAGGATTGGAAGACACAGACTCTGCTTCTGGGTGGGCCTGAGGCTAAACTGGGTAGGCCTGGGCCCATCCAGGCCCACCCGTAGCTACGCCCCTGGTAGAGGGTCCTTCCTGCCCTTGTTTTTTGCTACTGTTAATGAAGTTGCACCTCTGAAACAACAAAGGCTAGTGAGAAATCATAAAGCACTGTGGGTTAATAATGAATTAAGGACTCGTTTTACTAAGCAGCAGTAAGCCCAATGCAGGCTTACCACTCGCTATACAGGAAGTACCGCTGGGCTACCATAGCAGCCCAGCAGTACTTCCCACCTCTAGCGCGCTGTCATTTCTGTTGCTACAAAATTTATTTATTTTTGTAGCGCCGGAGTTTACCCGGCGCTACAAAAATAACGTGGCAGCCCTTACCGCCACCTCAATGGGTGGCAGTAAGAGCTCCCTCCCCCGAAATGGCCGCGTGGCAAGTACTTTAGTTGCCGCTCAGCCTTTTCTTGTCAGAAAGCGAGACTTCCCTTTTACCACATGCAGTAAAAGGAGGCCTCGGCGCGCGTGTAAAACACGCAACGATGCCAGCACTGGCCCCCTTTTGCCACAGCTTGGTAAAAGGGGCCCTATAGCTGTTAAAGACAGAATTAAGGAAGAATGAAGGGCACTGGCGAATGTATCCTTCAGGAGGCTCGCAAGAAATTTACTTAAGGAAGTTGGTAAAATGTAGTGAAAAAAACATGGTGAAATGTGTGTATTTTTTTTATAATGAATCTATTGAAAAAGCCTCCTGTAATACTAAAGAATGATTTACGACTGTTTCAAGGTTAACAAGTAGTTATGGATAAGAAAGATGTTTCTTCTTTTTCTATATCTTGTAATGATTTTGCAGAAGCATTTAAGGATAAGGTAGACAAGATAGCAGAATGTTTTGATTAATTTTGAAATTGCTTGTCAAACTACATTGTCCAGTGAAAGAGGAAGAAAATGGTCTGAATTTACATCAGTGACAAAACAATGTGGGGGGAAAAAAATCTTTAATCAAGTGAAAAACGGCTATTGTAAGTTGGATGTCTGTCAGCTTAGTTTGTTGAAAAGCTTGAAAGAGCAGGTTGCTCCAGTTTTGCTGCAAATAGTGAATGGTATTGCTTTGATTTGGGATGTGTGCGTTTGGCGTTGAAGAAAAGCGGTGGTTAGACCGATGTTGAAAGATAGAAAGGAGAGCAAAGACTCGGTGGATGATTTTAGACCAGGTTCTTCATACCTTTTTTAAAAAATAAGTTAATGGAGAAAATTGTGCACTCTGAGTTGTTAGATTTCTTAGAGACAAATAACATATTGGATGTTAACCGATTTGGGGGTCCTTTTACTAAACCGCGTAAGCGTCTATGCGCACCCAACACGCAGCAAAATGGAGTTACCGCCCGACTACCGCGTGGCTCTTGTGGTAAATTTCCTTTTCGGTGCGCGTTGGATACGCGCGTGTGAGAAATATTTTTTATTTTTGGGCGCGCATAACGGATGGACACCAAGTGGCATTTGGCACATGTAGGTCATTACTGCCCGGTTACCGCGTGAGTCTTTACTGCTAAGTCAATGGCTGGCGGTAAGGTCTCAGACCCAAAATGGACGCGTGGCAATTTTCATACTATGTTACTATGCCGAGATTGGGTGGCAGAGCCGGTGGTGGGAGGCGGGGCTGGTAGTTGGGAGGCGGGGATAGTGCTGGGCAGACTTATACGGTCTGTGCCCTGAAAATGACAGATACAAATCAAGGTAAGGTATACACAAAGAGTAGCACATATGACTTTATTTTGTTGGGCAGACTGGAAGGACCGTGCAGGTCTTTTTCTGCCGTCATCTACTATGTTACTATGTTATGTTACTATGTATTTTGCCGCACGTCTATTTTCGGCAAAAATTTTAAAAAAGGCCTTTTTTTTTACAGGCACGCTACAAAATGGATTGGTGCATGCCCAAAATGGGCGCCTACACTACTGCAAGCCATTTTTCAGCACGCCTTTGTAAAAGGACTCCTTGGTTTTTGTTTCAATTATGGTACAGAAACTTTGCTGTTGTCATTATTTGATGTGATTAGAACCGGGTTTAATGAAGGCAGACATTTTCCACTTGTAACATTAGACATTTCTGTTGCATTTGATACGATCAGTCACAAGATTTTGCTTAATGGACTATGTTCAGTTGGTAATGACAGTAAGGTGGTGTGTTTCTTAGCCTCTTTTCTAGAGGACCAGACAATTTTGTGTAGCTTTAGGAGAACAAATAATCAGAGTTGAAAGAGATAAATTCAGGAATACCTCAGGAATCCTGTTTGTCTGCAGTTTTTTTTAATTTAATTCTGTTGCCATTATGTTGGTTATTGAATTGCCTAAATCTGAATTTCAGGCTTTTTGCTGATGATATTCAATTTCTTCTTCTTGTTGATGACTCGATTAAAAATATTTTTAATAGGTTGAATATGATACTTTCAGTTGTAGTTAGCTGAATGAAGAGGGGAGGGGGGGAGGGAAATGGGACTTGATATACCACCTTTCTGTGTTTTTTGCAACTACATTCAAAGCGGTTTACATAGTATATTCAGGTACTTATTTGTACCAGGGGCAATGGAGGGTTAAGTGACTCGCCCAGAGTCACAAGGAGCTGCAGTGGGAATCAAACTCAGTTCCCCAGAATCAAAGTCCACTGCACTAACCACTAGGCTACTCCTCCACTAGCAACATTCCATGTAGAAGCCTGCCCTTGCAGATCAGCAATGTGGCCGTGCAGGCTTCTGTTTCTGTGAGTCTGACGTCCTGCACGTACGTGCAGGACGTCAGACTCACAGAAACAGAAGCCTGCGCGGCTGCGTTGCTGATCTGCAAGGGCAGGCTTCTACATGGAATGTTGCTAGTGGAATAGCAACATTAACATTCCATGTAGAATCTCAAATAGTAGCAACAGAATCTCAATAGTAGCAACATTCCATCTAGAATCTCCAATAGTAGCAAAATTCCATGTAGAATCTCAAATAGGGAAAGGGAAATGGGACTTGATATATCACCTTTCTGAGGTTTTTGCAACTATATTCAAAGCGCTTTACATATATTCAGGTACTTGTTTGTACAAGGGGCAAGAGTCACAGGGAGCTGCAATAGGAATCGAAGGCAAACTGTTTGAAGTTAAATGTGAGCAAAATAAAGATTCTGTTGTTGTCATCATACATTTCTATAGATTTGCCAACATTGTTCCAGTTTGAAGGAGAAGAAATGCCTGTTGATGATAATCTGAGAGATTTAGATGTGATGGTAGATTGCAGCCTTAGCATGAAAATGCAAACGCAAAAGATTGTGATGGATGTGTGATGGATGCATCTAACTAGACATTTAAAAAAAATGATTGACTCAACAAAACTTCAGAACAGTAGTACGAGGTTTTATAATGTCGTGTTTTGATTATTATAACAGTTTGTTACTTGCCATTTCTAGATCTCAGTTAAATTACAGGTATCTCAAAATGCTGTGGCTAGAATTTTGGTAGGTGTCAATAGATATGCGCATATCTCACTAGTTTTGAAATCTTTGCATTGGTTACCCAGTGAATATCGTATTAAATTCAAAATCTTGCTCTTAGTTTTTTTGAGATATTAACTGGTCAGGTTTCAGAAATATTAGCAGCAAAATTACATGTGTATCAGCCTTCCAGAACCCTGAGATCTGCACCACCGTATTTAGATATACCTTCATTTTGAGTCGGAAAATTAAACGAATATAGAGCAGCAATTTTTTATGTAGCAGGTTCCTACTTTGTGGAACAGTTTACCATTGAGATTTAAGAAAATACGAGAGATGAAACAGTTCAAAAGAGAACTAAAGACCTACTTTTTTATACAAGCCTATGGGGCTGAAGATGATCTGATTTGAGAAGGTGGAAGGGATCAGATTGAGTGATGAGACTGAAGTTTTAAAGATTTTTTTATGTTGATTGTTTTTTTTGTTATTTTATTTTAGTTAGATCAGTAATGTTATGTTGGTGTGAAGAATTGTGTTTTGATTTTATGTATATACTAGTAAAAAAGGCCCGTTTCTGACAGAAATGAAACAGGCGCTAGCAAGGTTTTGCTTGGAGTGTGTATGTTGACAGTATGTTTGACAGTGACTATGTCGCCGTTTCTCAAAAAAGATATAGTGGAATTAGAAAAGGTGCAGAGAAGGGTGACGAAAATGATAAAGGGGATGGGACAACTGAGGAAAGGCTAAAGCGGCTAGGGCTCTTCAGCTTGGAGAAAAGGCGGCTGAGGGGAGATATGATAGAGGTCTATAAAATAATGAGTGGAGTGGAACGGGTAGATGTGAAGCGTCTGTTCACGCTTTCCAAAAATACTAGGACTAGGGGGCATGCAATGAAGATACAAAGTAGTAAATTTAATACGAATCACAGAAAATGTTTCTTCACTCAACGTGTAATTAAACTCTGGAATTCGTTGCCGGAGAATGTGGTAAAGGCAGTTAGCTTAGCGGGGTTTAAAAAAGGTCTGGACGGCTTCCTAAAGGAAAAGTCCATAGACCAATATTAAATTGACTTGGGGGAAAATCCACTGCTTATTTCTGGGATAAGCAGCATAAAGTGTGTTGAACGTTTTCTGAATCTTGCCAGGTATTTGTGACCTGGGTTGGTCACTGTTGGAAACAGGCTGCTGGGCTTGATGGACCTTTGGCCTGTCCCAGTGTGGCAATACTCATGTACTGAAGGTGAAAAGGGAAAGACTCAGAAGTAACCTAAGGAAATATTTCATGGAAAGGATGAGTACAGATGAATACACTGGATAAGCCATATTGTCTTTTTCTGTCTTGCCTGTGTGGACCAGGCACTCTTTTTCTAGCCCTGTTGCCTGCCTCTGCTCCCCGCTTTATTTCACTGCCTGTAGTTACCTGTTTTTCCTTCAAAACACTGCAGTTCAGTCTCTGCTGACTCTGGTTGCGATGTAAAGCGAGCTCAGCGCCCCCCACCCCCGGAGATCACCGACCTGCCAAAGTACTGCAGGACCCATAGCACGGTATTTCCCGGTGCTGTGGGCTGCAGAAGATTTTGGCTAGGAGTCAGGGGCTTCCTGCAGGCTTCCACTGATGGAAGGTTTCCCCGGCTGTAACGCTTTGACCGATGTCTGAGAGATGCCCCGATGCAGGAGTTTGTCTGCTGGAGGCTGAGCACGTTTCCAGAGAGGGGAAGGGAAGGGATTTCGAGCTTCCAAACGAAACGCTTGGAGCAGAGTGGTGAAAAGAAAAGAGCCCCCCTCCCCTCTCCCCCTTTCCTGCAATTCGGGCAGGAATGCAGAGAGCAAATTGACACCGGGAACTTGGGACAGACTGGAGTGCAGAGAGATCCAAACTTCAACCGGATTGGGGTGCAGAGACCCAAAGCTGGAGAGCTGCAGAGTGGTGAGTTTATTTCAAACGCTGCTTCTCTACCCCCCCCCCCCCCCCCAATTGAATCTGAGAGAAATAAAATCATCTATCTGCAGTTACTTTGCTCGTAACTATCACAGGGTGTAAATTATTTGGACAGGCTCTCGGCTTTCTCTAGAAGTAGGAAAAGGTACAACCTGCTATGTAGAGCCCACAAGCCGATCACACACTCCCTGGTTGTCAGATACAGCCCTGGACTTGCATCCTTTGTGGCAAACGATATTTTCTGGCACCGATTGCTTTAAATCACATAACGTTTGTATATTTACCTCATTCGTTTATGTAACAAATCTGTCCTACGGATTTTTATGCTGATCTAGTACGTTTACACTGGTGAGGAAATTCTCCACTTGGGTAATCTGTATTTTATCATTCCCACCTTAGTAATTCCCTTATCTCTTATTTGTCCTGTTTGTCCTAATTAGATTGTAAACTCTGATCAACAGGGACTGTCTCTTCATATTCAAGTGTACAGCGCTGCGTATGTCTAGTAGCGCTCTAGAAATGATAAGTAGTAATAGTGGTCTTTGGGATTCCGGAATCGTGCAACTCTTGGGATTCTAGAATCTTGCTATTCTTTGTCCTTATCCCTTATTTGTCCTATCTGCCTTGATTAGATTGTAAGCTCTGTTGAGAAGGGACCGTCACTTTATGTCCTGTGTACAGCGCTGCATACATCTAGTAACGCTATAGAAACGATAAGTAGTAGTAGTAATCAGTGGCGTTCCTAGGGTGGCTGACACCCGGGGCGGATCGCCGATGCGCCCCTCCCCAGGTGCAGTGTGACCCCCCCTCCCCGGCGAAAGAACCCCCCCCGGGTGCACGCCGCTGGGGGGGGGGGGTGCCGCGCGCCTGTCGGCTCTTCGTTTCCATGCTCCCTCTGCCCTGGAACAGGAAGTAACCTGTTCCGGGGCAGAAGGAGCATGGAAACGAAGAGCCAACAGGCGCGCGGCACCCCCCCCCCCCAGCGGCGTGCACCCAGGGCGGACCGCCCCCACCGCCCCCACCGCCCCCCCCCCCTTGGTACGCCACTGGTAGTAGTTTTTGGGATTCCAGAATCTTGCTACTGTTTGGGATTCTAGAATCTTGCTACTGTTTGGGATTCTGCACGGAATCTTGCTACTTCTTGTCCTTATCCCTTATTTGTCCTGTTTATCTTCCTTGATTAAGATTGTAAGCTCTCTCCAGCAGGGAATGTGTCTTCATGTTCAAGTATACAGCACTTCGTACATCTTGTAGCGCTATAGAAATGATAAGTAGTAATAGTGGTCTTTGGGATTCCGGAATCTTGCAACTCTTGGGATTCTGCACAGAATCTTGCTGTTCTTTGAGATTCCGGAATCTTGCTACTCTTTGGGATTCTAGAATCTTGCTATTCTTTGTCCTTATCCCTTATTTGTCCTATCTGCCTTGATTAAGATTGTAAGCTCTCTCCAGCAGGGACTGTCTCTTCATGTTCAAATGTACAGCGCTGCGTACGTCTTGTAGCGCTATAGAAATGATTAGTAGCAGCAGTAGTTTTGGGCACACCAGGTCGGGAGTGAATTTCATGCATACACTAGGTTATGCTGGATATGGTCTCAGTATCTGGCATTTACTGTTCGTGCGTTATGCTTCCTTTTCTATGAGATGCAAAATGTACAGGCAACACTGTCATGGTGGCTTGTAATCAGGCTAGCGGCACCCAAAACATTTGGAAGAATTTCTGTATCTTTCAACTGCATTTCCTCTAGTGCAGATTAATTACTTGGTAGTAACAGGTCTTTCCCCTTTACCAATAATATGTTTGATTTTTCTTGCCTTGAGTTTTTTAATGGTGGGAATGGGAACGTAAAAATGTATCAGAACAATGTACTAGAGACATGTAGCTAAATTTGGCGTCTTATCCTGAAGAAAAGGTTTTATAAACAGGTTTTTACTCCAAACGATTATATACGAAGTTAAGAATTGCTTTGGTATATTTTATTCTTTCATCTTTAAAGGAGAAAGCTCCCTCACTGCACATTTCGTCAATCAGATGCCTTTATACATCTGGTGAGTTCTTCAACAATTACACAATTATCATCACTTTTACACATTTCAGAATGATTCATTCATGCTGTTTGGAAGAACAAAGCACTCTATTCATAACATTTAAAAATGTTTTCATTATTATTTTTAGCTACACAACACTTCTAATGCACCAATGTACGTTTTAAAATCATTTGGAAATGCACTTAACTGACAAAAATTATTTGGAAGAGAAATACACTTAACTCACAAAATTTAAATATGTTTTTTTAATGTATCCTGGCCGATAATGGAAAAAAGAAGGGCGTCCCTGACGAGCACTTGGCCGACTTTACTTGGTCCATTTTTTCTTGCGACCAAGCCTCAAAAAGGTGCCCAAACTGACCAGATGACCACCGGAGGGAATCAGGGATGACCTCCCGTTACTCCCCCAGTGGTCACTAACCCCCTCCCACCCTAAAAAAAAAACTTTAAAAATATTTTTTCAGCCTCTATGCCAGCCTCAAATGTCATACCCAGCTCCATGACAGCAGTATGCAGGTCCCTGGAGCAGTTTTAGTGGGTGCAGTGCACTTCAGGCAGGTGGACTAAGGCCCATCCCCCCCACCTATTACACTTGTGGTGGTAAATGTGAGCCCTTCAAAACCCACCAGAAACCCACTGTACCCACATGAAGGTACCCCCCTTCACCCCTTAGGGCTATGGTAGTGTTGTACAGATGTGGGTAGTGGGTTTTGAGGGACTCAGCACCAAAGGTAAGGGAGCTATGCACCTGGGAGCAATTTGTGAAGTCCACTGCAGTGCCCCCCTAGGGTGCTCGGTTGGTGTCCTGGCATGTCAGGGGGACCAGTGCACTACAAATGCTGGCTCCTCCCACAACCAAAGGGCTTGGATTTAGTCGTTTCTGAGATGGGCGTCCTCGGTTTCCATTATCGCTGAAAACCAGGGACGACCATCTCTAAGGACGACCTAAATGTTGAGATTTGGGCGTCCCCGACCTTATTATCGAAACGAAAGATGGATGCCCACCTTGTTTTGTTAATGTGGGTGTCCCCGCCCCTTCACGGGACGTCCTGCGAGGACGCCCTCAGGAAAACTTGGGCGCCCCGTTCGATTATGCCCCTCATGGTGTTTTAGCAACCAAGATTTCAACATCTTTCTTTAGTTCACCATAATATAACAGATTAGTTTGACCCTTGAGGCAGCCTTTTGTGCCGAAACACGGCCGTGTCGGATCGTTTTTACACCTTTTACAATAAAGACTTTTACACTTTTGAAGTCCTTTCTGAGTCCACCTCACTATTTTTGTTTTGCCAACGAGTTCAGCAGCAGAGCCCAGCAGCTCCAGCCATAGCCAATAGGAAGAGAGAAGCAGCAAAACGCATTAACTCCTGAAATGGAAATGCAAACCCAGCTCTGATTGGCCACTGAGCTTTCTCTTTTGAATGACTACCACTGAATATATTCAACTGCTAATCAGTTTCAGCTTATCTATCCCAAATCTGAGGAAAATTAATTTGTAAGGCCCTTGAAAATGTCATTTTTTTGATAGCTGATCCACTTTTGTGGAATCGGCTGCCCATATGTATTAGGACAACCAGAAAAAAACCCATAGTGTAGATTTAAACATACAGGGCTGGATTCTATATACTTCACGTATATTTTCTCTAGCAACACTCTGTAAGCCCTATTACTATGTAAGCCGCATTGAGCCTGCTTTGAGTGGGAAAGCGCGGGGTAAAAATGTAATAAATAAATACAGTGAAACCTCGGTTTTCGTTGACTTCAGATTTCGTCGTTATTGGTTTGTTTCGCGAAATTTTTGTCTCAGTTTTTGTCGGTCGCCTTGGATTTTGTTAGCGTGTCGTTCTTCTGGGGCATTCTTCTGGGGCGTTGTTTCCGGTTGTGGGATCACACTGCTGCTTCCAGTTGAGTGCCTATACAAAATCGCCAACTGTTTGTTTGATGAAAAAAATTTCGTTGTTAAGCCCACACTGCTGCTTCTGGTTCAGTGCCTGTACAAAATCGCCAACTGTTTGTTGCCTCGGTTTTCGTCAATAATGTTCGGACGAATTATCGACGAAAACCGAGGTTTCACTGTAAATAATAAATAATATATACGGCGCCTGAAGAATTTGCTTGGAAAAAAACATTCCACCTAGGCACACTCTCTAAAACGCATCTATATTTCATAGAACAGGCTTAAATTTCCATGTGGTATATAGAATACGCCAAGTGCCTTTCCACGTGACCAAATTTAGTCACAGCCATTTACACCATGTTTTACTTGGTGTAAATCCCGACGCTTAAATTAGGCACAGATTAAGGGCTGTGTTTACTAAGGCGCGCTGTAGACATGTTAGAGTTTTTAATGTGCATTAAGGGTTGACATGCATTAAACTCTAATGCGCCCATAGGAATGTATAGTTTATTTATTTATTTAGATTTTGCTCACACCTTTTCCAGTAGTAGCTCAAGGTGAGTTACATTCAGGTACAGTGGCATTAGCCTTTAATGCACCTTAACTTTAAGGACGTGTTAAAAATGCTAAAGGAACTTCAAAGAATGGATACAGAGGACATAGGGACAGAAGGAACATGCAAGGAGAAGACCCAGAGAGAGGTATCTAGCTACACTAACTTAAAAAAGCACTAGAAAAGGTGCAGAGAAGGGTGATGAAAATGATAAAGGGGATGGGACGACTTCCCTATGAGGAGAGGCTAAAGCGGCTAGGGCTCTTCAGCTTGGCGAAAAGGCGGCTGAGGGGAGATATGATAGAGGTCTATAAAATAATGAGTGGAGTTGAACGGGTAGATCTGTTTACGCTTTCCAAAAATACTAGGACTAGGGGGCATGCGATGAAGCTACAATGTAGTAAATTTAAAACGAATCAGAGAAAATGTTTCTTCACTCAACATGTACTTAAACTCTGGAATTCGTTGCCAGAGAATGTGGTAAAGGCGGTTAGCTTAGCGGAGTTTAAAAAAGGTTTGGACGGCTTCCTAAAGGAAAAGTCCATAGACCGTTATTAAATGGACTTGGGGAAAATCCACTATTTCTGGGATAAGCAGTATAAAATGTTTTGTACATTTTTGGGATCTTGCCAGGTATTTGTGACCTGGATTGGCCACTGTTGGAAACAGGATGCTGGTCTCAATGGACCTTTGGTCTTTCCCAGTATGGCAATACTTATGTACTTATGTAGCATCTGCCTATTTCTTCCTCTGTAATCACTGTACAATATAGGAATCACAGTGGCAGGTATCAAACAGTCACCGACTGCATCAGAGTCCAAGATATGAGCTCTGGACTCAGACCAAAATAATTGGTCAGCTCCACAAAGCGTTGAGGCTCAGACTGCTTTTCATCCTCAAGCCCCTGATCGCCTACCTTGGTTTTTGACTACCAATGACAGCAAAAAGACAAAGATTTTTTTGTGAACGTGTTACTCGGAAATATATTTGCCTTGTGTAAAGAAGGGTCAATTTAGTTTCGAAGTGCTCCGATACTCTTAATTAGATAAAAGCTTGGCAGTTTTCAAAACAGTCGATTTACATGGAGTAATGGCTTTTGAAAATTGCTTTCAGCCAGTTATCAAAAATTCCAAAGTCTGCTTACAGCAATAAAATTAGAAACTGCAAATACATATTCCAGCCAATTATGCAATTTTCTCAGCACATCGTGAACTGTTCTCTGTTATTGGTATAAAAATACTAACCTTTTTCTGCTGTTTCTGAAGTGAAGATTTAAGAAAGTATCTTGTCTTTACTATAATCAAAAGACACTGCAGAATATATTCTTTGATTTTCTTCTGGACTACTATGGCTCAACAAAACCCAGCAGTAAGAAATACCGTGAAATTTGAATATAACGAAATATTCTGAAAAGTGGCCAGGATTGCAGTCGGGGTTGGGAGCTAGTGGAGGTCCTGCTTGGGGAGAACCTACCTAAGGTGGTGTGGCCTGTGGGAGAGGCGTTGTTTCAGGTGGGGAGGGAATCAAATGGTGGGCACATGCCCACATATGGGAGAGGCCTGAAGGGGGCCTGCTTTGAAGGGGGGATACAATGGGGGCTACCATCGGGAGGGGCCTCATGTGTGAGCCAGATTTGGGGGGGGGTTGCTATCAGGGGGTGCTTGCTGTCAGGAGACTGTCAGGGGGTGAGCCTGGGGGAGCTGGAGGTTGCCACAGAGAGGATTATACAATACTGTCATTTCCGTGCCCAACTGCTGAAAAAAGGCGGCAGTTATACCAGGTTTCAGCAAGCGTTAAATGCTGGTGCCAAAAGTGTGAATTCCAAACTGATTCATTCAGAAAAGGGCACTCGATGCAGAGCATGGAACTTTCCGGTGCCTACCTTTGGGCGCTATTTACTGAATCCGGCCTGTATGAGCACAGTTGCATAAGAGCTCTTGGACTTTGGATGACACCCTATGGTTACATTTGATACAGGTGTTCAGCATATATTAGCAGCCCAAATAATAGGTTGCAATGATGGCTTGACCTTTTATTTATGAGGGTTCCTCCTTTTATTTAAAATATTTTGTGGAATGCGTTGTCAGCCTGCACCTCTCCGTGCTGTGTGCTCCCGATACAACACCTCTCCATGCTGTCCGCTCTCCACGCAACACCTCTCTGTGCTGTCTGCTCTCGACTTAACACCTCTCCGTGCTGTCCGCCTTCACCCACACAATTGGGGCTAATCCACCTCATAAGAGGAACTGCTTCTGCTCACTTGCAAAAAGTAATTATTCACAGTACTATATTTATTCTGCAGAGTACTTTATTCCACAGCGGTACCAGCGGGAAAACAGTATGACCACTGTACTACAGCTGCTGGTCTCTGTGCACCTGGCTTCCCTTCTCAAACACACAACAACCAACAACAGTTCAGAACAGTTCAGTCTTAGAATTCGCTAACAACTTGGGATAAACCTGTGGATCAGTCTATTCCTCCTCTCCTTTCTTCTACTGCCTAGGAGTAGGAGGCATTTTCACCACCCTCGCTTGTCAGCCACCAGCACTCTGACAACCTCCCACAAAATGTTCAGACTGACCTTCTTCAGGTACTTAATCCCGCTAGTTCCATGAAGTCAGATCTCCACTAGGCATTGTCACTTAGCGGCCCCAAACCTCTGGCTTCTCTCTCTGCAGTCTCACCCCTTTCCACCTTCCTTTGTCCAGAGCAAAAGAACTCTATCTGCTCCTCCCCACTCTCCTTCATGACATTTTCACTTTCCTCCCCTAGTTCAATCTCCTCCCACTCCATGGAGTCTTCCCCCACCCTCTCTCCCAGGTGCTGCTCCTCCCCCTGATTATCCTCCATCTCCCAATCACGGAGATACAGACCTGCTGGGAGTTGTGGTACTGTTTCTCTTGTTCCCTCCTCCCTTGCAAGTGTTGCTGGGCTCTGTAGTTCTCTTCCCTTCTCATCAGTCCCCTACTCCCTTTTCCCCTCTGAGGGTGCTTCTCCTTTCCTCGCTTACTGTCACTATCAGCTCTTCTCTGCCTTCCTTCTACCTCCTCCTTACAGCGTCCAGCATTTTTACAGGACTGATTGTTGGTTGGCTTTCAGCTCATTTTCAAAAGTGATCGCTGGCCATCTTCCGACACGAATCGGGAGATGGCCGGCGATCTCCTCAACCCAGCAAAATCGGTATAATCCAAAGCCGATTTTGGCCGGGTTCAACTGCTTTCTGCCACGGAGCCGGCGAAACATCAAGGGGGAGTGTTGGTAGGGTAGTGAAGGCGGGACGGGGGCGTGCTCATGAGATGGCCGGCTTCGCCTGATAATGGAAAAAAAAAAGCCAGGCTTGACAAGCTTTTGGCCGGCTTTACTTGGTCCCTTTTTTTTCATGACCAAGCTTCAAAAAGGGACCCCAACAGACCAAATGACCACCGGAGGGAATCGGGGATGACCTCCCCTTACTCCCCCAGTGGTCACCAACCCTCTCCCACCCAAAAAAAAAAAAAAATTAAAAAACATTTTTTTGCCAGCCTCTATGCCAGCCTGAAATGTCATACCCAGCTCCATGACAGCAGTATGCAGGTCCCTGGAGCAGTTTTTAGTGGGTGCAGTGCACTTCAGGCAGGTGGACCCAGGCCCATCCCCCCCTACCTGTTACACTTGTGGTGGTAAATGGGAGCCCTCTGAAACCCACTGTACCCACATCCACGTGCCCCCCTTCACTCCTTAGGGCTATGGTAATGGTGTAGAGTTGTGGGGAGTGGGTTTGGGAGAGGGGGTTGGGGGGCTAAACAACCAAGGGAAGGGAGCTATGCACCTGGGAGCTATTTTTGTTTTTTTTTTTAATTTTTAGAAGTGCCCCCTAGGATGCCTGGTTGGTTGCCTGGCATGTGAGGGGGGCCAGTGCACTATAAATGCTGGCTCCTCCCACGACCAAATGCCTTGGATTTGGCCGGGTTTGAGATCGCCGGCATTATTTTCCATTATGGCCGAAAACTGAGGCCGGCCATCTCAACCCCGGCGAACTCTGACATTTGGCCAGGCCCAACCGTATTAGCGAAGAACAAGATGGCCGGCCATCTTTTTCAAAAATACGGTTGGCTCCGCCCACTTGCGGCGCCGGAGATGGCCGGCCAGCTATTTGGCCTGCGCCGTTCGATTATGCCCCTCTTTGTTATTTAATCCTATTAAATGCTGACAAAACCGTCACCTGCTGGTTTTCAAAAACATCGGTCACCCTTTCCTCCCCCATTCAGCTTTTTGAGAGATTAATCAACCCAGTGCCGAGCTTCTGTTATCTTGGTATAATCTTCGATTCTTCCCTTTCCTTCCAGCCTCAAATTTCACATTTGTCTAGGGTCAGTTTTTTTGTTTTTCGCCAACTGCCATCTCTTCGACCATAATCAGTTGCATTCACTTATCCTCTCATTATTAATTTTTTTTTGTTACATTTGTACCCTGCGCTTTCCCACTCGTGGCAGGCTCAATGCGGCTTACATGGGGCAATGGAGGGTTAAGTGACTTGCCCAGAGTCACAAGGAGCTGCCTGTGCCTGAAGTGGGAATTGAACTCAGTTCCTCGGTTCCCCAGGACCAAAGTCCACCACTCTAACCACTAGGCCACTCAATGTGGCTGCGCAGGCTTCTGTTTCTGTGAGTCTGACGTCCTGCACGTACGTGCAGGACGTCAGACTCACAGAAACAGAAGCCTTCGCGGCCGTGTGGCTGATCTGCAAGGGCAGGATTCTACATGGAATGTTGCTAGTGGAATAGCAACATTAACATTCCATGTAGAATCTCAAATAGTAGCAACATTGTTTGTTTGTTACATTTGTACCCTGCACTTTCCCACTCATGGCAGGCTCAATGCGGCTTACATGGGGCAATGGAGGGTTAAGTAACTTGTCCAGAGTCACAAGGAGCTGCCTGTGCCTGAAGTGGGAATCGAACTCAGTTATTCAGTTCCCCAGGACCAAAGTCCACCACCCTAACCATTAGGCCACTCCTCCACTGTTGCTACTATTAGAGATTCTACATGGTATTCCACTAGAAGTCGGCAAGTCGGCCCTTGCAGATCACCAATGTGGCCACGCAGGCTTCTGCTTCTGTGAGTCTGACGTCCTGCAGGACGTCAGACTCACAGAAACAGAAGCCTGCGCAGCCTTCTACATGGAATGTTGCTAGTGGAATAGCAACATTCCATGTAGAATGTCCAATAGTAGTAGGGTTACCATATGGCTCCAGAAAAAGGAGGACGGATTGAGCCAGCCGGGTTTTACTTCCATTGCTTTCAATGGAAAAGCAATGGAAGTAAAACCCGGCTGGCTCAATTACTTCCATTGAAAGCAATTGCTTTCCATTGAAAGCAATTGAAGTAAAACCCGGCTGGCTCAATCCGTCCTCCTTTTTCTGGAGCCATATGGTAACCCTAAATAGTAGCAACATTCCATGTAGAATCTCCAATAGTATCTATTTTATTTTTGTTACATTTGTACCCTGCGCTTTCCCACTCATGGCAGGCTCAATGCGGCTTACATGGGGCAATGGAGGGTTAAGTGACTTGCCCAGAGTCACAAGGAGCTGCCTGTGCCTGAAGTGGGAATCCAACTCAGTTCCTCAGTTCCCCAGGATCAAAGTCCACCACCCTAGCCACTAGGCCACTCCTCATGACTTGATTATTGCAATATCATTGATGCTGGTGTACCTCAAATGTCTTTAATGAAACTACAAACCCTTCAAAACACAGCCATAAGACTACTTAACATAGTAAGTAGTCTTATGGCTGTGTTTTGAAGGGTTTGTAGTTCTACTCACTACTCACTACTTTGCTCATACAACTCCTTTACTGAAAAAATAGCACTGGCCACCAGGTCAACAATGCATTATTTATAAAGTGGCTGTCCTTCCATTCAAAGCCTTTCTTATTGTCCCCTACTCATCAGCCAGGGTTCTCCAGTCGATCAACGATCATCGCCTGAATCTCCCAAGTCCTAAATTTGCTCAACTTGATCTACGAGACATAGCACCTTCTTTTTCTTGTCACCACGCATGTGGACCACTCTTCCCCTTCTTCTTCGCAGTATCCTCTTTTTTTCATAGTTTCAAACCCGAACTGAAGATGTTGCTATTCAAACAGGCCTTCGGAGATGCAGACTGACAGGAGCCACTAGCAAAATTCCTCCCCCCACCCCCACTAATACTAGTCCTTTACCTTCTCTTCCCTCCCTCACCTTTTTTCTTCCTCATTTCTTTTATCCCTGTTTTCACTTTTCTTTCTTCTTTTCTCTGATAGTTTTATCTTTCCTGTTATTGATGGAGTTCCTTTCCTTTTCTTAATTGGTAGTATACAAACCGCTCTACTTTGCCTAGCGGTAAGCAAAAACCAAGTTACAGCAGTACAGGACCTTGTTGATGTTGATAGTAGAGTACTAAGGGCAGGGCGGTGTGGGTGGTCTGCCCCAGGTGCAGGCCTCAAGGGGGTGCACAGAGCAGTCGCACAGCTGTCAGCTCTGCCGATCTCCTGCCCCCTCTGATGTTACTTCCTGTTCCGGGGCAGGGGACCGGCAGAGCTGACAGCCACGCAACTGCTCTGTGCACCCCCTTGCTAGGACGAAGGGTGGTTGGGTTGATGCGCTTCGGGGGGGGGGGGCAGTCTGACATTTTTCAGGGGGTGATGTACCTCACCCCTACCCCCTCTGATGTTACTTCCTGTTCCGGGGCAGGGGACGGGCAGAGCTGACAGCCACGTGACTGCTCCATTTATCTCCTTGCAAGGAAGAAGGGTAGTGGGGGTGATGTGCTTCGGGGAGGAGTGTGACACATATTGGGGGGTGATGCACCGCAAGGGGTTTTGATGCACCCGGGGAGGTGATGCTCTGGGGGGCGTAGTGGTGACCTGCCCCAGGTGGCAACCAAGCTAGGCACGCCATTGGACATTGAGTAACTGCAAAGTCAAGGATGTGCTAGTTCTCTTAGCTTGGAAGAGCTGGCTGCTGCCGACGTTGTGAAGTGCCAGAATAGAAATTGTGTTTTTGGATAGTTCAACCAAACCCCTTCCCATTTCATTTGTTTAGTACATAACATAAGCACCGCCATACTGGGAAAAGACCAAGGGTCCATCAAGCCCAGCATCCTGTCTCCGACAGCGGCCAATCCAGGCTTCAAGAACCCGGCAACCCCCCCCCCCCCCAAAAAAAAAACAAACAAAAAAAAAACAAAAACAAATTTATAATGTTCAATGGACTTTCCCCTCAGGAATCTGTCCAAACCCCCCTTAAACTCCGTAAGGCCAGCTGTTGTCACTACATTCTCCGGCAACGAGTTCCAGAGTCCAACTACACGTTGAGTAAAGAAAAACTTTCTCCTATTTGTTTTAAATCTACCATATTCTAGCTTCATCTTGTGTCCCCTGGTTTTGTTGTTGATTGAAAGTGTAAACAAATGCTTCACCTCTGTCCACTCATTATCTTGTAGACTTCTATCATATCACCCCTCAGCCGCCTTTTCTCCAAGCTGAAGAGCCCTAACCTTCTCAACCTTTCCTTATAGGGAAGTCATTCCATTCCCTTTATCATTTTTGTCGCCCTTCTCTGCACCTTTTCTAATTCCTTTATATCTTTTTTGAGATGCGGCGACTAGAATTGGGACACAATACTTGAGGTGCGGTTGCACCATGGACCAATACAAAGGCATTATAACGTCCTCGTGTTTATTTTCCATCCCTTTCCTAATAATACTCAATATTCTGTGCGCTTTCTTAGCCGCCGCAGCACACTGAGCAGAAGTTTTAAACGTCTTATCCACGATAACTCCCAGATCCCTTTCTAGGTCATAGTAACATAGTAGATGACGGCAGAAAAAGACCTGCACGGTCCATCCAGTCTGCCCGAGAAGATAAATTCATATGTGCTACTTTTTTATTTGTACTGTCCTCTTCAGTGCACAGACTGTATAAGTCTGGCCAGCCCTATCCCCGCCTCCCAACCACCAGCTCTGGCACAGACCGTATAAGTCTGCCCAGCACTATCCCTGCCACCCACCACCGGCTCTGGCACAGACCGTATAAGTCTGCCCAGCACTATCCCCGCCGCCCAACCACCAGCCCCGGCACAGACCGTATAAGTCTGCCCAGCACTCCTAACTCCATAACTCCTAACGCGGAACCTTGCATGACATACTTGTAATTTGGGTTCCTCTTACCCACATGCATCACTTTGCACTTGTCAACATTGAGCTTCATCTGCCACTTGCATGCCCAATCCCCCAGTCTCGCGAGGTCCTCCTGCAATCTTTCACACTCCTCCTGCGACTTGACGACCCTGAATAATTTTGTGTCATCTGCGAATTTAATTACCTCACTAGTTACTCCCATCTCTAGGTCATTTATAAATATGTTAAAAAGCAGCGGTCCCAACACAGACTCCTGCGGGACCCCACTAACCACCCTTCTCCACTGAGAATACTGACCATTCAACCCTACTCTTTGCTTCCTATCTTTCAACCAACTCTTAATCCATAGTAATACCCTACCTCCGATCCCATGACTCTCCAGTTTCCTCAGGAGTCTTTCATGAGGCACTTTGTCAAACACCTTTTGAAAATCCAGATACACAATATCCACCGGCTTCCCATTGTCCACATGTTTGTTCACCCCCTCAAAACAATGCAGTAGATTATTATTGTTTGTTATTAAAAGAAATCAGTTGATTTCTTGCATTCAAACATTTTCTTGCCATTTGTCTGTGCAGGTTGAAGATGTCAAAACACACGTTACCTTCCAACAGAACATCCCAGCGAGCATTTTCCAATTCGGATTATACTTGGGAATATGAATATTATGAATATGGACCGGTTTCCTTTGAAGGACTGAAAGCTCATAAATGTAAGTTTTTGGGTTTCAACCAGTGGTGTAGCCACAGGTGGGCCTGGGTGGGCTAGGGCCCACCCACTTAGGGCTCAGGCCCACCCAACAGTAGCACACGTTTAGCGGTAGCTGGTGGGGATCCCAAGCTCCGCCAGCTGAAATCCCCCTGATAGTAATTAAAACGCTTCTCTCCACAATAATTGCACCTGTGCATGCTCAGTTTTCAGCGCATGCCTACTGCAGACTGTCAAGGTGGAAAGAAGCGTTTTCCCGCCAGCTCAGATATTTTTCTGGTGGGGGTTGGGAAGAACACTTGGTGCCCACCGATTTCTTGCCTAGGCCCACCCAAAATCTGTTGTCTGGCTACGCCCCTGGTTTTCAACATGTTTGTAAGCCCATCAGCATGCTGGAATATTAGTGTGTTCATTTTTCAATGCAGTCTTGCTTGTTAATTCATGGGGCGCTGTTACCATGCAGATATCCAAATGTCTTTGGATAATATGCATTTTTCGTAGAGTTTTTGTTACTACTGAATAGTATATATATATAATAGAGAAACTGATATTTTTGGAATCACTGCATAAAACTTTGGGGGCTGAAACTTCAGGCCTGGCTAGTGGTTACATTATAACTTAACAACTCATTTGTTTACAATATTAGGGGTCCCTTTACTAAGGTGTGCTGAAAAATGGCCTGCGCTGGTGTAGACGCATGTATGATTTATTTATTTACTAGCCGTTAAGTCCGTTAAAATGGGCGAGTTTTTTTTGTTTTCCTATGGCCTCCCCTCCCTCCTCTCTCCCCTGCCCTCCCCCCATGTCCAGCTACCCTCCTCTTTCCCTTGGCCTCCCCCCGTCCACCAATCCTGCTCTCTCCCCTGCCCTCCCCCATGTCCTTCTCCAGAAAACGCGGTAGCGGCACTCGATTTCCGCGTCCGGGGCCACGCCTCTTGGGGTTAAACGTCACCACCGCCACGGCCCCTCCCCTCAGGGCTCCGCCAATCAGAGGCGAGGGAGGCAGGACGCCGGCCAGCTGTGGAAGTATGAATGGAAGGGTCACGTAGGTTGGCGAAGCTCTCGCAGTTGTGTTGCGCGCAGCATAGTAATTCTTATCCCATCGTACTTGACTTGATTGTGGTCCCGGCCTTGTCTGTTCTATAGGTGTTACTGTGTGACAGGGGGGCGGGAGCGGCGGCAACGTCGGGGAGGGGGGCCTTCAATCGTTCCTCCTTCCCCTTCTGATTTCCACGCCCCCTCCAATTCCCATGCCCCGTCCTTCTCTCCACGTACATTCGTACTGTTTTGTGTACTCTCCGCCCCTCGTCCCGCCTCTGACTCCTCCTCCTTTCTGGTTCTGGAGCTGGTGGAGGCGGGGCGTTCGGGCTCTACTGCGCATTTGTGGGTGAGTCGGTCACGTCTCATTTATATAGATTGATTTGTTACATTTGTACCCCACATTTTCCCACCTATTTGCAGGCTCAATGTGGCTTACATAGTACTGTCAAAGGCGTTTGCCAATTCGGTTGATAACAAATACAAGGTTATATTCTGGTCAATGAGGTAGGTATGAGTCAAGCGTCATGAGGGTCGAAGGGAATGAGGATTGTAGTTGTCCAGTACGATCATTGGATTAGATGCATGCAGGTCCATTTTTCAGCGCACCTGCAAAAAAGGCCAAAAATGGACGTGCGGCAAAATAGACGTCAAACTCATAGAAACAGAACGAAGTCTTGCGCCAGAAGAAGAGGACCTCGGCTGGCGGAGTTGGGGTCCCCCGCCAGCAAAGGACGGTGACGGCGGGAGAGGGTTGGTGGCGGGAGGGGAGTCGAGAGGGTCGGCGGGGGGGGGGGGGGGCTAAAATGTGCCCCCTCACCTCGGGCTCTGGACCCCCCCCCCTCCCGTCAAAGTCTGGCTATGCCCCTGCATGACTCAGTAGCTCTACCTGTGAAGAAGTGATTTTAGAAACGCCCCCACTTACACATACATACCCTGGGGTTTTGGACATGCCTGAAAAGTGCGCGTTTCCTACTTTACAACACCAATACACGTATAGTTGAAAAAAATGTGTTTATCGGTATTTACACCTGCTCAGAGTCTTGAATGTCAGCTAACAACTCACTGGCACTTGGGCTTTGGAGGAATATTTGAGGGAGCAACTGTGCTGTTTACAACCAGCTCAGAAAGCTAAACCTTTGAGTTTTGGAGCTCATTTCCTTCATTGGCTCCTTCAGTTCTTCAGTTTTTTGCAGTCTAGCACTTACAGGTGGCAGGTGTGGCCCTTACATACGTGGGCTGCAAAATCAATTGCCTGTACATGTTAAAAGTCAGAATTTATAAGTGCATAGCTCTGAGTGATGATATTCTTTTGTTAAATATATTCCTTTGTAAAATGGCTATTTTCACTCTAAACACCACTAACTACATTTGCTGTTGCATAGACTTATAAGTTCTTTAACAAATGCATTTCCTTCCAAAAGTCTGTTGTAAAACACTTTGCAAACTGAGGAAGGGATCCTCAGGAGATTAGCCTAGAATGGGTGGCAGAGCCGGTGGGTGGGAGGCGGGGCTAGTACTGGGCAGACTTATACGGTCTGTGCCAGAACCGGTGGTGGGAGGCGGGGCTGGTGGTTGGGAGGCGGGGATAGTACCGGGCGGACTTATACTGACTGTGCCCTGAAAATGACAGATACAAATCAAGGTAAGGTATACACAAAAAGTAGCACATATGAGTTTATCTTGTTGGGCAGACTGGATGGACCGTGCAGGTCTTTTTCTGCCGTAATCTACTATGTTACTATGTTACTTTGTAAACTGTGAATGTCCAGTTTTGAATGCCCCTTTCTCTACCTAGACAACTTATTAATTAGGTTTCACGTATTAATTAATGCTCCATGGGAAGGTTAAGTTGAAACTAACAAGCTACAACTCTCCAGAAATTAAGTAGGCTCTGTATTGACAAGTTGGTGGTGACCATGTATCATTCACCAAGGCCAAAGCCATCTAGCCATCTGGATTTTGGGCGACAGGCTCACTGGTTTTGGTCACTGCTTAGGGGCCCCTTTTACTAAGCTGCATAGGTGCCTATGCGCGCCCGACGCACGCCAAATTGGAGTTACCGCCCGGTTACTGCTTGGCCTTTGCAGTAATTTCAATACTGGCTACGCCAATGGCGTAGCAAGGACGGCTGCCACCCGGGGCGGTTCACCGCTGCGCACCCCCCTAGGTGCAGCATGACACCCCCCCTCGGCGCATCAGCCCCCCCCCCTCGGTGCATCACCCAAGCCCCCCCTCGGTTCATCAACCCACCCCCTCAGCGCATCAACCCCCCCGAGTGTATTCTTGCCTGCCGTGTGCATGCCGCTGGGGGGTGTCGGCTCCGCTGGTTCCCTGCTCCCTCTGCCCCGGAACAGGAAGTAACCTGTTCCTGGGCAGAGGGAGCAGGGAACCAGCGGAGCCGACACCCCCCAGCAGCGTGCACCCGGGGCGGACCGCCCCCACCACCCCGCCCTTGCTAGGCCACTGGGCTATGCGCATCTGCAAAATATTTTTTATTTTCTGGCGCGCGTAGCGGACACGCGCCGCTCATTACTGCCCAAATTTTTTACCACTAGGTCTATGGCTGACGGTAAGGTCTCCGACCCAAAATGAACACGCAGCAATTTTGATTTTGCCGCACGTCCGTTTTCGGGAAAAAAAGAGGCCCTTTTTACAGGTGCGCTGAAAAATGATTCTGCGCGCGCCCAAAACCTGTGCCTACACTACTGCAAGCCATGTTTTAGTGCGCCTTTGTAAAAGGACCCCTAGATTTGTTAGGGACCTTTAAAATCAAGCATAGTACTGAAAGATTGGAGGGTGGCCAATGTAGCGCCAATTTTTTAAAAGGGTTCCAGGGGTGATCCGGGAAACTATAGACCGGTGAGCCTGACATTGGTGCCGGGCAAAATGGTAGAGACTATTATAAAGAAAAAAATTACAGAGCATATTCAAAAGCATAGATTAATGAGACAAATCCAACATGGATTTAGTGAAGGGAAATCTTGCCTCACCAATCTACTACATTTCTTTGAAGGGGTGAACAAATATGTGGATAAATGTGAGCTGGTTTATATTATGCATCTGGATTTTTAAAAGGCATATGACAAAGTATCTCATGAAAGACTCCAGAGGAAACTGGAGAGTCATTGTATAGGAGGTAGTGTCCTATTGTGGATTAAAAAAAAACTGCTTAAAAGAAAACAGAAGAGTAGGGTTAAATGGTCAGTATTCTCAATGCAGAAGGGTTGATAGTGAGGTTCCTCAGGGGGTCTGTGCTGGGACCACTGCTTTTTAACATATTTATACATGATCTAGAGATGGGAGTAACTAGTGAGGTATTTAATCTGCTGATGACATAAAGACTAAACTAGATCCTGCAGTGCCTGCTAGATTCTATCTGTTAATGCTGTGGTACAAAGTTTTTAAAACTAAGTGGAAAAGACTAAGGAGATTATTTATTTATTTATTTATTTTTTATTTATTTATGTTGATTTATATACCGTGTCTTATTGCAACTGCAAAACAGAACGGTTTACATATATATAAAAAAAATTAGTGTCTACAAATAAACAAACATAGGAATTCCATTCATGACAGGAAAGCACAGCAACCAGGATATAAACTACATAATAAATCAATACAAATTAAAAATCTAATATACAGTTAAGCTACCCCATTTTTCTTTTTCTTTTTGACCTTATCTCATTATGCTAAGTTCTGTTCTACGTAGCTTATAAAGAGAAAGGTTTTCAAAAGTTTTCGGTAATGGAGATAAGATTTCTCTAATCTAATCTCCTTTGGAAGGCTATTCCAAAGGGAGGGTGACAAATTGAAAAAAGCCGATCTCCGTGTAGATTCCCACCTAGCCTTAGCAAGAGGGGGAATAACTAACCTGTTATCTGTTAGGGATCTAAGAGTTCGCATAGCGGTGTAGGGAATTGTTAAATTCGACAAGTAGCTAGGATTTAATGTGTAAAAGGCTTTGTGTGTCAGGACAAGAGCCTTAAACTTTATTCTTGCTTCGACCGGGAGCCAGTGCAGATGATGCAATAAAGGTGTTACTCTATCATCCCTCCGGGCCCTGCAGATCATACGTGCTGCTGTATTTTGAATTCTTTGTAATCGCTTTAAGTTTGCTTGAGTAATCCCAGCATATACAATGTTACAGTAGTCTAAACGTGAAGTAATATATGCAGATGTCAGTGTTTTGAGAGAGTCCTTACTTATTGAATTTCTGACTGACCGAAGCCGCCTCAGATGAAAAAAAGATTAGTTGATAAAGTTTGCTTTTTTATATTTTTATCCTGCTTATCACTAACCTACAATTCCTCCTTTAAACCCCAGTCTTTAAGTTCCCAAAGCACAAAGCAAAATAGCGTTCACTTACCAGAGAAATGTCCTCTTCTCTCGGAACTTCTCAGAAAAGCAAATCTAAAAACCCTTTAAATAGCTGCTCAGGAACATCGGGGTGTGCATTAATAGCCCGATAGCCTCGAGAAGGAAAAAATAATGCAGCATGCACAGGTGAACACAAGTTTCATTATTCATTTATCACAGAAGTCACAGTAAGTCAAGAGGTGGTAAAACGCAGTATTTCACCGCAGCTTAGTAACCATCCCCTTGGTGTACTGAGAAAGTTTTAGGAAACAAAAACTGTTACTGCTATTTGATAATGTATAACAAAAAACATTCCGATTCCTTGTTATTTTTGTTAATTAGAATCCAGACACGCGACATTCACTATATTATCTTGTGCTTTTTAAGGGCCGAAATAGACAATGTGGAATCATTCTGAATTACAGTCTTGTATTTCTGTTTTGACTCTTACCCTGAAACATTCTCTAATTAGCAGGATCAGGGGCTCAGCAGCAACACTGTCTCTTTATGCAGAATTATCTTCTTTTATCTTTTTGTCTCTCAAGAAAATTAAAAAGTAAAGCAAAACCAGAGGTGTGAGCAGCTGATCCAGATGAGAAGAAAGCAAGATGTACCAATTATCTTAAAACCCTAGTCGTTGGATGTCAAGAAAGGATTTCAAGATAATTGGTGTACCTTGCCTTTTTTTTTTTTTTTAGGTCTCAAGAAAACAAACACTTAACAGCAGGGGCGTAGCCAGACACCCAATTTTGGGTGGGCCTGGGCCCAAGATGGGTGGGCAGATGAACCCCACCCCATCCCATAGGTGATTTGGTCTCTCCTCTCACCTGCAGGGCCGCCAAGAGGGGGGGACAGGGGGGGACAAAATTCCCGGGGCCCGGACCTCCAAGGGGGCCCAGCGCCGCAGTCCCACCCGCCACCGGGCCCCTTCCACCCGAACCCCCGCCAGCAGAAGTGCTGTCTTCTGTTCTGTCTCCGGTGTGCGAGGCCCACACAGATGCGCTCCTCTCAGCTGATCTTCGCTGTATTCTGCAGGGCTTCTGTGCGTCTGACGTCCTGCATGTGCAGGACGTCAGATGCACAGCAGCCCTGCAGAGTACAGCGAAGATCAGCTGAGAGAAGCGCGTCTGTGTGGGCCGCGCACGCCGGAGTCAGAAGACAGCACTTCTTTTGGCAGGGGTTTGGGTGGAAGGGGCCCGGCCCGGTGGCGGAGGCGGGTGGGACTGTGGCGCCGGGCCCCCCTCAGGGGGGGGCGACGACAACCTGGGGGGTGGCAGTGGGGGCGGGGCCGGGGGCCCGGGAGCGGCCCTGTCCCGGGCCCGGCCCAGTCTCTTGGCGGCCCTGCTCACCATATGGTCTCTCAAATATCTCTCCTCTCCTGCACACTTTTTAAATTTCAGATTTTCAGTGAGGAGCAACTAATACACACTACTCATGTAGGCCCCACATCCTTCCTACTGATGCAGCTTCCTGTTTCTGCTTAGGCGGGAATACTTCAGAGTGTAGGCTGTGGGGCCGGTGCAAGCAGTATGTATCAGTCGCTGCTTCCTGCAGGCGAAGATCTGCTATTTATAAGGTATGCAGGAGGGACAGTTATTGGGAGTTTTCAGCTTGGGAGTCTCTGCCAGCCACATCATAGGTGTGCTGCTACTGGTGGGCCTGAGCTCAAAGTGGGTGGGCCTGGGCCCCATCCAAGCCCACCCTTGGCTACGCCACTGCTTAACAGGTGTATTATATAGAAATCCGGATGTAGAGGAATACACTTCAAAATATTTAGAACAAAGAATACACTTGAGGAGAAATTCTGGGGTCCTTTTACAAAGGCGTGCTGAAAAATGGACTGCGGTAGTGTAGGCGCGTGTTATGGACGCACAGAGATCCATTTTTCAGTGCACCTGGATGTGTGGCAAAATAAAAATTGGCATGTGCCCATTTTGGGTCTGAGACCTTACCGCCAGCCATTGACTTTCGCAGTAAGGCCTCTCACGTTAACCCTGTGGTAATCGCCTAAGCACGTCAACTCGGAGTTACCGCCCGATTTTTGTGGGACTACATGTGTCCGTGGCTCCTGGAGTTGCTGAGCTAGGCTCCATAGCCAGGATGACGTCACTAGCAGCTGATTCCCAGGCAGGGGGAGGAGTAGGGAAACACGCGGAGAGTGTTTCCTACTTCTCCCCCTGCCTGGGAATCAGCTGTCAGTGCGCCGCTCCCTGCCACTTTGGAGCAAGTGGCAGGGAGCAGCGCATCAAAAAGCTACTAGCGCGGCACCACAGAAACACCCCCCCCCCCCCCGGCGCATCACCCAATCCCCCCCCTTGGCACAAACACCCCTCCCCCCCAAGCACATCAAACACCCCCTCCCCCCACCCAAAGCACATCAACACCCCCCCTCCGGCACATCAAACCCCATTGCCACCCGCAGATGCCAGTGGTAACGCTGTCCGGCCGCCGCTGCTTCTCCTGTTGAGCAGCAGCGGCCTCTACAAAAAGAAAAGAAGATAAATGTTTTTAAACCCAGCCCAAATCATTCGCAAATGCCCGAGTCTTACAACCAGGGGCGTAGCCGGCCTTCCGTGGGAGAGGGGTCCAGAGCCCGGGGGGGAGGGTCACATTTTAGCCCTCCCCCCCGGTGCCGCCCCACCACCGCCGACATTGCCGCCCCCCCTCCCGCCGCGAACCCGCCGCCGCTGCAGCCTACCTTTACTTTTGCTGGCGGGAGATCCCACTCCCCGCCAGCCGACGTCTTCTCAGTCCTTCCTGCTCTTCAATTTGTTTGCTGACGTCCTGCACTGTTCTCTGAGTCTGACGTCCTGCACGTACAATTACGCGCAGGACGTCAGCAAACAAATTGAAGAGCAGGAAGGACTGAGAAGACGTCGGCTGGCGGGGAGTGGGATCCCCCGCCAGTAAAAGTAAAGGTAGGCGGCGGCGGGGGCGGGTTCGCTGGGAGGGGGGTCCTGGGGTGAATCTGCGGGGGCCCCGGTCCCCTCAGGCCCCACGTAGCTACGCCACTGCTTACAACGCAGTCTCTGCAGCCACTCCTCTTCTCGCCTCCACGTCACTGCCCCTGGAGTAAGACCTCGGAGGAGCACAGTGACGTGACAGGCGAGAGGAGGAGCGGCTGCAGAGACTGCGTTGTAAGACTCAGGCATTTGCGAATGATTTGGGCTGGGTTTAAAAACATTTCTCGCTTCTGTTCTTTTTGTACCAGCCGCTGCTGCTCAACGGGAGAAGCAGCGGCAGCCGGACAGCGTTACCACTAGCATCTGCGGGTGGCAATGGGGTTTGATGTGCCGGGGGGGGGGGGTGTTGATGTGCTTTAGGTGGGGGGTGGGGGGAGGGGGCGTTTGATGTGCTGGGGTGGGGGGGATTGCGTGATGCGCCGGGGGGGAAGGGAGGGTCACTGGACATGGGTAGCTGGAGGGGGGGAGGGGAGGGTCGCTGGACATCATGTATTGACTTTGTCGTAACCCACATTGAGCCTGCAAAAAGGTGGGAAAATGTGGGGTACAAATGCAATAAATAAAAAATAGCTGCAGGGGGGCAGGGGGAGAGGAGGGTCGTTGGACATGGATGGCTGGAGGTGGGGCAGGGGAGAGGGAGGTGGGGAGGGGGTCCTGAGACCAGAGAGATGGGGTGGAGAGGGGGGGCCCTGCAAGAGGGGGGGGGGGTGGGGGCTCACACTCACTCACTCACTCACTCATACACTCTCTCTGACACACTCCCTGTCTATCACACTCTATCTCTCTGACACACATACAGTCTCACACACACAGACACTCTGTCTCTCACACACACTCTCTCTCACACAAACACACACACACGCTGTCTCTGTCTCTTTCTCATTCTCTCTATGACACACACACTCTCTCTCTCAAACATGCACACTCCGAGGAAAACCTTGCTAGCGCCCGTTTCATTCGTGTCAGAAACGGGCCTTTTTTACTAGTAAAATATATTTTCTGGCGTGCGTAGCGGATGCACGTCAAAAATGAAATTACCACATGGGCCACACAGTAGCTGGGCGGTAACTGTGAATTGACGCACGTTGGGCATGCGTAGGCGCCTACGTGGCTTAGTAAAAGGGCCTCTCTATGAGAAGCCATATTGATTTAAGTAGTAAGAATAAAATGCACGCAAATGCAAGATTCTAATCGTTTATTTCTGTAAATGAACACGTATATGTGTAAATTACCATTTACATGGTTAGAGTATGTGTTTGAGTTTGGTTATGAGCAGGGGCGTAGCTACGGGGAGCCATGGGGGCCTGGGCCCCCGCAAATTATGTCCAGGACCATGGTTTGGCTGGCGGGGCTCCCCAAAACCCGCCAGCCGAAGCCTTCTTCAGCGCCGTCCCCGGCGCAGCCACGTTCCTGCCCTGCTCTTCTTGCTCCTCCTGTCCTGTGCACGCTGATGCTCTTTCTCAGTTTCACGTAAAGCAGCGTCAGCGCGCACAGGACAGGAGGAGCAAGAAGAGCAGGGCAGGAATGCGGCTGCGCCGGAGATGGCGCTGAAGAAGGCTTTGGCTGGCGGGGGTTGGGGAACCCCGCCAGCAAAGGTATATGCGAGGCAAGGAGGCGAGGGGGGTGCGAGAAGGCGTGAGGTGGTGGCGGGGGGGGGGGAGGTGAGGCGAAGCGAGGCGTGGCGGTGGGGCGGCACTCAGAATGTGCCCCCAACCTCGGGCTCTGGCCCCTCCCACCGTAAGGTCTGGCTATGCCCCTGGTTATGAGTGTGTTAGGATGTTCTTGTTAGGGGATGTATGTTGTTTATACTTTTTAGAATTGTGAACTGCCTTGACTGTGTGTCAAAATAAAAATTGGTGCACGTTCATTTTGGGCCTGAGACCTTACTGACACCCATTTACTTAGTCTCACACATTAACCGGGCAGTAATCGTCAGCACATTGGCACTGCCTTTTGCCGCCTGGTTAGCACTACGCAGTAGAAAATAAAGAATATTTTCTGCTGCACGTATCGGATACGCATAAAAAATGGAATTTATGCCCGGGGCACATGGTAGTCGGTGGTAGTTCCAAACTGACTGCACAGTAAAAGGACCCCTTAGTGAGTTATGCATGTAAATGCTAATTAGTGCTAATTAGTGCTCATTATTGCTTGTTAAGTGCTGTTAACGTTGATTGGCTTGTTAAGTAATGCACGTTGTTATGGAATATGCTTAGATTTAGGTAGGGAACGCTAGGCATGATATATAGAATCTGGCAGTCAATGTGTGAATATTGACACCTACTTCTGAGCAGGTGAAAATGTCCATGGCTTCATTTTGGCTGTGCTTTTTTCAATCTTTTCTGGGGAAGTTTTATAAAGACACCTGGCTGGCTGTGTGTCCAGGGCCGTGCCAAGGGTCTCTGGCGCCCCCCTGCAGACTACCAGTTGGCGCCAAACCCCCCCCCCCCCCCCCCCCCGCACCTGCCTGGCTCCAAGGCAGCGATTCCCCTCTCTCCCTGAGCCCTACCCTCCCACCCATCCATGCCCATCTGTCCCCTGCCCCCGCCATTCATCCCGATCAAGCAATTCCCCTCTCTCCCTTCCATAAACCCTGCCCTCCCATCTATGCTCATCTCTCCCCTGCCCTCCCGCTCCCATGTAGGAGCTGCCCGCCCTCTTCTCCCCCCCCCCCAAGATCCCTTTCCTTTTTTTTTTCTTTTAAATTTACCTTCCTCCGGCAGCGCAGCGTCAGTGAAGGAGGCGGCGCTCCCAGTCCCGACGTCTCTAGCCTTCCATTGGTTCGCTCAGTGTTCCGCCTTCTTCTGATGTCAAGGAAAGGGATCTTGGGGGGGAGAAGAGGGTGGGCAGTTCCTACATGGGAGCGGGAGGGGCAAGGTAAGCATGCAGCGGCGGCGCCCCCCAGAGGATGGCGCCCCCCTGCGGCGCTTACCCCGCTTACCGCATCGGCACGGCCCTGTGTGTGTCTTTATCAAACAGGCTTGAAATTGGTGTCTGCTTGACCTGCAAACCTCAGAAATCTGTTATAAGATTACCCAATTGGCAGAGATAGGTTGTGTTATTTGTACAGCAGGCATAGACAAGTTGTAAACCATAAGCTATGGAACGAGTCTGGGCATGCCTAGAAGGGGAAAGAGTTCAGGAAGGACCACCACAGGGTTCCAAGCTGGGAAAAAATTTCCCAGCCCGAAACTAGCCGTAAACCCGCCCGTAGTCAATCCCCATCTTCCGCGTTACCGAACCCCGCCCCTCGCGTCACTAACCCCGCCCCGTGTCACCTAACCCCGCCCCCACAACACTAACCCCACCTCCCACGCCACTAACCCCGCCTCCCACGTCACTAACCCCGCCTCCCACGTCATCCCTGACGTCAACCCCGCCCCTGAAAGGCTTCTATTGGACCAAATTGGACCAATAGAAGCCCCGGAAAAGCTTCTATTGGACCGAATTGGACCAATAGAAGCCCCGGAAAAAACCGCCAAACCCGCACAGCGGTGACGGGAAAACCGCCCAAAAAGCCGCATGCTGCGGCCGGCGAAATTTTCCCGCCGCCGCTGGCGAAAACCCGCCCAATTGGGTGGTAACACCGCCCACCTGGCAACCTTGACCACCAATAATGTAGAAAAAGCACTTCATGAGTGTCAGATATAAGCAGCCCCATGCTGCATGGTAACCACAGCTGAACATAGACACTTTTAGAAAAAGCAGGTTAAATAAAACTGCGAATGTTTGGTTTCCTATATAATCTTAGTTTCATCCTATTCGTTTCAATAAAACAGTACAGGCAGATGACCAGGACGGCTATTTTGCCTTTTCTAGGACTGCATACCTTAGAGTGGCTTTTGAAATATTACAGCCCAATATTCAAATGCCATGGTCGGTGTTTGTGTTGATGGTTGGCTGCATTGTTTAAATCATTTTATTTATTTATTTTATTTCCATTTTGCTCACACCTTTTTCAGTAGTAGCTAGGGTTACTATATGTCCGGATTTACCCGGACATGTCCTCTTTTTGAGGACGCGTCCGGTCGGGTTTTGCCAGTCCGCCCGTTTGTCCGGATTTCTGGACAAACGGGCAGGCGGGCGGGCCTATCCTTGCCTCCCCTTCCTATCTACTGCCCTGGTGGTCTAGTGACCTCTTCGGGGCAGGAAAGAGCCCCCTCTTTCCTGCCCGCAGCGCTGCCCTTGCCCTGCATCCTGTTGCTGTGATGGTCTTGGGATTCAAAATGGCCGCCGAGAGTTGAAGCGGCCTCGTGAGACTTCAACTCTCGGCGGCCATTTTGAATCCCGAGACCGTCACAGCAACAGGATGCAGGGCAAGGACAGAGCTCCGGGCAGGAAAGAGAGGGTTCTTTCCTGCCCCGAAGAGGGTCACTAGACCACCAGGGCAGTAGATAGTAAATAAGGGGAGGGGAGGGGAATATATGACAGGGGGCGGGGTGAGGATGCGAAAGGGGCGGGACATGTGTCCTCTTTTTGAGAGGACAAAATATGGTAACCCTAGTAGTTTCTCAAGTTGAGTTACATTCAGGTATACTGGATATTTCTCTGTCCCAGGAGGGCTCACAATCTTGGTTTGTACCTGAGGTAATGGAGGGTTAAGTGACTTGCCCAAGGTCACAAGGAGCAGCAGTGGGATTTGAACCGGCCACCTCTGGATTGCAAGACCAGTGCTCTAACCACTAGGCCACTCCTCCACAAATTAGTAGGGTATACTCCATCCCACTATCCAGATAGTGAGTGGGTTACTATACGTACAGGGAGGGTAATTATATAACCCATTTTTATGCATTCTATATGAGGCGCCTAAAAAATCCACGCAGTAAACATTTCCGCCTAAGCGGCATCTAGATTTAGGAGCGGTATATAGAATACACTTAGTTGATATCACAGCGCCTAAAACTACGCACCTCCATTTACACCCATGAAAATGTGGCGTAAATCCCTGTATGTAGATTTACGAGCACTGGGCCATATTCTATAACTATACGTTTAAATTTTGGAACGCCCATAACCACACCCCCTTTTGAACTGAATGCATTAGAATTTCAGCGCAGTTCATTACAGAATATACTTAGCGAGTTGTGCGTCTAAATTCTAATTATTGCCAATTGGTGCTCATTAATGTACTGCAGCCTGATTAAGCAAAACAGAAATGTTAATCTCCATCTATTCTTCAACACATGAAAAATCGCATGAAGCAAAGAAAAATCCTTCTGTCAACACCAAGATTTTCTTTCCAGCTACTGTGGAATCTGTAGCATACGGAACATAGAATGGTTCTTCTTACAACTTTCCATAGGAAAAATGTATTCGGATTCTGGCAGCAACTCAATAATTGCACCACGAAATCCCTTCACTGCCAGGTACTTTGTGAAGTAACAGTATTAGAGCCTGTATCGCAAACCTTAACACCAATTCTGAACACGAATACCAACAACAGTACCTTTAAAAAGCAGCAATACTCATCCCATTGGAAAAGCCAGACAAGTCAGATTCATAGATCCCCACACAAATCACAAGCCAGCAGAATCTCTCACCTGCTCAGTCACATGCAGAACAAAAACTAACCCTCATCAATTACAGAATAAAAGAACCAAAATGTAGAAATTGTCCTGTAGCTCAGCATTAGCCCTTCCCTTCCCTACTCCCCATCCCTCCCTGTAGCCCGGCATCAGCCCTTCCCTACCCCCATCCCTCTATGTAGCCCAGCATCAGCCCTTCTCTACCCCCCATCCATCCTCGCAGTCCGGCATAAGCCCTTTTCTTCCCCACCATCCATCCTGTAGCTTGGCATCTTCCCTTCCCAACCATCCATCCATCCCATAGTTAGGAATCAGCCCTACCCTACCCCCCACCTCTCCCTGTAGCCTAGCGTCAGCCCTTTCCTACTCTCTAACCTTCCCCCCCCATAGTCTGGCATCTCCCCTGCCCTTCCCAGTCTTGTCTTGTTGGGGGCGGGCTCTTCACTGCCTAGGGAAGAAAGGTATATTTAATGATTGAATAAATATACCTTTTTTCCTCTGGGCAGTGAAAAGCCCACCCCCACCCAGAAGCCCAGAACCAGCATTACACTATACATTAGGAAAAAAAAAATTTTTTTTTTGTTACATTTGTACCCCGCGCTTTCCCACTCATGGCAGACTCAATGCGGCTTACATGGGGCAATGGAGGGTTAAGTGACTTGCCCAGACTCACAAGAAGCTGCCTGTGCCTGAAGTGGGAATCGAACTCAGTTCCTCAGGACCAAAATCCACCACCCTAACCACTAGGCCACTCCTCCACTGTTGCTACTATTTGAGATTCTACATGGAATGTTGCTATTCCACTAGCAACATTCCATGTAGAAGTTGGCCCTTGCAAATCACCATTGTGGCCGTGCAGGCTTCTGCTTCTGTGAGTCTGACGTCCTGCACGTACGTGCAGGACATCAGACTCACAGAAACAGAAGCCTGCGCAGCCTTCTACATGGAATGTTGCTAGTGGAATAGCAACATTCCATGTAGAATCTCCAATAGTAGCAACATTCCATGTAGAATCTCCAATAGTATCTATTTTATTTTTGTTACATTTGTACCCTGTGCTTTCCCACTCATGGCAGGCTCAATGTGGCTTACATGGGGCAATGGAGGGTTAAGTGACTTGCCCAGAGTCACAAAGAGCTGCCTGTGCCTGAAGTGGGAATCAAACTCAGTTCCTCAGTTCCCCAGGACCAAAGTCCACCACCCTAACCACTAGGCCACTCCGGGCAGGAGCAGACACTCCGGGCAGGAGCAGACTCAAAGAGTACTGCAGTGTTCTCCATGCGCTGGCTGGCTGCTGTGCTTATTTGGGGCCGTGGGGGAGTGCAGAGGCCTTGGGGGGCTCAACTGAAGGCAGATCGAGCGAGGAGCGAGGCGAGGGCCCAATAACTTCTCCAGCTACTGCCGGCAGCCTGGCGCTGTGGCACAGTGGGGGAGACCTGTCCGGCTGAGTCACAGCACTAGCGGCAGATTTTTCCACGCTTCACTGGCGTACACGCTGCGGGGACACTGGGAAGCAAGGCAAGGCAGGCGCCCTGAGTAAGATCAGCGGTCAGAGAGCAGCATAGCACCACTGCACTGCGGGACCAGCAGTGAGGTACAGAGCTTGAGCGGCTGCTCCCAAACCGACTCACACGCTAAAAAAAAAAAAAAAAAGTTAAAAAATTAGGCAGGTTACCACATTTAGACAGCCGGCACGCTCTAACGCTGTTTTTGTTGCCGGCAGGCTGCCTAAATGCTTGTGGCTGATTTAGCTGAACCGCAGCAGAACTAAAAGGCCGAGCAGTGCACGCCCAATGCAGCCAAACTTGCTCATAGAAGACCTACACCGATTGGAGGAAGGCAACCGAATCTATGCCACTGGATTGCTTGTTAACATCCAATTGACAGCACTGATTAGCTAGTTAACCAGCAGTGTTGCCAGGTGGGCGGTTTTACCGCCCAATTGGGCGGGTTTTCGCCAGCGGCGGCGGGAAAATTTCGCCGGCCGCGGGATGCGGTTTTTTGGGCGGTTTTCCCGTCACCACTGTGCGAGTTCGGCGGTTTTTTACGGGGCTTCTATTGGTCCAATTCGGTCCAATAGAAGCTTTTCCGGGGCTTCTATTGGTCCAAATTGGACCAATAGAAGCCTTTCAGGGGCGGGGTTGACGTCAGGGATGATGTAGGGGGCGGGGCTAGTGACGGAGTCGGGGTTAATGACGTGGAGGCGGGGTTAATGACATGGGAGGCGGGGTTAGGTGATGCGGGGGGGGGGTTAGTGACGCGGGGCGGGGGATCGGTGACGCGGAAGACGGGGATTGGCTACGGGCGGTTTTTGGGCGGGTTTACGGCTGTTTTGGGCTGGGAAAATGTTTCCCAGCTGGCAACCCTGTTAACCAGTTAAGTTACACACATTGTTGCAGAATGCACTTCGATTTCTGCATGGAAATTAAGGCACGATATACAGAATTGGGGGGTATTTATAGGGCTACCAAATGGCTCCAGAAAAAGGAGGACACATTGATCCAGTCTGGATTTGCTTCCATTAAATAATAATAAGAAATAAGAAATAGAACTACAATAATAATAATAATAAAATACACACTAGCATTTACACCTGCTCTTGAGGTTAAAATAAAGTAGAACCCGATAGGTACTTAGATGCATTCTTATAAAATTAACCCCCAAGTGATCAGCTCCGCCATTATCCACATAGGGGTAAATTCTGTAAGTAGCGCCTTTGATCCAGGCTCTCTCCCCTTTGCCCCCCCCCCCTACGCACCAGGGTCCAGCATCTCCCCCATGCACCCATTCCCCACCCCCCATCTTCCATACGCTGGCAGTTTGTGGCAGGGGTGGCACTGAAGGCTGCTGTCTGACCAGCAGGCCCTTTCCTCTGCTGTGTCCCAGCCATAGGAAGTTGCATCAGAGAGGTGGGACATGGCAGAGGAAAGACCCGGCCAGACAGAAAGCAATCTTCAGCGCTGCCTCTGCTGCAACCTATCAGCGTTTGGAGGATGGGGTGGGGGAATGGAGGTAGGGAGATGCTGGACCTGTGTTAGTGCAGGGGTGTAAGGGGGCTCTAATTTTAGGCAGCCCTTACCATTGGACGGCTGTGGGCATTTTCCCAGGCTCACTCAATGGTAGCTATTCCCCTGCTCTTGTTATCTGAGAAAAGAACTGCCCTGAGTGCAAACTTATTAAATCACATGCAGACTGAGAAATTGCAAGAGGACCTTGAGAGGCTGGAAGACTGGGTGTCCAAATGGCAGATGACATTTAATGTGGACAAATGCAAAGTGATGCACATTGGGAAGAATAAACTGAATCGTAGTTACTTGATGCTAAGGTCCACCTTAGGACACAACACTCAAGAAAAAGATTTAGGTGTCATTGTAGACAATACACTGAAAGTTTCTGCCCAGTGTGCAGCGGCGGCCAAAAAAGCAAACAGGATGTTAGGAATTATTAGGAAAGGGATGTAGAATATGACCAAGGATATTATAATACCTCTGTATCGCTCCATGGTGCAACCTTACCTTGAGTATTGCGTTCAATTCTGGTCACCATATCTCAAAAAAGATATAGCAGAAATAGAAAAATTAAGAGCAACCAAAATAATAACGGGAATGGAACTCCTCCCATATGAGGAAAGGTTAGAGGTTAGGGCTCTTCAGCTTGGAAAAGAGATGGCTGAGGTGGGATATGATTTTTCATGCTTTCAAAAAGTTCAAAGACCAGGGGACACTCAGTGAAATTACATGGAAATACTTTTAAAACAAATAGGAGGAAATATTTTTTCAGTCAAAGAATAGTTAAGCTTTGGAATTTGCTGCTGGAGGATGTGGTAACAGCAGTTAGCATACCTGGGTTTAAAAAAGTTTGGACCCGTTCCTGGAGGGAAAATCCATAGTCTGTTGAGATGGACATGGGGGAAGCCACTGCTTGCCCCGGGATTGGTAGCATAGAATGTTGCTACTAATTGGGTTTCTAAAGAGAATCCACGAGCGTGGAGAACTCAATAGATCCCACGAAGCGTCAAGTGTAAACAAAAAGGTGGGAATATGAGCCAGGCAATCCAATAACTGGAACCAAAATAAAGTTGAAAATAAACAATATTTATTAATTTTCAAACAAATGATAATGAAACAATTTCCACATTAAAAATGACTCGACACAACGTTGTGTTTTGGCCAGATGGCCTACATCAGGAGTCTAAAAACCAAAAACAATAACAATAAGAACATAAATAAGATATACAATGATGTAACGTCCAGTAAAGAGGAACATATAAATTATAGAATATCAAAAACATAACCATGTTCCAAATAGCACCAGCAGCCCCTACTGGTGGTCTTGTGGTACTACTTCTAGGGTTTGATCTGCCATGTAAGGGCCTTATGTGTCCTAGCAGTAGTGCTGCAAAACTTCTGCAAGAGATCACCTGAGTTATTTTGAACTCAGCGCCGGCCGATGCAGAAACAAATGGGCACCGCTGCTGCCCCAGATCTCCCCAGACCACTAGCGGTTGAAAGAGGTAGGGTTGGTGGGGCCAGGAGGTGGGTGGGGGGGGGGGGGGGTCTTTGGGGGAGTGTGTTCAGGGAAGCTCTTTTAGGGGATGTTCAGGCGTGCTGTTTGCAAGGATCTCTTCAGTGGAATTGTCCATGGGAATGTTCGGGGGGGGGGGGGGGCATAGAAGTGGTAGGAATTAAAGTTGAGCCCCAGCCTCTTTAGAACATTGGGCCACAGGTTGGCATCTTGAAACTCCCAGGGAAGATGAATAATGCAGTTTGCAAGGTTGATTGCAAGCTAAATTATTCATAGACGTCATTAACCTGCTATAATGAATCATCACAGGTGACTGACTCCCAGAGTAAACTAAAGTGTAGTAAAAGGCCAACTTATATTGCTCTTTACTAACTAAACTCTCCACCCCCACCCCCACCCCCGATGCATGACACCTAAATCAGCACAAAAATTTGATTTTACGTTCGTCATGTACTGATAAATACCTACCTTTCTTAGTCTGCCAAAACACTAAATTGCCTGAAAAATATACCCCTAAATTATAAGTTCCTAGGATCAGAAGCCCTACTTGCAATAAAGAATAGAACATTGGTACGGTATCAGCCCTAAATCAAGATTTCAGAATAGCAGAATGGAAGCGGTAGCAGAAAGGATTAAAATGAAATGCTTAATAACACAAAAATCAAGCAATATCCTGCTGACGTGTGGAGTGTCTAGGCTTGGCGTACAATCTAATATGAAGCATGATGATCAAGGGAATGACCAGAATTAGTGTTCGTGTTCCAGAAAGCAAATGTAGCGAACAGAGAAAATGAAGGAAGTACAACAAGGGAATATTCTTTTAATACACATACATAATATATCAGAAGTCACCAGCGTCACTGAGGCTAAGTCTATAGCTTCAAGGCAGGTGGTCTGATTTTGAAGAATAACAGTGAGTATTATTAGGAAAGGGATGGAAAACCAGGGCTTTTTTTTGAGGGGGTACTTGGGGGTACTGAGTACCGGCACCTTTTCCATTGGGTGCTGAAATTGGCCCATGGTCCCCAAGCTCAGGGTCTACACACCAATTCTGCCTTGTCATAGATTCTGTGACTGGTTGCAGGGGTCCTGGCTATTGTGGGGTGAGTCTCTCAGTGATCATCTCATCCCTGAAGGGTGGCATGACATTTGAGTACCAGCACCTTTTTTGCTAGGAAAAATGCACTGTGGAAAACAAACACGAGGCTGTTATAATGCCTTTGTATTGCTCCATGGTGCGACCACACCTCGAATATTGTGTCCAAGTCTGGTCGCCGCATCTCAAAAAAGATATAAAGAAATTGGAGAAGGTGCAGAGAAGGGCGACGAAAATGATAAAAGGGATGGAACGACTTTCCCTATGAGAAAAGGCTAAGAAGGTTAGGGCTCTTCAGCTTGGAGAAAAGGCGGCTGAGGGGTGATAACGATAGAAGTCTACAAGATAATGAGCGGAGTAGAGCGGACAGATGTGAAGCATTTGTTTACACTTTCAAACAACAATAGAACCAGGGGACACAAGATGAAGCTGGAATATGGTAGATTTAAAACAAATAGGAGAAAGTTTTTCTTTACTCAGTGTGTAGTTGGACTCTGGAACTTTCTTTACTCAGCATGTAGTTGCCGGATAATGTGGTGGCAGCAGCTGGCCTTAGGGAGTTTAAGGGGGGTTTGGACAGATTCCTGAAGGAAAAGTCCATTGAACATGATTAAAAAAATTTTTTGGGGTGGGGGGGTTGCCAGCTTCTTGAAGCCTGGATTGGCCGCTTTCGGAGACAGGATGGTGGGCTTGATGGACCCTTGGTCTTTTCCCAGTATGGCGGTGCTTATGAGTAATACCAGGACAATAAAAATACCATATAATCCTTTCACTTGGTGAGAAAGAAAGTTCAGAAATCCTTGGGCTGATGGGAAGTAGCTAATAGTTGCTCACACTAGATTAAAGGAGAATGTTAGGTATTATTAGGAAAGGAATGGAAAACAAAAATGAGACTGTTATAAGGCCTTTGTATTGCTCCATGGTGCGACCGCACCTCAAATATTGTGTTCAGTTCTGGTCACTGCATCTCAAAAAAGATGTGGAGGGGCATTATTGGAAAGGGGCGCCCAAGTTTTCCTGAGGACGTCCTCGCAGGACGTCCCGGCGAAGGGGCGGGGAAACCCATATTATCGAAACAAGATGGGCGTCCATCTTTCGTTTCGATAATACGGTAGGGGTCACCCAAATCTTGACATTTAGGTCGTCCTTAGATTTGGTCGTTTCTGATTTTTGGCGATAATGGAAACCAAGGATGCCCATCTCAGAAATGACCAAATCCAAGCCCTTTGGTCGTGGCGGCAGCCAGTATTCGTAGTGCACTGGTCCCCTTGACATGCCAGGACACCAACCGGGCACCCTAGGGGGCACTGCAGTGGACTTCACTAATTGCTCCCAGGTGCATAGCTCCCTTACCTTGTGTGCTGAGCCCCCCAACCCCCCCTCCCCGAAAACTCACTCCCCACAACTGTACACCACTACTTGGCATGTTTGAAGGTATCAGGAACAGTTGCAGTGGAAAGTGAAAGATTGAGGATATGACAGATAGGAGAGATAGTGCTGAGTAGATGGGTGGGAATAGGATCAAAGGAAAAGGTAGTCAATTTGGAGGAGGGAAGAAAATGTGCAGTTTCCTTTCCAGTGATTTCAGAAAAGAAAGAAAAGGAGGGTTGACAGAAAGGACTGCGGGAAGGAGAGGGGGAGGTGACTTGGTTGAGATCTGAAGGTTAATCATATGAACCTTATCGTGAAAGTACTCAGCCATAGTCTGGGGTGAAAGAGAAGGGGGGGAGGGGTTGGAGATGAAGGCACTTTGAGGAGAGAGTTCATTGTGGCAAATAGATGTCGAGGGGTGATCCCCGCTTCCCTCCGGTGGTCATCTGGTCAGTTGGGGCTCTTTTTTGGGACTTGGTCCTAAAAATACATGGACCAAGTCTGGCCAGCGAAATGCTCGTTCGAGCCGGCCTTTTTTTTTTCATAATAAGCCAGTCTAGAGCAAACGTTAATTTAGGGAGAAATGCACAAAGGGGTTTTCCATGGCCATTAGCAGCCACCCAGAACCCCATACAAATGTATTACAATGATCTCATTAGTAGTCTTATGAGCATTTCGGGTGATGCACAGCTCCAGAGCACCTAGTTCTAACGAACAAATTTTACGACTGCTCTGGAGCTGTTGGAGAGGAGGGAAGCATAAGCAGGCAGCTCCAAAGGCTGCCTGCTTGTGGTCCTTACCTCTCCTCTCCATGGCAACTCCCCTGGAGACCCTCCCCAGCGACCCCACCTAATCTTTTTAAAATATTCCCTGGTGTCAAAGCAATACAATTTTATGGCTTATAATGGGCTAGAAAACCCAGATCTTTGTTAAGTCCTGTCTGGTGGGTGTCAAAATATTTAATCATTCTGACTTCAAAGGTCTTACGTTCCTGTCTTGTTTTTTAAGTTCCCTTTCAGGATTCTTACCATGAAATCACTGGTACAGTGTTCTGGTTTTGTAAAGTGCTGCCCCACAGGCGTGACATCTTTATTGGTACTAGCATTTTTCATATGGTGTCTATGTACATTAAATCTCTTCTTTAGCATCTGACTTGTTTCTCCAATGTAGCATCCTTCGTTGCATTTTTTACACTGAATGATATATACCACATTGGAAGATGAACACGTGAAAGATTCTTTAATGTTGAATATGTTTCCTTTGTGAATGACCGTGAGGTCCTGTGAACTGTTTTCGGCATAGTTTGCAGCTGGATATATTGCAAGGATGTGTGCCATTCTTTTCTTTTTGAGTCTGTGTTGGGAGCTTACTTCTAATTAGTTTGTGTTTTAAGTTGGGTGGCTGTCGGAAGGCCAGCACTGGTGGGGATGCGAATATCTCTTTCAGTAATTCATTCTCCTGGAGTAGAGGCTGCAGATCTTTTATGATTTTTCTTAATTTTTCCAGCTCTGGGTTGTATGTCACTATAATGGGGGATTCTGTCTGTGGCTTTTTTTCTCCCTTGTGTTGAAACAGCAAAGGAGCTGCTTAGAATGCACCTTTCACCAAAAGGGAAGCAGCAAAAGGTTTGCGGCCAACTACTGTCTCTGACTGCTGTACATTTGCCTCTGAAAGATACACGCTGTGCAACCATCTGTGCCCACACCCCTTTAACTACAGTCCCCTACTAGCAATAGGCTTTGCCACTGTATTCAGATCCTATTTTGCTTGCGATGTACTACTCATTCTCCAGTTCCTCATTCTAGCAAAGCAGGCCGAAGTGCTTCCATGCAGCTTTTACCCTAACACTGGATTTAATTAGCTGCTTCCTTTGAACATATTGCTACGGAGAAAGGGTCATTGGCAAAAATAACTCCGTTTGGTTTTCTTTTTTTGACAGTAAAAGTAGAGCGACTCAGAAGTATTTGCCTGTAATTTACTTCTGTTGAATGTCTTACAGATTCCATCGTAATCGGATTTTGGGTTGGCCTTGCAGTCTTTGTCATTTTCATGTTTTTTGTACTGACCTTGTTGACCAAGACGGGAGCACCACATCAAGAGTAAGTCTCTCCTCCTTATCTAACAAAAACACGACAGAAACCTCTGGTACTGTAAACGAAGGAGGTTTAATTGAGAGGAGACGGCAGGAGTGTGTTTGGCTCATTATCTGGCCTGAAGACAGTGGGCGGAGCTTGCTGCCATACAGAGTAATATATTTTGAGTGTATCAAGATGGCGGTTGCTGCGTAGGGAAGCAACTAAACCTCCTTGGGTGTAGACGGCTTCAGCCTTGTCACGTGACACCATTTCCTGTCAATCAAACCTCAATATTCGAAAGGACTTGTACAAATGGAGGTTAATTCTATAAAGTACACACCTGTGCATGCAAGTTCTAGAATAAGGTCAGTTGCGTGCATTACTTAAGTCAATAATTAGCTGCTAATTGGCATTTACTACCAATTATTGGATATAATTGACTCTAATTGGTAGTTATCTATGTAACTCCCCTTAGTCATTATTCTAATAATGCACAAATTCTATAGCGCACAAATGCAAGGGGGCATGAACGTGGGAGGGGCATGGGCAGGTTGGGGGTGTCAGGCAGTTACACCCTCAGGTTCTAGAATACTAGCAGTTACATGCCCAACTGTCTACAATTAGGTGCAAGCATTTACACCAGCCACTGAACTGGCATAAGTACTCGCTCCAAAAGTTAAGCATATAATTGTGGACTTATGCTAGTATTCTGTAACAGCAGTAGTGCGCTCAATTGTCATTATAGAATTTGTACTTATTGTGCATCATAGGCTATATTCTACATATGGCACCTGAAAAATCCACACAGAAAAAAAAATATGCCTAGGCGCGTTCTGTAAAGTATGCCTAAATTTAGGCGTACTTTATAGAATAGGTCTAAATTTCTGCTCAGTATATAGAATATGCCGAGCACCCATCCCTGCAACTGAATTTGGTCGCAGACAGTTACGCTAAGTAAAACTCGGTGTAAATCCTGATGCCTAAATTAGGTGTGGACCGGGTATATTCGATAACAATGCGCATAGATTTGAGAAACGCTCATGACCAGCCCATTCCACACCTATGAACACACCCTGTTTTCAACAAGCGACTTACAATTTATGTGCATCAGGTTGCAGAATACAATTAGACGTTTCTTTGCGTAAATTCTAATTAATGCCAATTAGTGTCAACAATTGCTTGTTAAGTGGCAATGTCAGTGCTGATTGCGCTTGTTAACTAATTAAGTTGTGCATGAAAATCCAGAATACGACCAGATTTGCATGTGCAACATAAGTCACGCTATATATAAGTACATAAGTAATGCCATAGTGGGAAAAGACCAAAGGTCCATCGAGCCCAGCATCCTGCCCCCTAGGGTGCCCGGTTGGTGTCCTGGCATGTCAGGGGGACCAGTGCACTATGAATGCTGGCTCCTCCCACGACCAAAGGGCTTGCATTTGGTCATTTCTGAGATGGGCGTCCTCGGTTTCCATTATCGCCGAAAATCGGGGACGACCATCTCTAGGGACAACCATCTCTAAGGTTGACCATCATGTGGAGATTTGGGCATCCCCAACCGTATTATCGAAACAAAAGATGGCCGCCTATCTTGTTTTGATAATACGGGTTTCCCTGCCCTTTCGCGGGGAAGTCCTGCGAGGACGCCCTCAGGAAAACTTGGGTGCCCGTTTGATTATGCCCCTCTAGGGGACACTCAATGAAATACTTTTAAAACAAATAGGCAGAAATATTTTTTACTCAACAAATAGTTAAGCTCTGGAACTCTTTGTTGGAGAAGGTGGTAACAGCGGTTGGTGTATCTGGGTTTAAAAAAGCTTTTGACAACTTCCTGGAGGAAAAGTCCATAGTCTGCTATTGAGACAGACATGGGAAGCAACTGCTTGCCCTGGGATTTGTAGTATGGAATGTTGTTACTATTGAGATTCTGAATGGAATCTTGTTACTTTTTAGGATTCCAGAATCTTGTTATTCTTTGGGGTTCTACATGGAATGTTGCTACTAATTTGGGTTTCTGCCAGGTACTTGTGACCTGGCTTGGCCACTGTTTGGAAAACAGGATACTGGGCTGACCACTGGTCTGACCCAGTATGGCTACTCTTATATTCTTATGGTTTTAACAGCAAACAGTTTACTTCAACACTGAACCTCTTTCAGTATTCGCATCAAGCAAAAAAAAAAAGAAAGACAAAACCTCCCCATAGTCATTTTCTCCCTCTCTGTCTCAAAGTTCTTTCCTTTTAAATTTTTATTTTATTTCCTTGCAAAATTAAACAAGCAAATACACTTGTACACAAAAAAGGTATGGTTCAAATACCTATAAAATATTTTATCCATATCGCTCTAGCCCACGATATGTATGGAGGAATCGAAGTTGCAAATGAAAAATCAAAAGCAGCAAAACAAAGCACCACCAAGGGTCAATAGCTCCCCTTCCCCCAGAGCCAACAGTCCTTTCCTACAGAAGTTACCAAAGGGGCTCCTTCAGTTTTCTTAGTGTTAATGAAAGCAGTCAACTGAGATGGTTTCAAGAACACTTCTGAAAGAAGGTATGTTTTTCCCCATTTTTAAAACACCAGGGTGGAAGATTTAATTTGCCTCCTCCCACAGTAATCACTACAGATGCCAAATACTACCATACTCTTCCAGGCAAGCCACAGAGAACTTTCTTATTTACCCTTTTCTTCTCAGAATCCATAGTTCAAAAAACAAACAACCCCACAGACTTGCAAAAACTAGCCTTCTGTAAACTCCATTTCCTTTTCTTCATAAAAAAAGGTTGCTTCCTCTGTCTGTTGAATTTCCATACCTTCCTCTTCCTCCATCAATGTTTGTGGACAAAACTCCTCTTGGCTTTGCTAATCTTCCCCCCTTGGCTGCAAGGCCAAGTCTGTTTCCTCCCAGGGGGAAAATTCCTCTACCCTAAAACCATGGTTAGTAGTCAGCTCACCTGGGTCTTTATTCTGTCTCCATCCACTACCTCTTCTGAGTTTAACTTCTGGGTCTACAGTTTTCCTGTTCTTAATGGTAAAATTATGCCTTACTTGCTGATAATTTTCTTTCCTTTAGTCCTAGCAGATGAATCCACGATCTGGTGGGTTGTGTTCATCTACCAGCAGGTGGGGATAGAGATTAGAAAGCTGAAGGCAGTGATACCAGATGGCTAGCTCCTCCGTCACTCTGTATATATCCCACCTAGGGCTGCCCAAATCATGATTTGAATCGATTCTTCGATTCGTTTTGGAAAAAAATCGGGAGTCCCAATTCGGGATTTCCCCACCTCCCTCCCTCTCACCTGCTGTCACCCAAGCAGCTGCTTCCCTCCCTCCCACTGTCACCTGCCACTGTCGCTGCTTCCCTCCAGAGTCGGTGGAACCCGGTAAGCGTGGTAAGCATGGCAGGGGGGTGCCGACCTCTGGAGGGCGCCACAAGCCATGCTAACCGCCGCTTGGGCGGCTCACCTGCAGGCAGATCCCACCTGCCCACCCTCAGCTCCCCAACAGCCCTCCTTTTGTTCCTACCATCCTCGGGGGGGGGGGGGGGGGGTTAAATTTTTTAATTTACCTCAAGTCACGGCGACTGTGGCAGCATTGAAACCAGCAAGCTCGTTTCTAGCCTTCCCTTCCCTCTTAGTGTCCCGCCTTCCTCTGATGTAATTTCCTTTTTCCGTGAGGGCGGGACACTGAGAGGGAAGGGAAGGCTAGAGATGAGCCTGCTGGTTTTGCTGCCGCCTCTGCGACTTGAGGTAAAATAAAAGATTTAACCCCCACAGGGCGGCAGGGACGAAACGCGGGATGTTGAGGGCTGAAAGGGGGGGGCAGGTGGGGGCTGGGGTGAGTCACTGGACATGGAGGGGAGGATGGGGCAAAGGAGAATCGCTGGACATGGATGGGAGGAGATGGCAGGGGAGAGAGGAAAAATGCTGGACGGATGGAGTGGAGGACAGAGAAGAAAGGAGAAATGTTGGACAGGGATGGAGGGGAGGGAAGACAGAGGAAGGAGATGCACATGGATGGCGGGGAGGGGAGAGAGGAGAAATGCTGGAGATGGATGGCGGGGAGGGAAGTGAGATGAACATAAATTTAACAAGTCTAAAGCTGTTTCAGTTGGATAGGCAATGCCTTAAAAGGTGGAGGAGAAAAGAAATAACGCTAAAACAGCTTCACAAATGATTGTAGCTGGTAGAAACAGCAATTATAAACTCTGTAGTTTGTGCCCATTTTTCTTCACTGTTCTTCAATTGCTGCTGCCTGTTTGTTTGTTTTTTTTACCCTTTGTGATGTAATATTTCCATGTGGGCCTCACTGTTTCAATCTAGTTAAATCAAATCAAATTGAATTAAAAAAAACAATTTATTTGAAAGAATTGAATCGTACCAAATCAAACATTTTTTTAGCTAAATCAGACAGCAGTAATCCCACCTTAGCAGTCAGCACTCAAAAAAAGGATCTAGGTGTAATTTTAGACAGTATGCTGAAATCTTCTGCCAATTGTGTGGCGATGGCGGCCAAAAAAGCAAACAGGATGCTAGGAATTATTAGGAAAGGGATGCAAAATAAGACCAAGATTATTATAATGCCTCTGTATTGCTCCATGTTGTGACCTCACCTTGAGTACTGCATTCAATTCTGGTTGCCGTATCTCAAAAAGGATATTGTGGAAGATTCAAAGAAAAGCAACCAAAATGATAAAGGGGGGATGGAACTCCTTTCATATGAAGGGAAGGGAAATGGGACTCAATATACCACCTTTCTGAGGTTTTTGCAACTACATTCAAAGCGGTTTACATATATTCAGGTACTTATTTTGTACCAGGGGCAATGGAGGGTTAAGTGACTTGCCCAGAGTCACAAGGAGCTGCAGTGGGAATGGAACTCAAAGTCCACTGCACTAACCACTAGGCTACTCCTCCACTAGCAACATTCCATGTAGACTCTCCAATCGTAGCAACAGAATCTCAACATTCCATGTAGAATCTCAAATAGGGAAAGGGAAATGGAACTCGATATAGTGTCTTTCTGTGGTTTTTGCAACTACATTCAAAGCAGTTTATATATATTCAGGTACTTATTTTGTACCAGGGGCAATGGAGGGTTAAGTGACTTGCCCAGAGTCACAAGGAGCTGCAGCGGGAACTGAACTTGGTTCCCCAGGATCAAAGTCCACTGCACTAACCACTAGGCTACTCCTCCGCTCCATGAAGAAAGGCTAAAGAGGTTAGGGCTTTTCAGCTTGGAAAAGAGATGGGTGAGGAGGGATATGATTGAGGTCTATAAAATCCTGAATGTTGTAGAAAGAATAGGAAGTGAATCGATTTTTCACTCTTTCAAAAAGTACAAAGACCGGGGGGACACTCAATAAAATTACATGGAAATACTTTGAAAACAAATAGGGGGAAATATTTTTTAAGTCAAAGAATAGTAAAGCTCTGGAACTCTTTGCCGGAGGATGCGGTAACAGCAGTTAACGTATCTGGGTTTAAAAAAGGTTTGGAGGTTCCTGGAGGAAAGTCCATAGTCTGTTATTGAGATGGGCATGAGGGAAGCCACTGTTTGCCCTGGGACTGGTAGCATGGAATGTTGCTACTATTTGGGATTCTGCCAGGTACTTGTGACCTGGATTGGCCACTGTTGGAAGCAGGATACTGGGCTAGATGGACTATTGGTCTGACCCAGTATGGCTATTCTTATGTTCTTATGACTTTTCTTAAGGATGAGGGGCAGTGTTCTATAAACACCCACATAGGCACTAAGAACAAGCTAATGTCCATTAATGTGCATAAGTACATAAGTATTGCCATACTGGGAAAGACCAAAGGTCCATCGAGCCCAGCATCCTGTTTCCAACAGTGGCCAATCCAGGTCACAAATACCTGGCAAGATCCCAATAATGTACAAAACATTTTATACTGCTTATCCCAGAAATAGTGGATTTTCCCCAAGTTCATTTAATAACGGTCTATGGACTTTTCCTTTAAGGAGCCGTCCAAACCTTTTTTAAGCTCCGCTAAGCTAACCGCCTTTACCACATTCTCTGACACTATGCTTTAGTAAAAAGGCCCCATTAAGGCTCTATAAAATAGACTAGATTCAGTAAATGACACCTAAAATGTAGGCATGTTGGAATAATGCATGTAGCGCTATTCTATAAACTGCGTATACAGTAAGACCTGGTTTATAGAATAGCACATAGACCCAGGGAACGCGCATACATTTAGGTGCGGCCATTTACACCAATGAAAACCTGGTGTAAATACCCATCCACGCTTCCCCCAAATTCTAATACAACATGCGGACATTCCTCACATGGTCATGCCCCCTTTTCAACTACACATGTTGGAATTTATGCTCACCTCTTTTTAGAATATGCCTAAAAAAGCGCACGTGAATTCCAATTATTGCCAATTAGTGATAATTGGTTGTTATTGGCCAATTATCAATAATTTAATTATTTGTTGCATTTGTATCCCACATTCTCCCACCTATTTGCAGGCTCAATGTGGCTTACATTATGCCGTAATGCCGATCGCCATTTCCGGATTAAGAAATACAGAGTGGTGTTGCATTAGAATGCATAAATAGTAGAGTAGATTACAAAGTGTGTTACATTGAAGTTCCTTAATGATAGAGTAGATTATAAAGTATTTTAAACAAACAACTATAGTAAGTTCATTTCTAGCATGTAAAACATGGAAAAGAAAAGAAGATGATACCTTTTTTATTGGACATAACTTAATACATTTCTTGATTAGCTTTCGAAGGTTGCCCTTCTTCGTCAGATCGGAAATAAGCAAATGTGGTAGCAGATTGTATATATATAAGAGAAACATCAAAGCATTACCTTGACAGTCTGACAGAGTGGGAGGGTGGGAGTATGCATGGGGACATCAAAGCATTTCATTGAAATTCTAACAGGATGGGTGTTGGTAGGTGAGAGGAGGGTAATAAACAGAGAAATACAACTTTATAGTTTATAATGGGTTAGAAAACCCAGATCCTTATTAAGTCCTGTTTGTTGGGTGTCAAAATATTCAATCATTCTGACTTCAAAGGTCTTACGTTCCTGTATTGTTTTAAAGTTACCTTTCAGTATTCTTACTGTGAAATCACTGGTGCAGTGTTCTGGTCTTGTGAAGTGTTGGCCCACAGGGGTGGGGGCTTGAATGGCACCGGCTATTTTCATGTGATGTCTGTGCAGGTTGAATCTTGTCTTAAGCATCTGGCCTGTTTCTTCAATATAGCATCCTTCGTTACATTTTTTACACTGAATGATATATACCACCCTCCCACTCTGTCAGACTGTCAAAGTAATGCTTTGATGTTTCTCTTATATATACTATCTGCTACCACATTTGCTTATTTCCGATCTGACGAAGAAGGGCAACCTTCGAAAGCTAATCAAGAAATGTATTAAGTTATCTCAAATAAAAAAGGTATCATCTTATTTTCTTTTCCATGTTTTATTTTGTTTGATTTCTATAGATTCTACATGGAATGTTGCTATTCCACTAGCAACATTCCATGTAGAAGTCGGCCCTTGCAGATCACCAATGTGGCCGCGCAGGCTTCTGCTTCTGTGAGTCTGACGTCCTGCACATACGTGCAGGACGTCAGACTCACAGAAACAGAAGCCTGCGCAGCCTTCTACATGGAATGTTGCTAGTGGAATAGCAACATTCCACGTAGAATCTCCAATAGTAGCAACATTCCATGTAGAATCTCCAATGGTATCTATTTTACTGTCATAGTAATGCTTGAATGTTTTCACTTATATACACTGTCAGCTAGCACATTTGCTTATTTCCGATCTGACGAAGAAGGGCAACCTTCGAAAGCTAATCAAGAAATGTATTAAGTTATGTCCAATAAAAAAGGTATCATCTTATTTTCTTTTCCATGTTTTATTTTGTTTGATTTCTATTGATAACCTTAAGAGTGGACTAACATGGCTACCACACTCCTCTACTTAGCATGTAAAATAAAGTGGTAGTGCGTAATGCGTAGTGTTCATACTTGATAACGTAGGTTAATCAGTCTAATTTGGAGATGTCGGTTTAGTTCAGGTAGATTTTAATAATAATTGGCTCATTACTCAATTGAGTAGCAGGTGTAAATTGGCCATGCACACAATATAATGCGCGTTACTCTCCACGTATTATAGATGCATTGTAAAGCAGAATGACTTCAAAGTTTCCTAAAAATCATTGGATAAAGTAGTGTGTGGTATCTTCCATCTTTTATGCAGTCATATGAAAGAAACAAACAAACAAAAAAAAGCTCACTGAAAACATCCATATTAACAATCATTGAGATTACGTTTTATATTCATATGTGTGTTCTGTAGAGCTGCATCATTTTAAGTTGTCTCTTTATAAAAGGCAGGTTTTGTTTTAATTTCTTGCTTGCTTTCTAGAAATGCAGACCCTTCTGAAAAACAATTTCATATGAACAGCCTTGTTGCAGATTTCAGGCGGCCTGTGGAGTCGGACCGCATTTTTTCTCGTCAAGTTACCGAAGAGTCAAGGTCACTCTTTCATTGCTACATTAACGAAGTCGAACAGCTGGACAGGGCCAAGCCAAGCTGCAGGAACCCAAGTCTGGACATTCAGGAAGCAGTCCGGAATTGTAAACTGGATGAGGAGCAGAGATATCTTGCCAAGTTTAATATCCCGAATTTCGTGAACACAGATCAGAGCTCTTCTCTGAGCAATGATGATCTTCTGATTTGTGAGCCATCGATTACTCTAGAAAACAAACCTGGTCTCCAAAACCTGCATCAGATCCTCAACTGAGGAAAATGTGTACTCACTCTCTGTGCCAGTTCTGTGAATACTGTTCATTAATAAGTTCAATCCCTTTACTTTTCTAGGAGTAATCTACATATTAAAGGAGATGGAACTTGATATACTGCCTTTCTGTGTAGGGTTACCATAGTTTGTCCCCCCAAAAGGAGGACATATGCCCCGCCCCCACCACACACCCGCCCGCCCCTTTCACACCCACCCCGCCCCTTCCATGCCCTCGTTCCGCCCCGTCACTTTCCCTCCCCCCCGTCACACACCCCATCACCCCCCCTCCCCGTCACCCCCCTCCCCTTACCTTACTACTGCCCTGCTGGTCTAATGACCTCTTCGTGACAGGAAAGAGCCCCCTCTTTCCTGCCCGGAGCGCTGCCCCGCATGCATCCCTCCTGTTGCTGATCTCGGCGCCGATACAAAAAGTCTCACGAGGTCACTTCAACTCTCGGCAGCCATTTTGAATCGACGCCAAGATCAGCAACAGGAGGGATGCATGCGGGGCAGCGCTCCGGGCAGGAAAGAGGGGGCTCTTTCCTGTCACAAAGAGGTCATTAGACCACCAGAGCAGTAGTAAGTAAGGGGAGGGGAGGCTAGCAATCTGCCCGTTCGGATTTCTGGACAAACGGGCAGGCTGGTGGGCGGGCCGTCCTATAATCCGGACAAACGGGCAGATTGGCAAAACCCGCCCGGTTGCCCGGACATGTCCTCAAAACGAGGACATGTCCGGGTAAATCCAAACATATGGTAACCCTATTTCTGTGATTACAATCAAAGTGGTTTTAGATATTATATACAAGTACTTATTTTATACCTTGGACAGTGGAGGGTTGAGTGACTTGCTCAGAGTCACAAGAAGTGACAGTGGGAATCAATCCCAGTTCACCAAGATCAAAGCCTGCTGCACTAACCACTAGGCTACTCTTCCAATCCTTTTATATTAACACTGATTAGAACATTGATAAGAAAAATGTTTAATGCAGAGTACAAGGCCATATAAGACATTTTAATCATGCATAGATGCACTATAATTCTGTAAAAGGCCTCATAAGATGCATGATGACAAGAACATATGTACATGTACTTGTACATGAGTTTGGCATAGGCATGTTCTGGGTGGAGATATAATTTACTTGTGTACTCTTGAGCTGGTGTAAATGTACAAAGGTAAAAATATCTTGCTAAGGATGTAAAAAGAATTGAAGCGGTGCAAAGAAAAGCTACGAGAATGGTATGGGATTTGCGTTACAAGACGTATAAGGAGAGACTTGCTGACCTGAACATGTATACCCTGGAGGAAAGGAGAAACAGGGGTGATATGATACAGACGTTCAAATATTTGAAAGGTATTAATCCGCAAACGAACCTTTTCCGGAGATGGGAAGGCGGTAGAACAAGAGGACATGAAATGAGATTGAAGGGGGGCAGACTCAAGAAAAATGTCAGGAAGTATTTTTTCACAGAGAGAGTGGTGGATGCTTGGAATGCCCTCCCGCGGGAGGTGGTGGAGATGAAAACAGTAACGGAATTCAAAAATGCGTGGGATAAACATAAAGGAATCCTGTTCAGAAGGAATGGATCCTCAGAAGCTTAGCGGAGATTGGGAGGCGGGGCTGGTGGTTGGGAGGCAGGGCTAGTGCTGGGCAGACTTCGACGGTCTGTGCCCTGAAAATGGCAGATACAAATCAAGGTCAGGTAACACAAAAAAGTAACACATATGAGTTTATCTTGTTGGGCAGACTGGATGGACCGTGCAGGTCTTTCTCTGCCGTCATCTACTGTGTTACTATGTAAAATACCTGTATATAAAGTATGAACAATTTATAGGGGTGGTGTCATTGCTTTCGCCAGTCGTCTTTAGTCGCTCCCCCTTGGCTAAGACTAGGTACACAATTTGGTCCAGATTCTATAAGCGGGGCTGAAAATTAGGCACAGTTAAAATTTGTTGCTCAACGCTATTCTAGGAAGGGCACTTTGAGATGCACAGAGTATGTAGAGTAGTGTTGAGTGCCAAATTCGTCACTCAACTTTGGGCGCGAGGTCTTATGCCAGCTGAAACCTGGTGTAAGTTAGGCATAGATCCCTGTTATTCTGTAACACTGCGTGCATCTTTTGTGAAAGCCCCTGACCTGCCCATTTATCCTCCCATGGCCACGCCCCCTTATGAGTTACGTTTGATTCCATTTAGGCACCCATTGTTACAGAATAACGCATTGCCAGATCGGCACCTAAAGCACAATTAGTGACAATTATGTGCTTGTGAGTTACAATCATTAAATCATTAGAGCCCATCAACTAATTATTTTGGGCAACCTTTATAGAATCTGAGGGTTAGGGGGTAGTGCACCAAAAGTTAGGCACAGATTTTTTGGCACGACAACAGGAGTTAACAGAAGCTAGGTGCCAAAATGGGGCTGAAGTGGCAGTTAGGCACCATGCTGCACATAGGTGCTTTTTCTGTAAGTTGGTACCTGTGGGAAAAAGGGCCAAGCGCTAGCGTCGGGGGGGTCACTTTTCCATAAAGGGCCTTTTTTACCGTAGCAGGTAAAAAGCCCCCAGACACACATGGCCATGCAGTAAGAGATCTCTTACTGAGGGGTCATGCGGTGGGGAGCCCTTACTGCCATCCATTGACATGGCGGTAAGGGCTCCTATGGTAACCTGGGTTACTGTTTCACAAGCCATTTCCAGGGGTTTTCTTTTTCCCTGGAAATGGTGCGCTCTCGGGGCAGGACTACCGCCGGCAGCTACGTTGGGCCGGTGGTAGTCCTGGAAGTACATACATAAGTACATAAGTATTGCCATACTGGGACAGACCAAAGGTCCATCAAGCCCAGCATCCTGTTTCCAACAGTGGCCAATCCAGGTCACAAATACCTGGCAAGATCCCCAAAAAGCTCAATACATTTTATGCTGCTTATCCCAGAAATAGTGGATTTTCCCCAAGTCCATTTAATAATGGTCTATGGACTTTTCCTTTAGGAAGCTGTCCAAACCTTTTTTAAACTCTGCTAAGCTAACTGCCTTTACCACATTCTCTGGCAATGAATTTCAGAGTTTAATTACACGTTGCGTGAAGAAATGTTTTCTCCGATTCGTCTTAAATTTACTACATTCTAGCTTCATCGCATGCCCCCCCCTAGTCCTAGTATTTTTGGAAAGCGTAAACAGATGCTTCACATCTACCCGTTCAACTCCACTCATTATTTTATAGACCTCTATCATATCTCCTCTCAGCCACCTTTTCTCCAAGCTGAAGAGCCCTAGCCACTTTAGCCTTTCCTCATAGGGAAGTCGTCCCATCCCCTTTATCATTTTCGTCGCCCTTCTCTGTACCTTTTCTAATTCCACTATATTTTTTTTGTGGCGACTAGAGTGAGCAATAAGGCGTTGTAAAAGGGCCCCTAAGTGTTCTAACATATGCCTGCAAAGGGGTGGTTCCCAATTGGAAAGGGCATTGGTGGGTCAAGGGCATTCTGATGGTTTCAGTGTGAGTTTTACAGACTAGTTGCATTTATGCCCCCGACTGCTGCTTTTAGCTACCAGCATTTACACCAGCCGTGGACATGGCATAAGTGGTTGCACCTAAACTTTGGGGCATAACTGCGGACTTAACATTAGTGTTCTGCAGGGCTTTTTTTGAGGGGGTACTGAGTACCGGCACCTTTTCCATTGTCTGCTAACATTGACCCATGGAACCCAAGTTTTAATGAAAGAGCTCAGGCCCTACACACCATTCTGTCTTGTCACAGATTCTATGACTGGTTGCAGGTGGCCTGGCTATTTTGGGGTGGGTCCCTCCATGATTACCCCACTCCTGAAGGGTGGCCTGGCATTTGAGTACTGGCACATTTTTTGCTAGGAAAACAACACTGGTGTTCTGTAACAGATTTGGTGGCCAACTCTGCCATTGGCCAAGGCCCTGCTAAACAGATAAGTATTTAAATAAATTGTTGGTATTAGCAAAGAAAGCTTGTAATAAGTTTTATTGTCAAAAGTTTTAAGGCAGATGACAATGACAGCAAATCATGGGGCAGAAAAAAGTACCTACTGAGGTCTGGTAAAATTGAGAGAATATGAAAATTAAATACTAGTGCCTGTAAAACTTGCATAAGAAGTTGAGCACTGGGATTTGATAGTATATATAAGCCCAGTTTTTACCACATTTTAGTAAAAGGGCTCCTAGGTTTCATTGCATAAAATGGGACCTGTGCCAAAGTAGCTTGAGCTGTGCTAAATAACACATCTTAACAGCAGCCCAGGGTTGCCAGGTGGAAAATTTTTTCCCCACCCAAACCAGCCCAAAACCAGCCCAAAGTCAAACCCCGCCCCTGACACCCCCCACCCCTGCCGTCATCAACCCCGCCCCGCCGTAATCGGCCCCGCCTCTTCCATCACAGCCCCGCCTCCCCCGTCATCGGCCCTGCCCAGAATGTCATACCCCGCCCAAAATGCCACTAGCCCTGCCCCCGCGGCCCGAAAAACCACTAAAAAAACCGCCGAAAGACCCCAAAACAAGCCCAAAAAACCGCAACCCGCCATGGGCAAAAATTTCCTGCGGCGGGTCGCGGAAAACCGCCCACCTGGCAACACTAATTTCTCCCCTTTAGTGTGACGAGCTCAAGGAGGCTGGATGACATCAAAAAGCTGAAGCCAATTAGGCTAATCTCTGTTTCCTCTCACCTGCACAGCCGTCATACCCATACACTCAAACCAAAAACAAACAAGCTGGTAGCATTTTTATTTAATCTCAGCTATATTTTTAGACATGCCGGCTTCTGCAGCATACAGATGCGCACAGAGGAAGTATAATAATGGAATAACTTCATAAGTAAAGTAGTAATTTGCTTTAAATCGTAATCAGCACATGTTATAGTTGTGCAGAGATTTTTTTCTCTGGTAAAGAGCCACTAAAACAGGTATCATATTATGAGACTCAGGTGTCCAACATTAGAGTTTGTATCTGTTCATTTATTTACTTATTTGTGACATTTATATCCCACATCAAACATGAATTAGGTTTAAACCTTTTTTTCCCCCTGTTACTAGATCAAAAGAAAAAGATGGCATGTGGGAACTTGCTCCTTTTGTGGATTGTAGTGGTATATTATAAAAATGCACTTGATATTTTTATTATTACTATTTACTACTGGTTTATATACAGCAGAAGTTAACCAAGTTGACTTCATGATTTCTAATACAATTTTTAACAGCATTTTCTGAGTTATTAACCAAATGCAAGCACAATTATAATGTTAATAAGTGTTGGATGTTACTGAATTCTATTATTCTGTCTCACTGTATTTCCAGTTTTGGCACAGTATACGTCATCACAAGGACAAAATATAAGAAAACCGATGGACTGCATTAGGGGCTTATAGCTCATTTAATTATGTTTAAACAAATGAGAGATATGCATGAAAGAAAATATTTATTTTTTACTTATGAAAACCACTTGTTTGGGAAGTTGCCAGGTGCCCTTGCCCTGGATTGGCAGCTGTCGGGGACGGGATGCTGGGCTCGGTGGACCCTTGGTCTTTTCCCGGTGTGGCATTACTTATGTACTTATGCCCCTGAAACATCCTCAAAACAGAATAATCCATTTGAACAAAAGAAATGAGGTGAAGATGTGATTCTGTGTGCCCCAATGAAAGGAGAGTTTATTTTTTACTTCCAATCTTTATAACACCAGGCTTCCCAAGGCAGATTACAAAATTTAAGACGAAACCATCAGGAGTAGCCTAGTGGTTAGTGCAGTGGACTTTGATCCTGGGGAACTGAGTTCGATTCCCACTGCAGCTCCTTGTGACTCTGGGCAAGTCACTTAACCCTCCATTGCCCCTGGTACAAAATAAGTACCTGAATATATGTAAACCGCTTTGAATGTAGTTGCAACAACCTCAGAAAGGCAGTATATCATGTCCCATTTCCCTTTTTATTTCATGATATTTATAAGTACATTTGGGAAGTTTTCAAATAAATAAAAAGCCGTCAAATAAGTCAAAAATATTTTGTCCTCCACTTTTTAAGGCACTGCCTATCCAACTGGAGCAACTTTTGACTTTTTACAGATGGACCACGCATAGGCAGTCCCTTATTTCTAATAATCTGTTTGCTAATGTTTTCAATAGCATTTCCTATTGTTTTAGGTGATCCAATGTGGCGGCAATCTCGGTCTATTGCCAGCAAGTTCTGCCTACTGGGCTAGATAGGCTCACCCCACCTTCTGTTTTATCTAATCTCCTTGGAAGAGTTTCAGTCTGTGGAACCAGAGCTGATACTGTGATGTCATAGTGCCTCATTTCACCAATGCCTAAGAGCCAACCTTGTCAGTGATGTCACAGTGGCTTGATTGTCCTATAGGTGGCTCCTTTTTTTACATATAACAGTGATTTAGATTTCTAGAGACATATCTTTGCTCTTTAGTTAAGAGAAGTCATCAAATTGGACTGCAGTTAGGATGTATTATTTACCATTAACATGCTATTTTAGCACAGGTTCCATTTTAAGCAATGAGATACTACATAAGTATTGCCATACTGGGATTGACCAAAGGTCCATCAAGCCCAGCATCCTGTTTCCAAAGAGGCCAATTCAGGTTACGAGTGCCTGGCAAGATCCCCAAACAGTATAATACATTTTATGCTGCTTATCCTAGAAATAAGCAATGGATTTTTCCCGTCTAATTTAATAATGGCTTATGGATGTTTCTTTTAGAAAGCTAGCCAAACCTTTTTTAAACCCTGCTAAGCTAACTGGCATTAACAGTAAAATAACATATTTTAACGGTAGCCCACATTGATAACTTCTCTTCTTAGAATTTCAGTCTTTGATAACCAGAGCTGTTACTGTGATGTCATAATGCCTCATTCCACCAATGCCTAAGAGCCAACCTCATCAGTGATGTCACAATGGCTTGATTGTCCTGTACTTGGCTCACTTTTATTATATATAGTGGTGATTTTGATATCTAGAGACATTTCTTTTTTCTTTAATTAATGGGGAAGTTATCAACATGGGCTACCAATAAGACATTATTTTACTGTTAACCCCAGTTATTAATAACTAGGTCTCATTGCATAAAATGGGACCTATGATAAAATAGCAGGAGTTAGTGGTAAAATAACACATCTTTTATTTATTTATGCATGCATGCTTGTATCCCATAGTCATGACAGTACCTCTTCTCCAAAGACCCTGGTTCCTTCAGTCCAGGTTTGGGTTTATGGGGAAACATATGATGAAACCTTCTGATAAGCAGTGGAGCATGGATATGAGTCTCTGGTTCCCAGGAGTTCTCTTCAGAGGCATAGCCCTTTCACGTGACAAGGTACTGGAGTCTACCTTGCACCTTCCTGGAATCAAGGACGTCTTGATATCCCTTTTTCATCCCTATCTGATTTAGCATCATCTCTCTTTCCCCCTCCTCCAAGCCAGCATCTTCCCTATCCCATTGCAGTACTTCTTGTACTCATTGTCTGGATTAGTGGCCACAGTAGATGGTACAGGGGAATTTCTTCTTTTCCATTACAGCACCATAGGTTTGAGGAGGGATAGGTGGAACGTGTTATGGAGCCGCAGAGTGGAGGGTAATTTCAGCTGTGTGGAGGAGTGGCCTAGTGGTTAGGGTGGTGGACTTTGGTCCTGAGGAACTGAGTTCAATTCCCGGCACAGGCAGCTCCTTGTGACTCTGGGCAAGTCACTTAACCCTCCACTGCCTGCCGCATTGAGCCTGCCATGAGTGGGAAAGCGCGGGGTACAAATGTAACAAAAATAAATAAATAGGTGTACTCTGATAGAACGTCCAATAGATACTGCAGTGATGGGTGCTCAGGAATTTCTTATGCTTCATTTAATTAGTGTGGGGGGGGGGGGGGGGGGGGAAAGAAAGCATTGTAAGGCCTTTACACATGTATGCACTGGCTTGGGGCCAAAACCCTGCATAAAGCATTACAATAGAGGACTAGCCTACATCATGAACCTGACTTTTACAGACTTGGCCATTGTCAGCCCTAATGCACAGGCTTGGTACTGTGTAAGGCCTTGAGGACAATGTGGAGTCATCCGGTCTGACAAAGGCAAAACATCTTTGATAAATGCCATAACAAAAGTTGTTGTTATGAACATTTCATGTCATTGCAAGGATATCAGGTCATCATATCCCAGTTAACTTGGCACCAAGACTTGGGGAGAGGGTATAAAAACCCTTACCTTGAAACAGCTAGTTGGTAAGTGAGCTGTTATCTGCCAAAACCTAGATAACGGTCATCAGCTGGCTCCGAGCCTGCCACCAGAATGAAGGCTCATTAATCTGTGGCATCACCTTACCTGACTAGGGGAATCCACCTGCTGCCTGAGTTCCTGATCCATCATCATTGGTTCCCGTTCTGCCTACAGATCCAGTGTTCGGGAGTGATATCATCTGTCAGGTTGAACTGTTATCTTCTTAAAGTGCCTGTGAGTGCTTGGGCGTTAGGCATCCTATTATTTTAGGATTAGGTTCAGTGTGCGCTATCTTAGTTCTCTTAACAGGTATTTGTGACCCCTTACCATCATTCTGAGTGATTTTGCATAATTCATTGTCTCTGATTACATCTATTATATTATTTGCTGCCAGTATTGTATAAGAAACAGCTTTACCTTTTTATAATAACATCTGAGCCTTGTCCCTTACTCTCAGTCACGGGCGTAGTTTGAATGTTTCATTTGGGGGTGGAAATTACAAAGTCACACCCCACAATTCTTGGTAACAATTATAAATCAAATACAAAGAACCAAAGATCAACACTGTGACGCTGTAGAAACAACGTCAACCAGGCTAACAGCAGAATCAAGTGAGGAGTTTTTTCTTATACCCCAATACTTGTGATGTAAATGTCTCAATATTTTAAAGAATTTTTTAAGAGTCCTTGAGGAAATTGCTGAAACCCGTGGAGTTGGCCGTTACCAGGGGAAGCTGTTGAAAGTATTTCCACTAAATAAACAAGCGGAGCATTTCTACTAAAGAAAAGTAAAAAAAAAAACGTTTAAAGATAAGTTCACGTTTTTTTCTAATTATGCACGATATTTTTTGTTAGCACTTATTTCAGGCAACAGCACATATGTATTAATAAGAGTTAGCCCTATGAATGATGTGCTATGCCACCTGGCAAAACTAATGATATTGCCTGAAAAATAGGTGGCTTTTTCTGAGGGTACTCTTAAAAAATTCTTTAAAATATTGAGACATTTAGTATTTTACATCACGAGTATTGGGGTATAAGAAAAAACTCCTCACTTGATTGTGCTGTTAGCCTGGTTGACGTTGTTGCTTTGGTTCTTTGTATTTGATTCATTTGGGGGTGGGGCATATTCATTTGCACATATATATATATATATATATATATATGCAAATGCACTGGTGACGGGGGCCATTTTTCCTGCACGTCAGGGCCCTTTTTACTACAGCGGGTAAAAAGACCCCAGGCACACATGGCCATGCGATACGAGAATTACCGCATGGCCATGCAACGGGGAGCTCTTACTGCCACCCATTGAGGTGGTGCTAAGGGCTCCTGCACTAATCCAGTGGTAATTGGGCAGTGTGCAGTGATGTCAGATTACTGCCAGGTTATCACCGCAAAAGCCATTTCCGGGGGTTTTCTTTCCCCCCCCCAGAAATGGTGTACGCTTGGGGCAGGACTACCTCCGGCGGCTGCGTTGGGCTGGTGGTAGTTCCGAAAGAGCGAAAGGTAAGCCTGCATTGGGCTTACCGCTGCTCTGTAAAAGGGTCCCTAAGTCTTTGCCCCCTGACCAAGGACAGTTGCTGTGAAGGCTAGGCCAGATGGAGGTGGGGTTATAAAAATGGGGAAAAACCCGATGCAATTGTAGATGAAACCATATGTTGACATAGGGGTATGTCTACTAAAGGGTGCTTGAAAATGGGTTTAGTGTTTGCTAACGGACATTCCGACATGCTAATTCCATTCCTAGCATGCCCAGGAAACAGGGCATTTTCAGGTATTTCACATGCGCTAAGTACGCATCAGAGTTTAACATATCCCACAGTCCAGTAGATAATCATTCCAACTGAGCTGGAAGCCCAAAGGGAGAGAGGCAAACTGCTCAGTCAAACAAAGGCACAAACTATTAATTCAGTTAAAAATATTACACTGGAATGTAGCTATCAATATTTAAATAAGTCATTTAGTAACTGGATTTACCATTACATAACTTCTTACAACTACTGTCAGATGTCCCGAGTCAAAACCGAGGATGGCAGAGTCTACTACTACTATAAAATACGAAATAACAGATACATATAAAAATGTTAATCCAAAAAGCACTGGGAGGTCCTTTTACTAAGGTGTGCCGAGAAATGGCCTGCGCTGTTGTAGACGTGTGTATTGGACACACGCATGACCATTTTTCAGTGTGCCTGCAAAAAAGGTATTTTTTTTTGTTTGGCCAAAAATGGACGTGCGGCAAAATAAAGATTTTATGCATCCATTTTGGGCCCAAGACCTTACTGACTTAGCGGTAAGGTCTCACACATTAACAGGACGGTAATCGTCAGCGCGTGTACACTGCCGAGTACCACCCGGTTAGCATTACGCAGTAGAAAATAAAAAATATTTTTGAACACGTGTAAAAAATGGAATTACCAACTGGGGGGTAGTTCCAAATTGACGAACGTTGGACGTGCGTAAGCGCCTACGGGCCTTAGTAAAAGGGTCCCTGAAGCAGGATGTTCCACATTATCCTTCAGACGTTTTAAAAATCTACAGACCTAATAGGCTGCTGAGGATAGAGAGTGCTCTTTATTTAAGAATACCCTCTGTAAGGAAGTTTCACTTTGAGGAAGCTAGAAGGAGCTGAACTTTTTCAATTGCAGGCGCCCAAGAATGGAATCGTCTTCTGGACTTTAAACTGATACCACTGTATTGAAAAGACAGTTAAAGTCCCTTCTATTTGCAGGTGCATTTGGGGATGTGATTTGACTGTGGCAGTGGATGGACTTGGGAACTGGTCAACATCTGTTTTTAAGATTAAAAGAAGGATGTTGTTGACTGACTGGGAGTAAAACTTGATTTATTGTCTTATTTATGCATTGTAATTTGTGCATGTTACCTGTTATACTCCATTTTGAGTATAGAGCATATTATAAATACAACTAGTAAAAAAAGGCCCATTTCTGTTTTGAAGAAAACGGCCGCTAGCAATGGGTTTTTTTTAGTGTGTTTTTGGTAATCATACAGTTGTTAGTAAAGTATTATATAAATCATTCCAAGCCCCCCCCCCTTTCTCCCCCTCCAGCCACCCATGTCCAGCTGGAGCGGGAGAGTGGGGTAGGGGCTTGGGTGATGCACTGAGGAGGGGGGTAGGGGCTTGGGTGATGCGCCGGGGGAGGGGTTTTAATGATGCGCCGAGGGGGGGGGCACTGACAGCTGATTCCTCGGCAGGGGTAGGAGTAGGTACTCCTCCCCCTGCCTGGCTCGCGGTTTGGCAGGGGAGGGGCTTGGGTGATGTGCCGGGGGGGCACTGGCAGCTGATTCCTACCTGCCTGGGTCGCTGTTTGCTATTGGATTCTCTCAGCAGTGTCATTGTGACGTCAGTGATCTACGGACGGAAGCTCACCACCTCCAAGGGATCCACGGTCCCAGGCAGCTTCAGAACGTTGGAGGTGAGAATTATTATATAGGATACCATAACAGTAATAGGCCATGATTTAATTTTTTTCTTTTTATTTAATAAAATATCACTTCAGCAGGATCGATTGCTAAAATGCCAATTGTCTTTCTGTACAGCACAGCGTACATTTGGTATACACTATAAAAATCATAAATAATAATAAAAATAACGCCTGTCAGATCCTGCAGCATGTTTGTTGACACACGTTTCAGCTTGCTTATTCATTACAAATACCAGTTCCTTCGAATTAAATATATTTAAATATTTCCATAAAATATGTGCATATTTAATAGAACTCCTTTACAAAACAAATATGAATATTATTTTGAAATGTGTTTACAGTGTGGGTGGTAGAAAGGAAATAAAGTAGCTGCCAGGTACAAAAGCATTAGATTTACTCTGCACCACAGAGTAAATTCTACAGTACTTTTAGGCTGGTTGGTTGTGACAATCCAAGGAAGTCCTGTGTAGTAATATACAATATTTTTGTTGAGATTTGCACTTTTTTGGAACTTTTCTAATTGTTGGTTCTATCAGTAACAGGTCGTGAAATCACGACTCCCTGTCTCTGCAACTCTCGCAGAACGTCCAATATGGAATCCAATTCTATTCTAAACTTCTCCAGCTCTTCATTTTTCATCTGTGCGACTTGTTTCCACTTCTCAGCTTCTTGAAGTTGCTCTGCTTCAGCAACAGATCGAGTTTGTTGTATTATCTGTAATTAAATACAAAGAGTTTCACAAACTGCTTTATGAATTCTTTTGGAATTTCATTCTCTTGAACTCAAGCACAGGAAACAGTCTATGTGGCTACTTATAAAACTGTGAAAAGATTTCTATGCTATGCTTAGCTTATAAAGGTGATGTGGAGTGGCATTTTAGAAAAGATATATAAACTGGATTTGAGACATCGTGCAAGAATGTTAGAAAAGATAAGTACATAAGTACATAAGTACATAAGTAGTGCCATACTGGGAAAGACCAAAGGTCCATCTAGCCCAGCATCCTGTCACCGACAGTGGCCAATCCAGGTCAAGGGCACCTGGCACGCTCCCCAAACGTAAAAACATTCCAGACAAGTTATACCTAAAAATGAGGAATTTTTCCAGTCCATTTAATAGCGGTCTATGGACTTGTCCTTTAGGAATCTATCTAACCCCTTTTTAAACTCCGTCAAGCTAACCGCCCGTACCACGTTCTCCGGCAATGAATTCCAGAGTCTAATTACACGTTGGGTGAAGAAAAATTTTCTCCGATTCGTTTTAAATTTACCACACTGTAGCTTCAACTCATGCCCTCTAGTCCTAGTATTTTTGGATAGCGTGAACAGTCGCTTCACAACCACCCGATCCATTCCACTCATTATTTTATACACTTCTATCATATCTCCCCTCAGCCGTCTCTTCTCCAAGCTGAAAAGCCCTAGCCTTCTCAGCCTCTCTTCATAGGAAAGTCGTCCCATCCCCACTATCATTTTCGTCGCCCTTCGCTGTACCTTTTCCAATTCTACTATATCTTTTTTGAGATACGGAGACCAGTACTGAACACAATACTCCAGGTGCGGTCGCACCATGGAGCGATACAACGGCATTATAACATCCGCACACCTGGACTCCATACCCTTCTTAATAACACCCAACATTCTATTCGCTTTCCTAGCCGCAGCAGCACACTGAGCAGAAGGTTTCAGCGTATCATCGACGACGACACCCAGATCCCTTTCTTGATCCGTAACTCCTAACGCGGAACCTTGCAAGACGTAGCTATAATTCGGGTTCCTCTTACCCACATGCATCACTTTGCACTTGTCAACATTGAACTTCATCTGCCACTTGCACGCCCATTCTCCCAGTCTCGCAAGGTCCTCCTGTAATCGTTCACATTCCTCCTGCGACTTGACGACCCTGAATAATTTTGTGTCATCGGCGAATTTAATTACCTCACTAGTTATTCCCATCTCTAGGTCATTTATAAATACATTAAAAAGCAACGGACCCAGCACAGACCCCTGCGGGACCCCACTAACTACCCTCCTCCACTGAGAATACTGGCCACGCAATCCTACTCTCTGCTTCCTATCTTTCAACCAGTTCTTAATCCATAATAATACCCTACCTCCGATTCCATGACTCTGCAATTTCTTCAGGAGTCTTTCGTGCGGCACTTTGTCAAACGCCTTCTGAAAATCCAGATATACAATATCAACCGGCTCCCCATTGTCCACATGTTTGCTTACCCCCTCAAAAAAATGCATTAGATTGGTGAGGCAAGACTTCCCTTCACTAAATCCGTGCTGACTTTGTCTCATCAGTCCATGTTTTTGTATATGCTCTGCAATTTTATTCTTAATAATAGCCTCCACCATCTTGCCCGGCACCGACGTCAGACTCACCGGTCTATAATTTCCCGGATCTCCTCTGGAACCTTTCTTAAAAATCGGAGTAACATTGGCTACCCTCCAGTCTTCCGGTATTACACTCGATTTTAGGGACAGATTGCATATTTCTAACAGTAGCTCCGCAAGTTCATTTTTTAGTTCTATTAATACTCTGGGATGAATACCATCAGGTCCCGGTGATTTACTACTCTTCAGCTTGCTGAACTGACCCATTACATCCTCCAAGGTTACAGAGAATTTGTTTAGTTTCTCCGACTCCCCCGCTTCAAATATTCTTTCCGGCACCGGTGTCCCCCCCAAATCCTCCTCGGTGAAGACCGAAGCAAAGAATTCATTTAATTTCTCCGCTACGGCTTTGTCCTCCTTGATCGCCCCTTTAACACCATTTTCGTCCAGCGGCCCAACCGACTCTTTGGCCGGTTTCCTGCTTTTAATGTATCTAAAAAAGTTTTTACTATGTATTTTTGCTTCCAACGCTAATTTCTTCTCAAAGTCCTTTTTTGCCCTCCTTATCTCCGCTTTGCATTTGGCTTGGCATTCCTTATGATCTATCCTGTTACTTTCAGTTGGTTCTCTTCTCCACTTTCTGAAGGATTGTTTTTTGGCTCTAATGATTTCCTTTATCTTACTGTTTAGCCACGCCGGCTGACGTTTAGTCTTTTTTCCCTTTTTTCTAATACGTGGAATATATTTGTCCTGAACCTCCAGGATGGTGTTTTTAAACAGCATCCACGCCTGATGCAAGTTTTTTACTCTGCGAGCTGCTCCTTTCAGTCTTTTTTTTCGCCATTTTTCTCATTTTGTCGTAATCACCTTTTCTATAGTTAAACGCTAGCGTACTTGATTTCCTAGTTTCACTTCCTTCAATGCCAATATCAAAACCGATCATATTATGATCACTGTTATCAAGCGGCCCTCGTATCGTTACCCCCTGCACTAGATCATGAGCACCACTAAGGACTAAGTCTAGTATTTTTCCTTCTCTTGTCGGCTCCTGAACTAGCTGTTCCATGAAGCTGTCCTTGATTTCATCAAGAAATCTTATGTCCCTTGCGTGTACAGATGTTACATTACCCCAGTCTATATGCGGGTAATTGAAATCCCCCATTATTATTGTGTTGCCCAGTTTGTTTGCGTCCCTGATTTCCTTTAACATTTCCGCATCCGTCTGTTCGTCCTGGCCAGGCGGACGGTAGTACACTCCTATCACTATCCTTTTCCCCTTTGCACATGGAATTTCAATCCACAGTGATTCCAAGGAGTGTTTTGCTTCCTGCAGAATTTTCAATCTATTTGATTCAAGGCTCTCGTTAATATACAATGCTACCCCTCCACCAATCCGATTCACCCTATCACTACGATATAATTTGTACCCCGGTATGACAGTGTCCCACTGGTTATCCTCCTTCCACCAGGTCTCAGAGATGCCTATTATATCTAATTTTTCATTTAGTGCAATATATTCTAACTCCCCCATCTTATTTCTTAGGCTCCTGGCATTCGCATATAGACATTTCAAACTATGTTTGTTGTTCCTAAGTACATCATGCTTAGTACTTGACAGTATTAATTGGCAATCTTTTGTCTGATTTTTATTGTTATTTAAAGATACCCGATCTACTACAATCTCTTTTGCTGACATAGTTCATTTTCTAAGACATGAGCAGGATCAAATGTCTGTGTGGCAGCAATGCCTGGCATAAGGACCCATCTCAGTAATATATGTCAGTGAGTTCAATGGCGACGACCCTGCACCACTTAGGCGTGTCAGGTTTGGCTCCCTGATCTGAGTCCGTCCCCCCTCCCCAATCCCTCACCGTGCCCTAATCATAATATAGGCCCTACCCCAATCTAAAACCCTTTGCATGAATTCAGTCCAACCTTTCCCCACTCAGCAGATCCTTCAGTCACCCCTGGGACTCACCTGGAGGACATCCGTCGTTGTGGAGTAGAACAGCACAGGAGCAGTCCTCCCTCTACTGCTGCACCATGTGGCTCTGGGTGTTAATATGACAAACACCTTTATAGGGAAAGGCTGACCCCTAGTGGTAGTCCTGTAAGGTTACTGCTAGTGGTCATCAGCGCCACAGTGACACCCATAGCCAGATGGGGTGGCAGCAGAAGGGGATCCTTCCTGCCCTGTTCCACTACACTACCAGAGACAGGCCTCCAGATGAGTTCTGGAGGGTGGCTGGAGAGTCTGGAGGGTGAGGGGTAGTTGGGTTTGGGTACATGGGAAGGGTATGGAGGGGAGGGGGTGGTCTGCTCAGGGGGTGGTTAGATCGGGGAGGTGGAAAGGGTAGTGCTGCTATGGATGTGTATTTTTTTGGCATATTGACCCACCCTAGACTTCCCTGGGAGCATGCATCTTTTTAATTTTTTTTCCGAAAAAGGTCATTTGTTACTGTCTGTACTTCTTGTCTAATATCCTCTCCTGTGTGGTTGGCTGTACTCTGGTCTGACCGCTTTCTCTTTTTCCCCAAAAAAATAATATTTATTGAAATGTAAGAAAAAAAGCTACAGATACAACAACTCCCACCCAACCCCATCCTAGGACAGCAGTGGCACAGAAAGGCTAAACCAGGATAAAAAGATGGCTACATCAAAATTCTCCTTACGAGCACGCTGGATGAGGTATGGCTCTCCAAGTTTCATCAAGTTGCCAAACCTCATAAAAGTTAGCCAAGTGTCTGCGTTGCAACGCTGTCAACTTAGAAACATAAACTTATAGGGAGGTAGTATGGAGCAATGAAGCTATATATAAATGAGCAATATTACCCTTACCCACCCCCACCCATAGCCTGCTCTAATAATGTTTCTTTTAAGCTGAGCTCTTCCTGAGTACAGTGGAGGAGTAGCCTAGTGGTTAGTGTAGCAGACTTTGATCCTGAGGAACTGGATTTGATTCCCACTGCAGCTCCTTGTGATTCTGGGCAAGTTACATAACCATCCATTGACCCAGGTACAAATAAGTACCTGTATATACTATGTAAACCGTTTTGAATGTAGTTGCAAAAGCCAGAGAAAGGCGGTATATCAAGTCTCATCCCCTTTCCCTATCCCCTGATCTTTACGCCGGATATAATCTCAAATCTGCTGATAGTGAAACATCTCTCTTGGGACCAGGGGCGTATCTGCGTGGGGCCTCAGGGGCCTGGGCCCCCGCAGATTTCGCCCTGGACCCCCCTACCGCTGCCAACCCTCCCCCTCCGTTGCTCGCCTACCTTCGCTGGCGGGGGACCCCAACCCCCGCCAGCCGAGGTCCGCGTCCTCCTGCCGCTGCCGGCTGCCTTTGGTCCTTTCATTTGTCCATTGAAGCTGGCGCCGACGAAAGTTTCTTTTGAGTCTGACGTCGCTGCACGTTGTACGTGCAGGACGTCAGGCTCAGAAAATGTTTCTGAGTCTGACGTCCTGCACGTACAACGTGCAGCGACGTCAGAGTCAAAAGAAACTTTCGTCGGCGCCAGCTTCAATGGACAAATGAAAGGACCAAAGGCAGCCGGCAGCGGCAGTGGCAGGAGGATGCGGACCTCGGCTGGCGGGGGTTGGGGTCCCCTGCCAGCGAAGGTAGGCAAGCAACGGAGGGGGAGGGTTGGAAATGGTAGCAGCTGGGGGGAGGGGGATCGGCAATGGCAGCGGCGGCGGCGGCGGCGGCGGCGGCGGGGGGGGGGGGGGCTATAATGTGCCCCCTCACTCTGGCCCTGGCCCCCCCTACCGCCGCAGTTCAGATACGCCCCTGCTTGGGACTACTCCATATTCATCCTGAAGGTCTGTAAAGGAAACAAATTCGCCCTCAAGCATGATAAAATGGGTCCCTAAGCCCTGGACCAAAGGAAGAAGCAAATTGAACAGCTGTTAGTAAATGATACCTCCTATCTAGAAAGAACTTTCCATGTATCTGACACCAAGTATGTAGGGGATAACTAATTCCCAGTGGAGTCACCTGAATGATATGTAGAATATCTTTCTTTGGGAGTCTGGGAACCGCCCATAAGGGAGTGCAGCCCACCCAGGCCTGTTCCCAACGAATCCATTGAGCTGGTATAAATCTTGACATCTATTTTGAGGACTAATAAGATGGGTTTTGTTGTTTGTTTCTGTTTTTCACGCGTCATGGACATTGATTTTGATGAGGGGAAACACTTTCTGAACTGGGTGTGGATCCATCTCCACGTAATTGGCGCCCTTTTTTCACGCTGAAAAAGTTTACAGATAAGTACTCATATATAGCGATTTGCCTACGAGGATATGTCAACTGTTAGAAATGAAGAGTACTAAACCAGTGACATTGGTCTCCAATTTATGTCATTATTATGATATTGTAACATCCGTTTAGTATCTAGTTCTAATATGTATAGTATGAGAGACATATTTAAATATATTCAACATAGGTACTCTTAATTAGCTTCAATAATGATTGATGAAATGATTAATATACGTACCTTGATTTAGCATTCACTAAGGTTTTTTGCTACTAGAGGCCTGATAGAGACAGCATGTTTGTCCTCATACAATTGAGAACGCCAAGGGTGCGATCATGGTTCTCTTCTCAGCCAAAGCAAAAACAAAAAGGAGGTAAAAGTCCTCACGAAACCGTGAGATAAAAAAACAAAAAGTGAGGAGAATGGATGAGGATACCAAAAATTATGTATTTATTCGCATAAAAAAATAAAAATTAAAAAGTAACAAATTTGTACATAAAATGGACCCGACACGGCCGTGTTTCGGCCCTAAGGCCTGCCTCAGGGGTCTTTGCAACCTCAGAATGTGTGCTCCAAAGGAAATATCGAGACGAAAATCTATTAGGTCTCCTCTTCAAAGAGATGTCTACAATTGTGAAATATATTTCACAATTGTAGACATCTCTTTGGAGAGGAGTATTACAAGTTCGTTTTGCTTTTTAGCATATTGTATATGTATTTTTTAGAGGAGAGGAGACCTAATAGATTTTCGTCTCGATATTTCCTTTGGAGCACACATTCTGAGGTTGCAAAGACCCCTGAGGCAGGCCTTAGGGCCGAAACACGGCCGTGTCGGGTCCATTTTATGTACAAATTTGTTACTTTTTAATTTTTATTTTTTTATGCGAATAAATGCATAATTTTTGGTATCCTCATCCATTCTCCTCTCTTCTCAGCCAGCCACGATTCATTATGACTGACGTGTGAACTCAGCACTTTTCACAATATATTTATATTCATTTTTGTGATTTAAATGCATTATATATAATTGGGCAATATTAGTTTTGGAAAATACCTTAAATATATGTAATCTATCTTGGGGGGCCGTAAACTTGCACTCCTAGAATGGGGAATGCACATTTATGTTGTATTCCCACCCTGGTCCTGCCCAAACTATGCCCCGTCGTCACCTACACATCTTGGTGATTTACACATTTCAATCCTGGCTTCCTAAAATCAGGTGTTAAATGTTTTATCATAGAGAGACGCTTTTGTACCAGAATTCAAATGTCTAAATCACAAATAGGGTTTCTAAAATAAGGGCTATAGGAACCTGTGTCCCTTTATAAAATATGCACCTAGAACTAGCCTGATAGTCTGCTCTGAGGCAGGTGCAAACGTGTGTGTCTACTCTATCCGTGGAGGAGTGTATTTTATAAATACATGTGTACATTGAGGCTCTGCCAAAACTGTGCCCACTGGACAGCATGCATATGAGTGTGTTCTTATACAAACTATTTTATAAAAGCCCTTTCATATGCAAAAAACAGGCATACATACAGATATCGATGTGATATGTTATAATATCGGAGGAAAAGCCTCAAATAAATGCTGGGACACTCCTTATGTACTTAATCAACTTTAGGGCGGCCCACGCACTCATCACTGGCAGAAAAACCTGCTATCTTTATTGTTATAGCTCTTTCATAAAGCTCTTTAAAGTAAATAAGAAAAGAGACTTAGTTTTCCAGCCACCCAGTCGTCTGTTGAATCTCTATCAACTATCCACGGCCCGACTTTGGCCAAGGTTTTGACTCCTGCTTCAGGGTCCGCGGTCGCCAACTGGTATTTTCTTTGCTGGATGTAAGAGTACGGATCCAGCAAAGAAAATACCAGTTTGCGACCGCGGACCCTGAAGCAGGAGTCGAAACCTTGGCCAAAGTCGGGCCGTGGATAGTTGATAGAGATTCAACAGACGACTGGGTGGCTGGAAAACTAAGTCTCTTTTCTTATTTACTTTAAAGAGCTTTATGAAAGAGCTATAACAATAAAGATAGGAGGTTTTTCTGCCAGTGATGAGTGTGTGGGCCGCCCTAAAGTTGATTAACATATTAACAAAGGAGTGTCCCAGCATTTATTTGAGGCTTTTCCTCCGATATTATAACATATCACATCGATATCTGTAGATATCCTATATTTGATTGGTTATTTGGACAGAAGTGATATTCTACAAAGCTTCATTACAAAGTTGAGAAAAAGATACAGACATGGACTTTTACTAATATTGCATGTGGATTAGGAAGCTATGATGTGCATTTTAAAGTGCAATTCACAACATCAACGTTAATATGCCAGCACTTGGACATTCATATCACATCCATGTTGAAAACGCCATTTCAGAAATTCTGCAATTTCAACATGGATCTTCCATCGATGTTGAAAGATCAACGGGTAGGAAGAAAGGGGAACAACTTTCAAACTCAAACTGAACAGAGACAAAACCAAATTCCTAGTACTATCCAGCCCACACAACCCCACATCCTACCAAAAATTCACAATCAACCAACAAACATACCACATCAAAACACTAGGAATCATTCTCAACAAACACCTAACACTAGACAATCAAATATCAGCAGTAACATCAAAATGCTTCAGAACACTATGGAAACTGAGAAGAATATGAGACTATTTCCCTGGATAATCTTTTCGGATACTGGTCCAATCAATGATACTATCGCAACTAGACTACTGATATGCAGCATATGTAGGGTGCAAGGAAAACACAGTAAAATCGATACAAACAGTCTAAAACATGGCAGCAAGACTGATTTTCAAGAAATCGAAATATGAAAGAGCAACCCCACTGCTTGAAACACTACATTGGCTACCAGTCAAGGCAAGAATATTTTTCAAAGCGAGCACCCTAATCTTCAAGATACTATTCGGAATGGCACCCAAATATATCCTTAACATGACTGAACTATCCTCAAGAAATGCCAGCCCAGAAAACAGTTAAGTTGCCTATTCATAGTAACATAGTAGATGACCGCAGAAAAAGACCTGCACGGTCCATCTAGTCTGCCCAACAAGATAAACTCATATGTGCTACTTTATGTGTATACCTGACCTTGATTTGTTTCTGCCATTTTCAGGGCACAGACCGTAGAAGTCTGCCCAGAACAAGGCCCACCTCCCCTCACCGGCTCTGCCACCCAATCTCGGCTAAGCTTCTGAGGATCCATTCCTTCAAGGCTAACCGCTAATTTTCAGTGACACTTAACTGGTTAGTGCCTCAAAAAATAACTGACAACCAGTACCAAGAGGGTCCAAAAGTACAAAAAAGTATGAAAAGTCACAGAAGCACCAAGGGCCTAAGGAAAATGGGACTCGTCTATCCTGTCACAGCAAGTATAACTTTCCTCGATCCTATACGGATTGCTATCCAACTTTATAGGAAAGAAGTTTTGATCCTTGAAACACACCAGACCCCTGACGCAAGCGCTAGAAACTACCTACTCCTACATCTAACCAACTGTAAAAACACCATCTACAAAACTACCTACACAGCAGGATCTAGCTAACAGGGTTCTAAATGGTGGAACTCGATACCAAAAACCATAAGAAGCATCACAAATCTCCTCCAATTCAGAAAAGAAATGAAAACCTGCCTCTTCAAAAATTCTACAGCTAATCACAAAGATATGATCACCTTCCTTTCAAATCTACCTCTTCAAAAACTATATGGATAAATATCACGAAAACTCTACAATTGAACACAAAAGCTACCACTACATTTTCTACTTCAAATCTATCTCTTCAAAAACTGTACTGAATAACCACATGAACTATAGATGCCCTCTCCACATTGCACAACACTATTGTAATTCCACCAAAATGTAGAAAGAAAGAGACAGACTGACATACGGCAGCAATCACACAGAGTAGGATAAAACAGCATAAAATCTGTTTTACTGTTCTGGGATCTTGCCGGGTACTTGTGACCTAGATTTGGTACAGTTGGAAACAAGATACGGGGCCTTCGGACTGTCCCAGTATGGCAACACTTATGTTCTAGTGCGCAGGGCAGGAGACGTAAACTTCATTATTTACACCTGCTATAAAAGATGTCCAAATACAAGGTCCACTTGTTTTTTTTTGTGGCTGCTAGCATTACGGTAGACTGGAGGACAGCTGAAAGTGAGTTACTTGTCTGATTGCCATCTCTGTCAAGTCTGCTGTATCGTAACATTTACTGTTCTGCACTGTGTTTTATCTCTCTCAGGAACTTCACAACTATCCCCCCTGCAAATCCTCAGTGCTCACCTCTTCCCTTCTGCTCTTCCCAACCCACCCCTGCACCCCTCTATCCTCATCTGTGAGCCCACTCTACCCCAGTCTGTGTCTGCCTGTGCCCTGTTGCCTGATAGCTCCCAGTTCCACCTGTTCTCTGTGTCCTGTGACTATCTGTCACTTGTGCCCTACCCTTTTTTGTCACTGGCAGTTTCCAGTCTACCCTGGCTGTTGCTAGTCAGCCATTTCACAGTGCTTCACTCAGTTCCTAACGGCCTTCCCCTCCCCATATTGTGCAGCAGAAACAGCAAATGATGATCAGTCCGCTTACCATCAGTCCTGTGGGTCTGTACTCATGTGCCCATCAGGCCCCCAACAGAAAGGTCTACCACTCCCTAAACATGGTTTGTGATGCCTAGTGTGAGATAACAGAATACCCTCACCCACTTCCCAGGATCCTGTCATGATGCATACATTTTTTTGACACTCGGGGAGCAATGAGAGGTTCGCGAGTGGCCAGTTGGCTTCTCGATAAGTCCTGCACTTACCCACAACCTCTGCCTGCATGTGGAATGAGCTCCATGTACCTTGGAATTGGGGAACAATTGGGGAGTTTAAATCAATAAGTAGATGTATATATGTGCAGTCTTTCAGGGTTTTCCACAAGGACTATATGCAGAGGAGTGAGAAGATTCACTGGCACAGGAGTGGTATTTGTAAAGGTCGGCACTCCCTCAGCTGAGTAAGGGTCAGCTGGAGTTACTGAATCATTCAGGATGAGGTGCAGGTAATCAATAAGTCTGTGGCTCTGGCAAAGGCAGTGGGACTGGATAGCTTGGGAGGAGAGTATTCAAACATTTTTAAAGAAAAGGCAGAGGATTCTCTGGTTGCGATGTAAATACATTAATTGAGCAAGGGGTGGCCCCATCAGAGACGAATACAGTACATATCACATTAATACTGATACTGGGGAAGGATTTAAAGGAACCAGAGCCTTACTACTCTATTTCACTAATCGATTTTGATCTTAAAGTGCTGGCCAAATTAATGGTGAATAAATTGGCCTCAATAGATCTTGTGCTAGACCACCGAGATGGAATTGTGAGGTAAAAGAATCTGGTTAATAATTTGCAGCTCATTCTAGCATCCTAGAAGAGTGCCTTTGGGAGGACTCCCCTTTGTTGTTGGTAAGGTTTGAGACAGAAAGAACCTTTGATCAAGTCAACTGGAAGTATCTGATTGGAGTACTGAGTAGGTGTAAAAACTGTACATTATGTTGCAGAGTATCCTCAAGGGTGTGTCTGAATTTAATCCCTAAATATTTAATATCCGTACCACACCACTTAAGACTAAATGTGGTAATCATATCCTTAGTACAATATGAAGTAAGGGGGAGTACTTCTGTTGTATCCAAATTGATGGAACAATCAGACAGTTTACCAAAAGACTGTAATAACTACAAGACATGTGGGATAGTGATGGATGGCTGAAATTTTAATATTGAAATTTTCAAAGCCAGAGTTGGGTGAGCATAAAACTGGCACTCTTTGAACTTGATATTCTCATCCAGAGCGATACATTTTTGTTTACGGAGCTTATTTGTTTAGCACTGTAGGCAATAATCTCTCCATGGACATATGCCTTAAATGCATCGCATAGGACATGATATGGCAATGAATCTGTCTCAGTCTGAAAATACTCATTTGTCCATATTTCCATATTTGTCATAAAATCAGGGTCATTGAAAACAGCAGTGTTAAACCTCCAAGACCTCCGAGTAGGCGTTAAGCTGGGAGCAGTAAAAGTTAGGGTTAACACAGCATGATCAGATATATAACATGCCTCAATAGTTGCACTGATCCAATCAAAGTCTTGGATACAAGAAAATAGTCCAGGAATCATGCAGCATGGAGTAAAAAGTAAAATCTGTGTCAGTGGGATTCATAAGCCTCCAAATATTCAATAAGGCGTGATTCAACATCAATTATTTTAAAATGACCAAAGCCCTAGGGCTTCGATATTTATTTTATTTGATATACTGTCAATTGCCATAATGCAGCTAAGGAGTTAACACTTGAAAGCTCGGAGGAGCATAGAGGAAAATGAGATTGGGACCAAGAGAGGGAAAGGGGAGGGAAGGGATAGGCAGGAATTAATTGAGGCAGAGAAGGGGAGAGAGAAAACTAAGCAGAGAGGCGGAATTAGAATGGAAAGGCCCGGTTAAAGAGCCAGGATTTAAGGAGTTCTTTGAAGGTGGGGTAGGAGGGTTCAGTTTTAATGTAGTGGGGGAAGTGTGTTCCAGAGTTTGGGACCTACGTATGCGAAGGCAGAGGCTTGTCCCGAAAATATGCCGATTTGGTTGGGAGCACCTCTCTCAAGCCACCATCCCATTCGGGATCTCTAGCACCCCCCCACTCCCCTAGTGGGGTAGTTTTGACTAATTTAGCTTGCAAGAGATAGGTGAATTTTAGCCTTACATTTCGTAATGACCACTCGGAGATAAAATTTTGTGTGCAGCGCAATGGGAAGGGGTTTTCAGAAAGTGCTATTTATAATCTCTTGTGATTATCTGAAAGTTCCAGCCATTAGATGTTACCATTTGCCAGTGGTTTGTGTAAAACCTTAACCCTCTTCCCACCAGGAGATCCTCTAGAACAAAAGTCAGAATACTATCTATGAGCTCTGGACTGCGTCAAAAATGTATTCCTGATTTTCAATGTGTACCTATGTAGCACTTAGAGTTTCACAGTGATGATATCTATAGAGAATGTCAACTTCTCACCATAAAGAGGTCTTCTAAAATGAGGAATGGAGTGGTAATTATAGTTTCTAGATTAAGTCAAAAACTCATCCTCGGCTTAAGTATGTAGCTGTGTGGGGCTTACAGCTCACTCTTCATGATGGCGATATGAAAAGTCCTGATGCTGACTGGGGGAAAGACAGTGCTTCCTTTGTTCAAAGGAATGCTTCTGTAACCTTCTTGACCTGATCACAGAAGAGATTCTCACCTATACAGCTCATATAACCAACATTTTCCTACATATCTTTATGCAGACCAGATGCACATAACCAGTGCTGTGGAGTCGGTATACCAAGTTTCTAAGTTCAATCAATATTTAATATACTGCCCAATAAGGGATACATACCGTGTGGACATTAACACAATCCAATAATTAGAAAGGAGATAGTGAAATGAAATTATATCATAAATAAAAGGGAGGGAGAGAGAGAGAGGTGCAGTCAGATAGTGTTGGTGCCCCCAACTGCCCCATCAGAGGTGGGCAAACGCAGAGATGGTTCAAAAAGGCTAAATTGCTTAGAAAGCTATGAACAGTATGTTGATACCAGCATTGTGTAACTATGATGAACTACTTGTCTTCAGAGAACAGCAATCTGTAAAGTTGCCTCAGAAACAAAAATAAGTTGAGCTTGTAAACTTCACATCATCATCATTGGTTAGCAAATAAATATTCCAGTAAAGACTCTATTATAGGCAGATTTTTAACAAACAATTGCACCTGTATGCTCCAAAGTTACCTGCTGTAACTCTCGTTCTCTTTGTGCGTGCCTTATTTCCATATGTTTCAGTTTAGTTTCCAAGGTCAAAAAGTGCTTCATTTCCGGACTATGGCTCTCTTTGGCTTCCCTGAGTTCTTCCAATAACTTTGCTACCTGAAAATCCAAGTAATTAACAATTATTTAATAGTTGCTTCCACATAGCACTTTGGATGTAATCTATAAGGAGCAGCTCAGTTTAAAGCCTCAGAATGCTTGTAAATGGTGCTATTAGTATTAAGAGGTGGAAAGCACTTTATGAAGGTTGAAAATGTGGGTGTTGATACATTTTTGGAAAGATTGGGGTTTAAAGAAGGAATTGTAGGTTACTGATAAGCAGAATAAAAATAAAAAAGCAAACTTTATCAACTAGTCTCCATGTTCTTTTTCCTCTAGTTTTAAAACTTGAACTTTGTACAACAGCAGCAACAACAGCAGGGCCTAGTTCAGTCTTTGGGAAATAAAAAAGAGAAAAGCAAGCATTATTAACTAGTTTCCATAGTGTACAACTCTTTTACCATAGTTTTAAACTGAAACTTTCTCTAGAGGTAGAAACTTAACAGCCAAATAACATCAAAAAGGATAGTAGTAAGGATCACAATTTTGTTCTAAAAGACAGATATTTTCTGTTCTTGGCTGCTGGAGAGGTAACACTGCTACTGACCTGAATTAGGTGTTAACTAAGATGTGAGGAAGTAGAATATTTGCAAAGGTTATTAAAGGCAATCTGATTATTTACTTAGCTTGAACTTTCTGCCACAGCCTACAACATTAACAGAAGGCACAGCAGGACCTAGTTCAGGCGACCCTCAGGGGGAAGAATGCTGGCTTCGGCCTAACCCCTGGTAAGCCTTTCCTTGGCTGAGAGGTGCCCAGCTCTACCACTGGCTGCCATTCAGGTGCTGTGGAGGACTTGCAGCTCATCTGCATATCCTTTACAGCATTCTCTGGGGTGACTCCCAGGTCCACTCCGATCCACTCAGGGCCTCCGCTCTAGGTGCCGTGCGCCGGGCATTTTCTCTTTACATTTATTTTTCTCCCAGTTACAACTTATGGCTCCAGTACACTTTTTCTTCTTGGTACTGTCCCTTCCTAATCTGTTTCTCCATCTGAAACCACTGTACACTGCAGGAACACATTGTCCACCCTCTGTATTCATCATCTCACCTTCTCTTTTTTCCTCTTCCTTATTCTCAGCTCTCCCTTCAACATTTCCTTCCTTCCTTCCATTCATCCATCTCCTTTCTATCTGAGTACATCTCGCCTTCGTCGCTGTCATCATACCTCTCCTACTCATCTCTGTACTCTCTTGCTCCTTCTCCTGCTCTCCGCTGGGGACATTAATCCAAATCCTGGTCCGCCACATCAGCTCTCATCCTATTTGTGCAGGTCACACCATGATATCTCCAATCTAATTTCTGTTCCTCTCCTCCCTCCTTCTTCCCTGCCTTTCTCTTGCGCTCTGTGGAATGCCCGCTCTGTCTGTAACAAACTTTCCTACATCCATGACCTCTTTATCTCTCTTACTCTCCATCTGCTTGCCCTAACTGAATCTTGGCTTTACCCTGAAGACTCTGCTTCAGTCACGGCCCTATGCCATGGAGGTTACTACTACTACTACTAAGCATTTCTATAGCGCTGCCAGGGTTACGCAGCGCTGTACAAGTTTAAACATGGGGAAGGACAGTCCCTGCTCAAGAGAGCTTACAATCTATGTTTTCTCCCATACTCCTCGCCCGGTTGGCCGCGGAGGTGGTGTCGGGCTACTACTTTCACCCTCTTGTAGACTTCAACCTCTTCTTCCACCTCAGTCTCACTGTTTTTCTTCCTTCGAAGTCCACTCCATCTGTCTATTTGCTCCTCTGCCTCTCTGAGTAGCAGTCATTTATCAACCCCCTGATAAGTCCCGGCTTTACTTCTTTCTTGAACCTTCATCTCCTTCCCTCATTCTTGGGGATTTTAACATTCATGCTAATGATCCCTCTGACTCTTATGCTTCTCAGTTTCTTGCTTTAACATCCTCTTTCAATCTTCAGTTGTGCTCCACTGCCCCCACTCACCAGAATGGCCACTCTCTTGATCTTATCCTCTTCTCAAACTGCTCACTCTCCAGTTTCTGTGCCTCAACTCTTCCCCTCTCTGACCATCATCTGATAACTTTCACACTTAAACACCCTCCTCCCCAGTCCCGTCCAACCTTAACCAAAACATTTAGGAATCTTCAGGCTATTGACCCTTCTACTCTGTCCTCCAGTGTTTCAAATCTCTTCTCTACCACTATGTTATCCAAGTCTGTCAATGAGGCTGTCTCTTCCTATAATACTATTCTCTTCCTATAATACTATTCTCTCCTCTGCTCTGGATACTCTCGCTCCTCCCATTTCCCTTTCTGTAAAACGTACCAAACCCCAGCCTTGGCTGACCTCTAAAATCCGTTATCTAGGTTTCTGTGCCCGCTCTGCTGAACGCCTTTGGCTGAAATCCCGTGCCCATGCTGACTTCATACATTTCAAATTCTTGCTGACCTCCTTCCAGTCTGCTCTTTTATTTGCCAAACAGGACTATTACATTCAGTTGTCAAATTCTATTGGCTCAATCCCTCGACGTCTCTTTGCCACACTGAACTCTCTCCTCAAAGTGCCTTCACCTCCAACTCCCCCTTCACTTTCTCCCCAGACTCTGGCTGAGTACTTTCATGATAAGGTTCACAAGAGTAAACTTGAATTCTCAACCAGGTCACCTCCACCTCTACTTCCCTTAGTCCATTCTCTCAACCTTCCAACCCCTGCCTCCTTTTCTTCCTTTTCTGAAATCACTGAAGAGGAAACTACACATCTTCTTTCCTCCTCGAAACTAACTACCTGTTCCTCTGATCCTATTTCCACCCATCTACTAAATACTATCTCTCCTACTGTCATCCCTTTTATTTGTCATACCCTCAATCTTTCACTTTCCACTGTGACTGTTCCGGATGCCTTCAAACATGCCGTAGTCACACTACTCCTTAAAAAACCTTCATTGGACCCTACCTGTCCTTCCAACTATCGCCCCATCTCCCTCCTCCCTTTCCTATCCAAGATACTTGAATGTGCTGTTCACCGCCGTTGCCTTGACTTTCTTTCATCTCAAGCTACTCTTGATCCACTTCAACCTGGCTTTTGCCCCCTTCATTCAACTGAAACAGCACTTGCTAAAGTCTCCAATGATCTGTTCCTGGCCAGATACAAAGGTCTCTATTCTATCCTCATCTTTCTCGATCTATTTGCTGCTTTTGACACTGTTGATCACAGCCTACTCCTTGATACGCTGTCCTCACTTGGATTTCAGGGCTCTGTTCTTTCCTGGTTTTCTTCTTATCTCTCCCAGCGTACCTTTAATGTATACTCTAGTGGATCCTCTACTACTTCTATCCCACTGTCAGTTGGTGTACCTCAGGGATCTGTCCTGGGACCTCTTCTTTTCTCCATCTATACTTCTTCCCTTGGTACTCTGATCTCATCCCATGGTTCTTAGTATCATCTTTACGCTGATGACTCCCAGATCTACCTCTCTACACCAGAAATCTCAGCCGAAATCCAGGCCAAAGTATCAGCCTGCCTGTCTGACATTGCTGCCTGGATGTCTCAGCACCAACTGAAACTAAACATGACCAAGACTGAGCTTCTTATCTTTCCCCCTAAACCAACCTCTCCTCTTCCCCCATTCTCTATTTCTGTGGATAACACTCTCATCCTTCCTGTCTCATCAGCTCGTACCTTGGGGTCATCTTTGACTCCTCCCTCTCCTTCTCTGCACATATTCAGCAGACTGCTAAAACCTGTCATTGCTTTCTCTATAATATCACCAAAATTTGCCCTTTCCTTTATGAGCACACTACCAGAACCCCTCGCTTAGACTACTGCAACTTGCTTCTCACAGGTCTCCCACTTAACCATCTCTCTCCTCTTCAATCTGTTCAAAATTCTGCTGCACGACTAATATTCCACCAGTGTCATTATGCTCATATTAACCCTCTCCTCAAGTCACTTCACTGGCTTCCTATCCGTTTCCGCATACAGTTCAAACTCCTCTTATTGACTTATAAGTGCATTCACTCTGCAGCTCCTCAATACCTCTCCATTCTCATTTCTCCCTACACTCCTCCCCAGGAACTCCGTTCACTGGGTAAATCTCTCTTATCTGCAGCCTTCTCCTCCACCGCTAACTCCAGACTCCGTTCCTTTTATCTTGCTGCACCATATGCCTGGAATAGACTTCTTGAGCCGGTACATCAAGCTCCATCTCTGGCCGTCTTCAAATCTAAGCTAAAAGCCCACCTTTTTGATGCTGTTTTTAATTCCTAACCCTTATTCACTTATTCAGAACCCTTATTTTATCATCCTCACTTTAATATTCCCTTATCTCGTTTGTCCTGTTTGTCTGTCCTAATTAGATTGTAAGCTCTGTCGAGCAGGGACTGTCTCTTCATGTTCAAGTGTACAGTGCTGCGTACGTCTAGTAGCGCTATAGAAATGATAAGTAGTAGTCTTCAATCTCAACCACCCCAGCACCACTCTTCATTTATAGTCAGTTATTTTAATTAGAATAACAATGGAGGAGTAATCTTATAGAGTTTTAATTACATTTCTTTACTTTCTAAGAAGAAAACACTAAATAAATCACACAACATACCAAATAAGCTAAAGACTTTTTTAAATATTAGACTAATATCTTTAATACCTTAAGTTTTAAATTATTGACAAACTCAAAAATACTAAAATGGAGCGAGAAGTCCAGCAGTAAGAGGGGTGCTAATCAGTCTTTTGCAGTGAGTGTTATATATATGATTTTCTTCCAGTTGGTGAGAGGTTGGTGAGCAAAGAGCTCCTAACTCTCAGAGAATGGGTCTGTTCTCTTGAGGTTAGAATAGAAGACTTGGAGTTGTTGAGGGAGGTACATACAGGAGACCTACAAGGATGTTGTAGAGATGTCCCACTTCCAGTCTGGCAGCCCCTGTGCTTCCTTGGAGGAGAGATATCTCTTAGAAGGAGAGCATCATCCTGGTGAAATAGGAAGTAGTCCTGTAGCCAGGACCTGCCCACCAGGGGATGCACTATCCTCTCTCACCGAGGATATGTCTCCAAGAATGTCTGTCCAGGTGGGAAGGGTTAGGACAACAGTTCTAGTTGGTGATTTGAACATTAGGCATGTAGATAGCTGGGTGACTGGTGGATGTGAGGATCGCCTGGTCACTTGCCTGCTTGGTGCGAAGGCGGACCCCAAGCATCACCTAGACAGAATCTTAGATAGTGCTGGGGAGGAGCTAGCTGTCTTGGAACATGTAAGTACATATGACATAGGAAAATGTGGAAGGGAAGTTCTGGAAGCCAAATGTAGGCTCTTAGGTAGAAAGCTAAAGTCTAGATCCTCCAGGGTAGCATTTCAATATTCTGGGAAAGGGGGAGACTGTTCTGAAAGGATGGGCTCCACCTTACCCGGATGGAACCAGGCTGCTGGCGCTAACTTTTAAATAGGAGATAGAGCAGCTTTTAAACTAGAATGTGTGTGTGTGTGTGGGGGGGGGGGGGGGGGGGGGGGAGCCGACAGTTGCCCAGGAGTGCATGGTTCGGTGAAAGATGGGAGAGTTACAGTATATAGCACTAAATGATGAGGTAGATATATTAGGCATCTCAGAGACTTGGTGGAAAGAGGACAATCAATGGGACACTATGTTAACAGGATACAAATTGTATGACAATGATAGGATCAAATTGGAGGGGGTATGCTATATGTTAAAGAGGGTACTGAGTCAAATAAAATATACATACCACATGAAACAGATAGCAGCATAGGATCATTATGGATAGAAATTCCATGTGTGAAGGGAAGGAGTATTCTTGTAGGGCTGTACTACTGTCCGCCTGGACAGAACGGACAAACATATGAAGAAATATTTACAGCGATTAGGGAAGCTGGCAAATTGGGCAACACTATAATGGGCAATTCCAATTACCCCAATATTGACTGGATAAATATTACATAAGGGGGTGCAAGGGAGATAAAATTTCTAGATGTAATAAATGACTGCTTCTTGGAGGGGGAAACATTTTGGCCTGGTGGCGTGCATGGCATAGTGTGAGAGGTGGTGGTGGTGATGGGTCCCCTGGGAAACAGTGATCATAACATGATCAAAGTTTGAGCTACCTGGGATGAACCTGCAAAGGAAATGCACTGTAACTGATTTTAATTTTCGAAAGGGCGACTATATTAAAATGAGGAAAATAGTTAAAAAGAAACTAAAAGGATTGGTTGCAATGGTTAGGACACTAAATCAGGGGTGGACGTTATTAAAAAAACACATTTTGACAGGTTACATCTGGTACATTTGGCTTAGTACGTCTTCCAGGTTCACCAAGATTTCTTTTAGCTCCTCCGCATGGTCACCCTTGAAAAACATTTCCAGTACATCTTCTTCCGTAAAGACCGAAGCAAAGAATTCATTCAACCTCTCTGCTATGGCCTTGTCCTCGTCCTCCCTTGAGTGCCCCTTTTGCTCCTTCATGATTTGATAGTCCCACTGATTCTCTCAAAGGCTTTCTGCTTCTGATGTACCTGAAAAAGGTGTTACTATGAGTTTTTGTTTCTGCAGCAAGTTTTTTTCATATTCTCTTTTAATCCTCAATGCTTTGCCTCTAGTTTGACAGTGCTTAAGTTGCTTCTCATTTTCTTCACTCAGATCCTTTTTCCATTTTTTGAAGGATGCAAAAAAAGATTCGTTGTTGAGATAAGTGGCAAATAATCCACCGAGGGTGTGCCCCAGTCTTGGAAGATCTTCCAGGCAATTCCCATGTTGAGATACTACTCATGCACTTGCATTACCCTGCTCAGTCTGCCCACCAGACCATTCTGTTTTCCCATCAGGTATGTGGCTCAGAATACCATGCCATGACTGATGGCCTACTGCTACATCTTGAATGCTTCCTGACACAAGGGGTATGATCCCATAACCCCCTGCTTGTTAACATAATACATGGCAACCTAGTTGTCTATTTGAATTAGAATAATTTGGTTCAGCAGCCAATCTCTGAAAGCCTTTAAAGCATTCCATATTGCCTGCAGCTCTAGGAGGCTGATGTGAACTAAGATCTCCTGAGTGGACCAAAGGCTCTGGGTGTGAAGCCCATCTATATGGGCCCCATCCTATATTGGATACATCTGTTGTTAGAATCCCCTGAGGCAGTGGAATTTGGAATGGAAGTTCTAGGACCAAAGTGGGCTGAATTATCCACCAGAGAAGTGACTGGGTCAACTCTGGGGTTACGGAAATGATATCAGCAAGGGTCCCCTTGGCCTGATGCCACTGTTTATAATGGACCCCAGTAGCTCCAACACCCTACTAGTCATCTGCACTGACACCTGAGCACCATCCTTTGATGTGTTCTTGACCAGCCAATCGCCCAAGTAGGGAAACACATGCACTCCAGACTGCATAGCGACACTGCAACTATGGGTTGTAGTCCTGAATGGTAGTATATGGTGTATATACTGTTTTATATGGTTTGGGTGTGTGTATGAGTATTACTTTTTACATGTTATATTGAATTGATTATGTTCGTAACTGTTGAACTCCACATAGAAGTTTGCTGATAGAGCAGAATATAAGTTTTTAAATACATAAATAAACTTTGTAAAAACTCTAGGGGTGGACGCAAGGTTAAGTGTTAGGATATGATACCAGAAGTGGTGCCTCCCTACTTGATATCTGAGATACCTCCAGTGATTGTGATGTATCTGGGTATGGATTTAAGGATCCTTTAAGCCCAGATAGTATAGCCAATTGTTTTCCTGAATCATGGGCAGAAGGGTGCCCAGGAAATCATCCTGAACATTTCTTTGACCAGATACTTGTTCAAGGCCCTTAGATTTAGGATGGGACAAAATCCCTCCATCTTCTTGGGCACAAGAAAGTAGTTAGAACAGAATCCCTTCCCTTCTTCCGTTGGTGGAACGGGTTTGACCACATGGGCCTTGAGAAGGGAGGACAGTTCCTCTGTGAGCAGGAAACGCTGCTATCAGAGGGCAAGTTGGAGGTTTGTATTGCCAATTCCAGATTGGACTATTTTCAGAATCTACCAGTCTGAGGTTGCAAGGGGCCACTTTTCTTGTAAAAAAAAATTAATCCTCCCTCCTACCAGAAGGTCATCTGGGACTAACACCTATTGCGGCAATAATCTCTTGGAGCCAGTCAAAATCCCATCCCTGGCTTTGACTGGGGAGCCTGCTAAGGATTCTGGGCTCACTGCTGCCGAGGGCAGGAGCTCTGGGCCTGTTGCTGAGGACAAGAAGAAGGGTTGTACACACACCTTTGAGAGTAGTAGGAACCTCTTCTATATCCTCCAGGAAACCTCAGTGATGTGGAGGATCCAGAAGGAGGCAGCCGAGACAGGGACTTGATGGTATCAGTATGCTTCTTGATGAGGTCTATGACCTCTTCCACCTTGTCCACAAAAATACTGTCTCCATGGCAAGAGATGTTTGCCAACCTCTCCTGAACTGCAGGTTCCAGGTCAGAAACATGCAGCCATGAGATTCTACACATTCTCACACCCAAGGAGGAGAGCCAGGATGCCACATCAAAAGAATCAAAAGTGCCCCAGCCAGATATTTTCTACTCTCCTTTTGCTTCCGACTAACTGGTGAAGCTCTGAGGCCTGCTCTGGTGGGAAAGTGTCCGCACACTGGATGACAGGGACCAAGTACAAGCTAATGTAGAGCTGATAGGTCTGGAGGTCTGGATATGAGCATCATGGCATGAAAACATTTCTCCCAAAGTCCAAGCCTCTGTACCTGAGGAAGCCAAGGCATGAGTGTGCAACTTCTGGCCCTTTTAAGACTGGATTCGACTAACAGAGTGGGGAGGCAACTGAGTCTTTTTGAATCTGGGAGCCATCTGGACTTTGTAGGTGGAGTCCGCCTTCTTTAGTACTACCTGCAGAGGGTTCCTTCAGTTTCTCATCTGCACATCCCACAGAACATTGTGCAAAGGAAGTGTCACAGGCTCCTATGGCAGAGAATCATAGTCCAGGACTGTCAACAGCTCAACCCTGGGCTTGTCCTCCACGTCCAACAGAAATGAAATGGTTGTGGCCATTTCCCTCAAAAAGCCAAAATAGGTGAGCTCCTCTGGAAGAGACTTCCTTCTTTCCTGTGGTGGGGAGGGATCCGAGGTTACACCTAAAGACCTCTCCTCAGGTTCCTCCTCAGAGGCCAAGGAGCAGTCCGTCTCAGCAAAACAGTCATCATAGGATGTCTGAGTCTGTACCTGCCTTAGTCTGCGCCTGCCTGAGTCTGCTGGAAGAAGGTCCAGTCCGTGATGATGGGCTCAGAGGTGCAGCTTGTCCCTTACACTCCAGGGGAGCTTCCTCCCCTGACATTGAGAGGGTCACTGCATCGGTCGGTGCCGATGACTGGCATTAACAATCACCCAACAGGCAGGGCATGAGCTTCCAGGATGGGCTGAGGCAGCTTCATGTCTGGTGCAAGTGCCTTGATGCCTTGGTACCATGTCCTGCAAGAAGGTGTCCCAGCTCCTCCTGCAGCATAGCTTGGATTCACTCCTTGAGGACAGGCATCGGAAAAGGCTGCTGGTAAGAATGTAGTCTTGGAATCTGCTGATGTCAAATCGAAGTGAGGTCCCGGCCGTCTGAAGAATGGCTCAGCAGCACTGCAATCATAGGGGGAGCACTCCTTCCAGCGCTGATGATTCTTGGATGTCGTTGATGCCCCAGAGCTCCCAGCACTGTGCCTCAAGGAGGAGCGATGCCAATACACGGCATCATGGTCCTTTGGTGCTGATGAGGACAACATCAAATCCACGTTTCCTCGGTGTTGGGTCTGATGCAGACTGATCTCGGGGCTTGCTACCAGTGCCTGATATTGAGGCAGGTGGAGACCTCCTCGATGCCAGTGCACTCCCAGTGTTTGATGCAACTCCCGTGGCCACGGGGACCAATGCTTCTGATGCTGATGTACCGGACTTGGGAGGGCCCAAAATATTTCTCCTGTTGGGCCTGCCTCGACTTCTAAGTTCTTTTGTGCATTTTCAGACATAGAAAACAGACAGAAGCATCATGATCAGGGCCTAGGCACCCCAAACACCAATAGTGGAGCTTAAAGCCACTAGGAACTTCTTGGACACTGAAAAAAACAATAGAGGTGAAATCAAACGAGTCAATGGTGAGGAAGAAAAAAACGGAAGATCCTCATAGAGAACTCCTGGCCGTTGCTCAGGCCTAAGCGGGCCTTAGAACCAAAAAAATAAAGAAACCTAAAAGTGCCGCAAAAACCTAAGGCGTACACTATCTGGACAGGGAAAGGGAAAAAAACAAAAGAGAACAATGAAAAAAGGGGATATACCTGCACAGCAAGGCACTTCCTGAAAGAAAAAACAACGTGCTGAGGAAACCTCAGAAAACGTGACCTCTTTGCTCCATGGAAAGAAGACTGCTGATCCTGCGCAATCACACTGGGCAGGAAGTAACTTGCGCGTGCATAGTGGGACGCTGTCAAAAGCGTCTTAAAGCTGTAGAACGCTGGGTAGTGTCTGCACCGTGGTGCCATTGGATGATAAGTAATGCCACACTGGGAAAAGACCAAGGGTCCATCGAGCCCAGCATCCTGTCCCCGACAGCGGCCAATCTATACGTGTTATTCCTGGAATTGTGGATTTTTCCCAAGTCCATTTAGTAGTGGTTTATGGACTTGTCCTTTAGGAAACCGTCTAAGCCCTTTTTAAACTCTGCCAAGCTAACCATGTTACCCGTGTGTGAGAATCGTTGTCTTGTTTGTCCTCGGAGAAATGAGTATTACAGAAACTGACACTACCGGAGAATGTTATTCTGTTATCTAAATGTGACAGCTTCTAAATTGGGTTTAGATTTGTTGAGGTTAAGTTTTCACCAAGCTGTCACATTAAAACAGTGGTTCTCAACATAGTCCTCAAGACACATCTAGCCAGTCAAATTTTCAGAATACCCACAATGAATATGCATGAGAGAGATTTGCATGCACTACCTCCACTGCATGCATATCTTTCTCATGCATATTCATTATGGGCATCCTGAAAACCGGACTGGCTGAGCGTGTCCCAAGCAATGGGCTGAGAACCACTGCTCTAAAACATGTTACAACGTTATAGTTGATAATATAAATGGGATAAAAAAAAAATCAAGTCTAAAAATGGATAAATACAAGAATTAGCAAAGGCTAAATTCAAAAGATCAATCATACAAACTTTATTCAATTATGCAAAAATATATATAAATGCAACTACAGATCCTTTGAGCACAACAAAATCCTGAAAGCTAAATAGATAAGTAAACTACCTACCTATTCTAAACTATATAAATCAGGTTTAACAGAGCAAACCACCCAATTAGTAATAATAACTCATCTCAGTTGCCCCAAAGGAGCTCATTAAATAGTCCAAGACTCAGTGCCGTAGCGAGGGTGCCTAACACCCGGGGCGGGTCGCCGCTGCGCACCCCCCTCGGGTGCAGCACGGGCACGGTGCACCCCCCCTCCGGAGCGCACCCCCCCCTGAAACGCACCCTTACCTTGCAGCGGGGGGCAGGCGGGAGGGCCGATCCGCCCCCAGTGCACGTCACTGGGAGCTGCGTCGGCTCTGCTTCTTCCCTGCCCCGGAACAGGAAGTAACCTGTTCCGGGGCAGAAAGAGCAGGGAACCAGCGAGCTGACACCCCCCCCCCCCCAGTGGCGTGCACCCGGGGCGGACCGTCCCACCGCTCCCCCCCCTTCCTACGCCACTACCAAGACTAAAAAAGCTCCACTGGAGATGGTTAGAGCAAATTTCCAATTAGAAAAAAATTCAGTTCCTTCACTCAAATGTACAGTGTTATAGTTGGATGGAATCACATTAGTGTGAACTGTAAATGCTTTTAAAAATTTGCATACAGTATAGATCATGATGGAGAAACTGTATACTTGTAAATCTGTGCATTTCTCGGGCTGCCTATTGCCTCTCATGGTTATTAAATGAGAATCATTAGCGGTCCAACTACTGGGCAACTCCAGACCGCTCCTTCTGTCTCGCTGCACCCTACGCCTGGAATAGACTTCCTGAGCCCCTACGTCTTGCCCCATCCTTGACCATCTTTAAATCTAGATTGAAAGCCCACCTCTTTAACATTGCTTTTGACTTGTAACCACTCGCCCCCCACCTACCCTCCTCTCCTCTTTCCTCTACACATTAATTGATTTGCTTGCTTTATTTTTGTCTATTAGATTGTAAGCTCTTTGAGCAGGGACTGTCTTTCTTCTATGCTTGTGCAGCGCTGCGTATGCCTTGTAGTGCTATAGAAGTGATAAATAGTAGTAGTAGTAGTCTCTTGTAACCAGAGCTAATATTGTGATGTCATAATGCCTCAGGCCACCAATAAGAGCCAACCTCATCAGTGATGTCACAATGGCTTGATTGTCCTATACTTGGCTTACTTTTATTACATAGCTCTTTGAGCAGGGACTGTCTTTCTTCTATGTTTGTGCAGCGCTGCGTACGCTTTGTAGCGCTATAGAAATGCTAAATAGTAGTAGTAGTAGTAGTCTATAGCTTAAAGCAAATTCACTGATCGAGAAAGATGCAGAATAATGAAGGTTAAAAATGTGAAAAAAAAAATCAAAACTTATATTTCTAATCACCTCATTTTGCAACGTTTCTTCTCGAACTTGAAATATTGTAAGAGCCTCTCGATCTCTTTGAAGTTCGGTAACTTGTTCTTGTAGATGCTTAATGAGGATCTGGGGAAATGTTTAAATTGGTCAAGTGAGAGCACTTATGTTAATGGATACAATCAAGTCAAATACCACAACGAACATATGGAAGGGCATTTTCTATATGTCTAAATCTGATTTTGGATGTTTTGTGGAAAACGTCCAAAAATCCAGTCGTGAACAAGGCCATTTACAAACCAGAAAACCGTCTTTTTGTTTTGAAAATGGCCATTTGAAAGATGTTTTGTACTCAATGTGACTATCTTTTTGGACCATTTTAAAACAAAACAAAACAAAACAAAAAATGTCCAAGGGAAAAATGCACAAAAACATGCCATTGGGAGGTATTGGGGGAGAGAGGCCAGCATTCTTAGTAGATTAACCACACAGACATCCCAGCAGAGCAGTGGAGAAACCTACGGGGTACTGCAGTGGACTTCACATAAAAGGTCCCAGGCACACGTCTCACTGTTACCCCCTTATGCTTTATGGTGAGTCCTCCAAATCCTACCAAAAATCCTACTGTACCTAACTGTACACACTGTCATAGGCCTTGTGTCTGCAGATGTCACCTATATGTGGGTACAGTAGGTTTTTGGTGGGCTCACACTTTCTACCACAAGTGTAACAGCTAAAGTGGGATATGGGCCTGAGTCCCCTTCTCTATCGTGAACTGCAGCAACCACTAGGCTACTCAAGGGACCTGCTAGCTGCTCTAATGGGACTGGCCATAACATCTGAAGCTGTCACAGAGCCTGGTATGGGGGGTGGGGGGGATGAGAGGGGGGGTCATGCCTTAATTCCTCCAGCACTCATCATCTAAGACACCTTTCTGTGACTTAGCTGTGATTTGAAACAAGTCTACATCAAATCGTATAACTTTTAGAACCAGACGTTTTTGTTTTGTTCCATTATGGCAGAAAAACGCCCAAGTTTTGGGAACGCCCAAATCAAGCCCTCAACATGCCCCCTCGTGATTTGGATGCATTGCATATGAACTACATAGAAAACGGTCTTAAAATGGGTTTTGAAAACATCGATTTAGACGTTTTGGCAAACAAAATGTCCACCTGCCGCTCTGTGCCACTTTTTGGGCGTTTTTCTGTTTGGAAAATGAGCCCCTTTGTATGCTGTGGGATTTAAATACTTACATTACAGTTCTGTAGTATAGTGCCTCATCCGTTGTTTAAAAATACTACTAGATCCATGAATTACTGAACTCAAAATCCAATCACTTTCTTACTGCAGTTTGACTTGCAAGACATTGTTTGGGGAGTGGGGAGAACATTTGGAGTTTTCTTACTCAAACAAGAAAACACTCAATTCTTTTCAAGGTTTGGTTATAGACAGGGCTTTTTTTGAGGGGGTACTTGGGGGTACTGAGTACCGGCACCTTTTCCATTGCGTGCTGAAATTGGCCCATGGTCCCCAAGTTTTAATGAAAGAGCTCAGGCTCTACACACCATTTCTGCTTGTCATGGATTCTGTGACTGGTTGCAGGGGCCCTGGCTATTGTGGGGTGAGTCCCTCAGTGATCATCTCATCCCTGAAGGGTGGGCTGACATTTGAGTACTGGCACCTTTTATGCTAGAAGAAACACACTGGTTATAGAAGCAAACAAATCTTTTCCGGAGATGGGAAGGCGGTAGAACGAGAGGACATGAAATGAGATTGAAGGGGGGCAGACTCAGGAAAGATGTCAGGAAGTATTTCTTCACGGAGAGGGTGGTGAACGCTTGTAATGCCCTCCCGCGGGAGGTGGTGGACATGAAAACGGTAACGGAATTCAAACATGCGTGGGATAGGCATAAAGGAATCCTGTGCAGAAGGAATGGATCCACAGAAGCTTAGCTGAAATTGGGTGGCGGGGGGAAGAGGGGTTGGTGGTTGAGAGGCTAGGATAGGGGAGGGCAGACTTATACGGGGACTGTGCCAGAGCCGGTGATGGGAGGCGGGACTGGTGGTTGGGAGGCGGGAAATACTGCTGGACAGACTTATACGATCTGTGCCCTGAAAAAGACAGGTACAAATCAAGGTAAGGTATACACATATGAGTTTATTGTGGGCAGACTAGATGGACCATGCAGGTCTTTTTCTGCCGTCATCTACTATGTTACTATAACAGAAGAAACAGCTGTGGAGTCCAAATCAGTAAAATCCAAGGTTTGTTGACCAAATCTGATAAAATAAAGACCTGATACGGCTGAGTTTCACCATGTGTTGTCTACCATCAGATGTCTGCTGATTCCAAAGAATGTGCAGATTTTATTTATTTGAATTTATTAACCGCCTTTATGAAGCGATTCACCCAAGGCGGTGATATATATAAACACCAAAACACAACACCGTACACTTTTTCTTGGTCGAAAAATGCTGTTACTATAAAGGAACCCAGTACAAACAGAATAAATCACTCGTTGTTCCACCTAAATCTGCTTTTCAAGTGGCAGGGTCCATTTTCTGGAATTTTCCACTAGCTCCTTTGTCCACCGAAGTGAAATTATACATGTTTTTTAAAAAAAATTTAGTATTTATCAATTTTAACAATAGCACAAACCGCTTCTCGGAAATATTAGTGTAGCCAGAAATAACAGCAATCTCAAAATCAAGTTTACATACTTAAAATATTGTGATATGAATTTAAAGGCATATGCCGTAAGGTAAAACACACCAGAGCAGGGAGCGACCAAAGTGGAGAAACAATAATATAAGTAAAAACAAGAGGGAAAAAAAGACAGTGGGAGATTGGCTGGGTCTCAACCTATACCATCCATAATAGAAGGCCTCCCTGCTACTGAGGTCTATTTGAGGAGTGTCCCAGGCCCAAGAAATGCCCTGCAAGGGTTTCATGGTCCCCAGACCACTCCCAGAGCTGAAGAACTCTGTCGAGCTTGTTGACAATCCGGTTCTGATCACCTGAAATGCAAGTGGCCTCAATTTGTATGGAACTGGAAATCCCAAGGTCTCAAATTCTCACTGCTTTCTGGCATAAGAAAAGGGAACCTCTTGTTTGTAGACATAAAATATGGCAATTTGACTGTCCTTCTGAACTAAAGCTGAATGATCCTGAAGGGAGGAAAATACTGCATAGAGCTTCAAATGACTGGTATGGAGAAATCACTGACTTTATGACCATGCTTTCTGAGTAAGATGAGAACTACGGTGGCTTCCTCATCTGGTGCTTTATGCACCTCTTTGTTGTTGTTGTTACATTTGTACCCCATGCTTTCCCACTCATGGCAGGCTCAATGCGGCTTACATGGGGCAATGGAGGGTTAAGTGACTTGCCCAGAGTCACAAGGAGCTGCCTGTGCCTGAAGTGGGAATCAAACTCAGTTCCTCAGTTCCCCAGGACCAAAGTCCACCACCCTAACCACTAGGCCACTCCTCCACTGTTGCTACTATTTGAGATTCTACATGGAATGTTGCTATTCCACTAGCAACATTCCATGTAGAAGTCGGCCCTTGCAGGTCACCAATGTGGCCGCGCAGGCTTCTGCTTCTGTGAGTCTGACGCAGGACGACAGACTCACAGAAACAGAAGCCTGCGCAGCCTTCTACATGGAATGTTGCTAGTGGAATAGCAACATTCCATGTAGAATGTCCAATAGTAGCAACATTCCATGTAGAATGTCCAATAGTATCTATTTTATTTTTCTTACATTTGTACCCTGCGCTTTCCCACTCATGGCAGGCTCAATGCGGCTTACATGGGGCAATGGAGGGTTAAGTGACTTGCCCAGAGTCACAAGGAGCTGCCTGTGCCATGAATCAAACTCATTTCCTCAGTTCCCCAGGACCAAAGTCCACCACCCTAACCACTAGGCCACTCCTCCACTGTTGCTACTATTTGAGATTCTACATGGAACGTTGCTAGAAGTCGGCCCTTGCAGATCACCAATGTGGCCGCGCAGGCTTCTGCTTCTGTGAGTCTGACGTCCTGCACATACGTGCAGGACGTCAGACTCACAGAAACAGAAGCCTGCGCAGCCTTCTACATGGAATGTTGCTAGTGGAATAGCAACATTCCATGTAGAATCTCCAATAGTAGCAACATTCCATGTAGAATCTCCAATAGTATCTATTTTATTTTTGTTACATTTGTACCCCCCGCTTTCCCACTCATGGCAGGCTCAATGCGGCTTACATGGGGCGATGGAGGGTTAAGTGACTTGCCCAGAGTCACAAGGAGCTGCCTGTGCCTGAAGTGGGAATCGAACTCAGTTCCTCAGGACCAAAGTCCACCACCCTAACCACTAGGCCACTCCTCCACTCTTTGGAAGAATGGAGCAATATTCTGATGGTGCAAAGGAGATACGCATGGACAGTTTGAATTTTGACATCCACCATGAAAGTATGGTTCTGAAGTGAAGGAGATGCACACATTTTGGTAGAATGGGGCTGGGTATGTTGATTTCATTAGACCTCCATTTTCTATTCTACTGTTCCTCCATTTTTTTCTCCCAAAGTTTCTATATGCCTCTGTAGCATTTTGTTGACTTTTTTCTCACAGTCCCATTCTTCTTTATGATCTTCAATTTTCACTTTGGCAGCCTCTATTCACTCTGCAAAGCATTTCCCACTCGTTCTCCAGCCAGACTACCATTTCTACACATATTCAAAAGTTGGGAAAGAAAAGAGAGGTGCTGTTGGCTGGAAGGTTTCAAGCTGTCGGATGTGAATTGAAAAGTTCCATCTGCGGAATCGGAAAGAAGTAGAGAGATCATGGATGCCTTTCAAAGTGCTCTGCTCAGACAAATGGTGACAGAACCCACGAGGGAAGGAGTGACGCTGGATTTGGTGCTCACAAATGGTGACAGAACCCACGAGGGAAGGAGTGACGCTGGATTTGGTGCTCACAAATGGTGACAGAACCCACGAGGGAAGGAGTGACGCTGGATTTGGTGCTCACAAATGGTGACAGAACCCACGAGGGAAGGAGTGACGCTGGATTTGGTGCTCACAAATGGTGACAGAACCCACGAGGGAAGGAGTGACGCTGGATTTGGTGCTCACCTATGGGGACAGAACCCACGAGGGAAGGAGTGACGCTGGATTTGGTGCTCACAAATGGGGACAGAACCCATGAGGGAAGGAGTGACGCTGGATTTGGTGCTCACAAATGGGGACAGAACCCATGAGGGAAGGAGTGACGCTGGATTTGGTGCTCACAAATGGGGACAGAACCCATGAGGGAAGGAGTGACGCTGGATTTGGTGCTCACAAATGGTGACAGAACCCACGAGGGAAGGAGTGACGCTGGATTTGGTGCTCACAAATGGGGACAGAACCCACGAGGGAAGGAGTGACGCTGGATTTGGTGCTCACAAATGGGGACAGAACCCATGAGGGAAGGAGTGACGCTGGATTTGGTGCTCACAAATGGGGACAGAACCCATGAGGGAAGGAGTGACGCTGGATTTGGTGCTCACAAATGGGGACAGAACCCACGAGGGAAGGAGTGACGCTGGATTTGGTGCTCACAAATGGGGACAGAACCCATGAGGGAAGGAGTGACGCTGGATTTGGTGCTCACAAATGGGGACAGAACCCATGAGGGAAGGAGTGACGCTGGATTTGGTGCTCACAAATGGGGACAGAACCCATGAGGGAAGGAGTGACGCTGGATTTGGTGCTCACAAATGGTGACAGAACCCACGAGGGAAGGAGTGACGCTGGATTTGGTGCTCACAAATGGGGACAGAACCCATGAGGGAAGGAGTGACGCTGGATTTGGTGCTCACAAATGGGGACAGAACCCATGAGGGAAGGAGTGACGCTGGATTTGGTGCTCACAAATGGGGACAGAACCCATGAGGGAAGGAGTGACGCTGGATTTGGTGCTCACAAATGGTGACAGAACCCACGAGGGAAGGAGTGACGCTGGATTTGGTGCTCACAAATGGGGACAGAACCCATGAGGGAAGGAGTGACGCTGGATTTGGTGCTCACAAATGGGGAAACTCTGTCTAATGACCGAGCGAATGCCCACCTGAGCAGCAGTGATCATCAAACAGTTTGGTTTGATATAACAGCTAAACAGGAGGGCAGCCACTCAAAACTCAAAGTAACATAGTAGATGACGGCAGAAAAAGTCCTACACGGTCCATCCAGTCTGCCCAACAAGATAAACTCACATGTGCTACTTTTTATGTATACCTTACCTTGATTTGTACCTGTCCTTTTCTGGGCACAGACCGTATAAGTCTGCCCAGCACCATCCCCGCCTCCCAACCACCAGCCCCTCCTTCCACCACCGGCTCTGGCACAGACCGTATAAGTCTACCCAGCACTATCCCCGCCTCCCAACCACCAGCCCCGCCTCCTACCACCGGCTCTGGCACAGACCGTACAAGTCTGCCCAGCACCATCTCCGTCTCCCGCCACCGGCTTTGCCACCCAATCTCGTCTAAGCTCCTTGATTTCAAATACACTGACTTTAGTAAAATGGGAGATTACCTGAAGGAAGAGCTGATGGGCTGAGAGGACATACGAGAAGTGGACAGGCAGTGGTCCAGGCTGAAAGGAGCTATAAATATGGCTACTAATCTTTATGTAAGGAGAGTAAATAAAAGCAAGAGAGAAAGGAAACCAATATGGTTCTCCAAACAAGTGGCTGAGAAAATAAAGGCAAAAGAGGTGGCGCTCATGAAATACAGAAAAACTCAAGAAGAGGAAAACAGTTAAGAATACCGGATGAAACTGAAAGAAGCCAAGAGACAGAAATACATCTGGCGAAGGCAGAGGTGGAAGAACAAATGGCTAGAAATGTAAGGAGGGGCAATAAGAATTTTTTCAGGTATATTAGTGAAAGGAGGAAGACTAAAAATGGAATTGTGAGACTGAAAGATGCTGTGGATAATGATGAGGAAAAAGCAAACGTGCTACACAAATACTTCTCCTCTGTGTTCATGGAAAAACATTCTGAAGAAGGACCACGATTAACTGGCAAAGGTACTTATGAGAATGCAGCAGATATAGTACCATTCATGGAAGAAAGTGTTTATGAACAATTTGAAAATCTGAAGATTGACAAAGCCATAGGACTGGGATGGGATCCATCCCAGAATATCGAGGGAGCTGAGAGGTTCTGGCGGGTTTCAAGGGTGATGATGTGGAGGAGCTGAAAGAAATCTCAGTGAACTAGAAGATGTACTGAGCCAAATTGACAAATTAAAGAGTAGTAAATCACCTGCACCAGATGGCATATATCCAAGGGTACTCAAAGAACTAAAGCAAGAAATTGCTGATCTGCCGTTAGTAATATATAACACTAGTAAAAAAAAGGCTTGTTTCTGACACAAATGAAACGGGCGCTAGCAAGTTTTCCTCGGAGTGTGTATGTTTGAGACAGTGTATGTGAGAGTGACTGTGTGTGAGAGAGAGCGTAAATGTGCGAGTGTGTTTGCGTGAGTGAGTCTGGGTGCGAGTGTGTCTGTGAGAGAGTGTGTGTGTGAGAATGAGAGTATGTGCAAGTGCGTATGTGAGACATAGTGTGAGAGTGTGTTTCACACAGATACAGTGTGTGCGAGAGAGAGATTGTGTGTGTGTCCCTCACTTTTGAAAATGTGTTAGTGAAACAGCACCTCCCACTGGCAGGACTGTAGGTAGAGGACTCCTGCTCAGTTTAGAGGGAACAGTGACGGGCAGCAACAGTTCTACTGCTATTTCTACCTCCTGTTCTTTTGCTTTTCCTTTTTTTTTTGTTTTTTTTTGTTACATTTGTACCCCGCGCTTTCCCACTCATGGCAGGCTCAATGCGGCTTATATGGGGCAATGGAGCGTTAAGTGACTTGCCCAGAGTCACAAGGAGCTGCCTGTGCCTGAAGTGGGAATCGAACTCAGTTCCTCAGTTCCCCAGGACCAAAGTCTACCACCCTAACCACTAGGCCACTCCTCCACTGTTGCTACTATTTGAGATTCTACATGGAATGTTGCTATTCCACTAGCAACATTCCATGTAGAAGTCGGCTCTTGCAGATCACCAATGTGGCCGCGCAGGCGTCTGCTTCTGTGAGTCTGACGTCCTGCACGTACGTGCAGGACGTCAGACTCACAGAAACAGAAGCCTGCGCAGCCTTCTACATGGAATGTTGCTAGTGGAATAGCAACATTCCATGTAGAATCTCCAATAGTAGCAACATTCCATGTAGAATCTCCAATAGTGGCAACATTCCATGTAGAATCTCCAATAGTAGCAACATTCCATGTAGAATCTCCAGTAGTAGCAACATTCCATGTAGAATCTCCAATAGTGGCAACATTCCATGTAGAATCTCCAATAGTATCTATTTTATTTTTGTTACATTTGTACCCTGCGCTTTCCCACTCATGGCAGGCTCAATGCAGCTTACATGGGGCAATGGAGGGTTAAGTGACTTGCCCAGAGTCACAAGGAGCTGCCTGTGCCTGAAGTGGGAAGCGAACTCAGTTCCTCAGTTCCCCAGGACCAAAGTTCCTTTCTAAACCTCTAGTTTATTATTTAATTGTTTTTATGTTGTAAGCCACTCTGTTGTATTCACAGGAAGGCCAGTATATTAACTGAAATAAACCATAAAACAAAATATGACAAACAAACAACACTGGAGACAAACAGCAGCAAGGATTGTAGATGCTCATAACTTTACACTTAGTGTTTGGTCAGCAGTTTCACTCCAGGACTGTTGAGACAGTGTCACACACTTGTGGGCCCGATTCAATCCTGCTTGTCAATGGAAAATCCTTCAATATCCACTTAAATTTTAACCACATCCTTGGCACCTCTCTAACTTTGCTCCATGATAAGCGCTGGCAGCTTCTGGAGTTACCTGGGTAAATGTTTTGAAAAGTTGCCTCACTGAGTCTAGAAATTCTTACCTCTTGGGTAGATATTTTGCTATTTAGCTCTGCTGTTTTGGAAGAAGAATGTTCTACCGCATGCTGACAAAGAATCTTCTCTAATTCTCTCTGATGTGAACTTTTCAGGGCTGCCAGGTGCTCTGCTGCATCGTCAATTATCCTGTAAGGCAAGAATTCACAAGATAACTACATAATTGCTCTTCTAGAATGACTCAGACATATATGACATGAAAAGTATATTATTTTATCCAACATTTATATGGTGCTCTTATTCCGAGCATCTTACCACAAACAGGGTAATTTTTGACAGTTTGCCTTTGAATGAAGGCCACGTGGAGGGGCATAATTGAATGGGATGCCCATGTTTTCCTGAGGGCGTCCTCGCAGAACGTCCCCGCGAAGGGGCGGGGAAACCCGTATTATCGAAACAAGATGGGCGTCCATCTTTCGATTCGATAATACGGTCGGGGACGCCCAAATCTCAACATTTAGGCCGACCTTAGAGATGGTCGTCCCTGGTTTTCAGCGATAATGGAAACCGAGGACGCCCATCTCAGAAACGACCAAATCCAAGCCATTTGGTCGTGGAAGGAGCCAGCATTCGTAGTGCACTGGTCCCCCTCACATGCCAGGATACCAACCGGGCACCCTAGGGGGCACTGCAGTGGACTTCAGAAATTGCTCCCAGAGCATAGCTCCCTTACCTTGGGTGCTGAGCCCCCCAAAACCCACTCCCCACAACTGTACAACACTACCATAGCCCTAAGGGGTGAAGGGGGGCACCTAGATGTGGGTACAGTGGTTTCTGGTGGGTTTTGGAGGGCTCACTGTTTCCTCCACAAACGTAACAGGTAGGGGGGGGGGTATGGGCCTGGGTCGCCTTTCTGAAGTGCACTGCACCCACTAAAACTGCTCCAGGGACCTGTATACTGCTGTCAGGAAGCTGGGTATGACATTTGAGGCTGGAATAGAGGCTGGAAAAATATTTTTTTTATGATGGGAGGGTGTTAGTGACCACTGGGGCAGTAAGGAGAGGTCATCCCCGATTCCCTCCAGTGGTCATCTGGTCAATTCGGGCACTTTTTGAGGCTTGGTCGCAAGAATAAATGGACCAAGTAAAGTCGGCCAAGTGCTCGTCTGGGATGCCCTTCTTTTTTCCATTATCGGTTGAGGACACCCATGTGTTAGGCACGCCCCAGTCTCGCCTTCGCTACGCTTCTGACACGCCCCCGTGAACTTTTGTCTTCCCTGCGACTGGAAGCAGTTGAGGACGCCCAAAATCGGCTTTCGATTATGCCGATTTGGGCGACCCTGGGAGAAGGATGCCCATCTCCCAATTTGTGTCGAAAGATGGGTGCCCTTCTCTTTCGAAAATAAGTCTGATAGGCACTTATTTTTAGCCTAAGTGTCCTCAGAGGTAATTTGGCAGAAATTTACGCCTGCTCAGAAGCACACATAAATATTAGCACATATAGTGCATGCATACCTGTACATTTAATAATATAGTACAAGTATACAAACATGATTCTGCCTCTGCTCAGCCCAAACTCTGCTCCAGAACATGCCTAAATGCAGGTCATGTAAATGTAGGTAGAAACAGAGAAACGTGATGGCAGAGAAGAGCCAAATGGCCCATCCACAGCAACACTATCTCCTCCTTTCCCTAAGAGATTCCACATTGTCTCAAATTCAGACACTGTCCTCATCTCCACTACCTCCACCGGTTGCCGATACCATGTGTCCACCATCCTTTCTGTGAATAAGTATTTCCTTAGGTTACTCTTGAGTCCATAAAAACGAACCTGTTCAAAAAGGCCTATCCCACCAATCCAACATAAGAACCAGAGTCCCTGCAACACAACAACACCAAGAACAGAATGGACTCACCCCAACTCTACCTCTTCCTTCCTAATGTTCCCCCATTGTATTTACCATACATGAACCCCATTCTACCACAACCACACCTTGTACTTGTTCAGACCGGAACGGGCGAACGAACGCCGTAACGGTACTCTGTAAGCCACATTGAGCCTGCAAATAGGTGGGAAAATGTGGGCTACAAATGTAACAAATAAATAAATAATCTCTTAACTTCATCCTACGTCCTCTCCTTCCAGAGTTTTCCTTCATTTGAAAGGGGCTCACCTCCTGTACATTAATGCCATAGAGGTATTTAAACGTCTCTATTATATCCCTTCTCTCTCACCTTTCTTCCAAAGTATACATATTGAGAGCCTTAAGTCTGTCCACATAGGCTTTATGAAAGAGACCACTGACCACTTTTTTAGTCGCCCTCTGGACCGACTCCATCCTGTTTATATCTTGTGCCTTTTATGTGCATAACCCCTGGCATAATTTTACAAAAGGCCTTCAACTTTGAAAAATCCTTCATAAACCCCCCCCCCCCCCCCCCCCCCCCCCACAATGTCTTGGCAGAGTAAAAGAGTTGCAAAAATTGAGCAATTTTGACAAATTGTGGAAAGACAAAACAGAAGACGAGTGGTTTAAGTCTACCTTTTGCTTAAAGCCCACCTCTTCAATGCTGCGTTCGGCACCTAACTCTTTCAGGAAATCCAGACTGCCCCTATCAGACCTACTGTTCACGTGTCCTTTAGATTGTAAGCTCTTTGAGCAGGGACTGTCCTTCTATGTTAAATTGTACAGCGCTGTGTAACCCCAGTAGTGCTTTAGAAATGTTAAGTAGTAGCGTTAAGTAGTACCTTTAAAACAGTAAGAAAGAAAAAGGGGAGGTTGGGGGGGGGGGGGGGGGAAGGGGGAGAAAAGGATGTAAAATAATGATGATGATGTTAGACTAGATGCATGTGTACAATTATGACATGACTGAACGTTTACAAAATGTTTGACTTTATTGGTTTTGTTTGACGTGGTACATCATCAATAAAAACCGTTGAAATATTAAAAAAAAAACAGTAAGAAAGAAGAGTCTTAGATATTAGAGGGGAATTAATTCCAAATAAGGAAAGAAACAGTTCGTGAGAAAATCTAAAATCTGGAAAACATATAGAAACAAAGAAATATGACGGCAGATAAAGGCCAAATGGCCCATCCAGTCTGCCTGTCCTCCATAACCCTTAACTCCTCCTTTTCCTAAGGGATCCCTCATGCTAACCTCCCCCCTCCTCCATATAGGTATGAAGGAGAACTAACCCCACAGTACCTACCAACTTACTATCTAATCTCTAATAACAGGGGAAACAATCACTGTTTAACACCAATCCACCCACTCATCCCCCCTCCACCAGTTCAAACTATCATAAACAAAGAAATAATTGCAAAGGAACCCACATTGAGGCAGGGAGTAGACATCATAGTCCACCAGACCCTTATAGCCCAGATTACTACTACTACTATTTAGCATTTCCATAGCGCTATAAGGCGTACGCAGCGCTGCACAAACATAGAAGAAAGACAGTCCCTGCTCAAAGAGCTTACAATCTAATAGACAAAAAAATAAAGTAAGCAAATCAAATCAATTAATGTGTACAGGACGGAGGAGAGGAGGGTAGGTGGAGGCGAGTGGTTACAAGCGGTTACGAGTCAAAAGCAATGTCAAAGAGGTGGGCTTTCAGTCTAGATTTAAAGGTGGCCAAAGATGAATCTGCAGAGCAAGCAAAGCAAGTACCCCCCCCCCCCCCCCCCCAATATATAACTAACTAATTATATATATCACCTACACACATAGGACCATATGATATGAAGAATTACCAACTAAGTAGAAAGTGCAGGTAAGGGTGTATTTATATATATATATAAGCATACAGGAAAAAAAAAAAGAAGACATTTTATGACAGCCTATATGACCAGAACAGGTTCAAATAGGGCATTAAAACACAAACCAAGGGAAACTACAGCAAGCTGTATAGTCACACCCTGCCAAAGAAGTAATTATATGCTCGAGGGTACTAGAAGAATAGTAACAAGAGATGACGGCAGATTAAGACCTGTACAGTCCATTCAGTCTGCCCAATCAGATAAACTCATTACATATGATATTTGATACTTTATATGTATATTTGATCTTGGTTTGTCTTTTCCATCTTCAGGGCACAGACGGTAGAAGTCTGCCATATTCTAACATTTCTGAAGTGAACATCAAAGCCCTTGAAAAGCTACACTCCATCCCATCCAAATCTATCCAGCCACGATCAGAGCACAGACCGTAGAAGTCTGCCCAGCACTGGATTTGCTTCCCAATTACCAGTGTTGCCACCTAATCTCCGCTAAGCCTCTGTGGATCCATTCCTTCATAAATAGGATTCCTTTGTGTTTATCCCATCCATTTTTGAATTCAGTTACCATTTTCATCTGCATCACCTCACGCGGGAGGGCATTCCAGGTTATCTACCACCCTCTGAGTGAAAAAATACTTCCTGACATTATTCCTGAGTCTGCCCCCTTTCAACCTCAATTCATGTCCTCTACTTCTACCACCTTCCCATCTTCTGAAAAGGTTTGTTTGCGGATTAATACCTTTCAAATATTTGAACGTCTGTATCATATCACCCCTGTTTCTCCTTTCCTCCAGGGTATACATGTTCAGGTCAGCAAGTCTCTACTTGTATGTCTTGCAATGCAAATCCCATACCATTTTTGTAGCTTTTCTTTGAACTGCTTCAAGTCTTTTTACATCTTTAGCAAGATACGGCCTCCAAAACTGAACACATACTCCAAGCGGAGCCTCACCAACGACTTGTAGAGGGGCATCAAGCAGGGTCCCAATGTCCATGCAAAGCAGAGTCAAGGTTATTTACAGGCACAGCAGCCCAGTAAACCCTGCAAAGCTAACAGGTCTGTTCAACAATGTATACAGAGTGGAAAATATCAGAATATCTGCTCCTCCTATAATATATATATATATTTTTTTGTTACATTTGTATCCTACGCTTTCCCACTCATGGCAGGCTCAATGCGGCTTACATGGGGCAATGGAGGGTTAAGTGACTTGCCCAAAGTCACAAGGAGCTGCCTGTGCCTCAAGTGGGAATCGAACTCAGTTCCTCAGGACCAAAGTCCACCACCCTAACCACTCCTAGGCCACTCCTCCACTGTTCCGAGTTTCTACATGGAATGCTGCAATTCCACTAGCAACATTCCATGTAGAAGTTGGCCCTTGCAGATCACCAATGTGGCCGCGCAGGCTTCTGTTTCTGTGAGTCTGACGTCCTGCACGTACGTGCAAGACATCAGACTCACAGAAACAGAAGCCTGCGCAGCTAGTGGAATAGCAACATTCCATGTAGAATCTCTAATAGTATCTATTTTATTTTTGTTACATTTGTACCCCGCGCTTTCCCACTCATGGCAGGCTCAATGCGGCTTACATATTGTATACAGGTACTTATTTGTATCTGGGGCAATGGAGGGTTAAGTGATTTGCCCAGAGTCACAGGGAGCTGCCTGTGCCTGAAGTGGGAATCCAACTCAGTTCCTCAGTTCCAAAGTCCACCACTCTAACCACTAGGCCACTCCTCCACTGTTGCTACTATTTGAGATTCTACATGGAATGTTGCTATTCCACTAGCAACATTCCATGTAGAAGTCGGCCCTTGCAGATCACCAATGAGGCCGCGCAGCTAGTGGAATAGCAACATTCCATGTAGAATCTCCAATAGTATCTATTTTATTTTTGTTACATTTGTACCCTGCGCTTTCCCACTCATGGCAGGCTCTCAATGCGGCTTACATGGGGCAATGGAGGGTTAAGTGACTTGCCCAGAGTCACAAGGAGCTGCCTATGCTTGAAGTGGGAATCCAACTCAGTTCCTCAGTTCCCCAGGACCAAAGTCCACCACCCCAACCACTAGGCCACTCCTCCACTCCACTATAAAACACAGGGTGTAATAAAGAATGTCTCTCAACCATATTTCATGCAATCAGGATCAGGTCTTGTTGAAATTATCTGAACAATGAAGAGTTTCTCAGTCCACCTCAAAAATAAAAGATAAAGGTTGTATGACGTGGCTAAGCAGCAGTCCAAGAGCTAGATGTAAGAGAGCTCAGTTCAGTGCGGGGTGTCAAAAAAACATCTATAAGTGCAGCAGGAAAGAATAAAAGTAGAAGTGGACAAACCAGTGTCTCCTGACTGTACCCTTTATAGTGAAAATACAAGGGTCTTTGTGAGGTATGTTCAACTTAGCGACAAAATTCGATGCTGCCTGAACCATGTCCAAAAACAGTACCTTGCTGCCATTGTTCATTCTCAACCCGGCTGCATAAAGACGTGCAAATTATTTTCTGAGCAAAGACACAGCCTTGAGCGAATTCTTGCAAAAAGGCGGTAAATAAATCCTAATAAATAAAAAAGGTGGAACAAACAGGGCTAAAGCCCTTCCAAATAATCCTGAAACCATAAGACCTTGTACATGAGAGTCTTACCAGGTCACAGCGCCTGCAGAATTTCTTGCTTGTGTTGAAAATTCAAGAGTCGGCAGATCACCACTCTTGGATGGGAGGTGTCTTGGCTTTGGGATCCCACTCAATGGGCCTCTCAATCTGGAGTGGCCCCACTCTGGAGTGCAGTTGCAATGAGGTGGAGAGCCAATGCTCCAAAAAAAATCCCAGTTCGCTATCTTTCATAGATTCAGATAGTTCCACAAATCTGAGACTGTTACACCTCTAATGGTTTTCAAGGTCGTTGACTGTATCCTTGAGGGAGGCTACTTGATTAGTAAGGGATTGCTCTGAGGCCTCTAGCCGCTGAACGGATGATTCCAACGTGTCGACATGCTGCTGTGTCACGGCAAAATCCTTACGGAAGTCATCAAGACATTCCATGATCGCATTCAATTTATGGGAGATTACCTGCTGCCTTCACCTCGGTTACAACTTCAGCTGTCAAAGTGGAGCTAATGGAAGATGTAGAGAGGCTCAGTGGATCCGCCATCTTGTTCCTGTGGGATTTAGGGCGCTCCACATCTTTCTGCAGAGCTTTAGAGGCCATTCAGCCCAAATGTCCAGACGCCAGGGGAGCTAAAACAAAGAGCACATCCCAACGTAGCAGATATGTAGTTTAAAATGAATGGTAAGGCGAATCGATGGGGGTTCAAAGCGTTGGACCTGGGAGCTCCAGCTATCAGTGTCTTCTCCCAGGCATGATGTAATGTGATCTACGTAGATACCGACATGCATGAGTTCCTGTAGGTCAGTGGACTCTTGAAGTGCAAGTTCTCTAAGACAGAAATGAACTCTGGAAAAAATAAGCTAGATGCTTTCATGTGCTGGTTTTCAAAATATACTCATAAATAATGAACTGCTTTTGAATTTCAGTGGCTCATTATTAATTAATTTGTCTATCCTTTTGCAAAGAGCAAACTATGCCCATGATATGTGGACTGCCATTTTACAAACAGGTCCTGTACAAAAAACATAAACAAATCCACACAAAAGCCCACAACACTGGCACTTCTTGTATGTTTTGCACATTTTTTTCATGCAAATTGTCCCGGCTATGAAAAAAAAACCTATAGTTTAGTAAAGTGGCCCTAAAGAATGAAATAGTACAAAGATAAGCAGACCAGCAGTCTGGAAAGGTGTGCAGCTTTATTAAAAACAATCACCTGACATGGCCACATTTTGCTTGCAGGCTGTGTCAGGAGTAGATTCTAATGTACAATCAAATCAAAATCATAAAAATCATAAAACTTAGCCATAATAGATCTCTTTAAAGAAATTTGCCCTGCAGTCAGTTCTT